>NC_024314.1:8647070-8710151 GCF_000523025.1 Cynoglossus semilaevis
GGGGGGGGGGGGGGGGGGGGGGGGGGAGGGGGGGGGGGGGGGGGGGGTGTCCGTGTGCACAACATGACACACCTCACAGGCCTAGACGACTGCACAACACGGCAGAGATGCACTCTTATAATGAAATCCTTTGCTTGCTTGTTGCCTGGCAACCAAAATACTGATTCATATGGCACATACCGCGCACACGCCTGACACTGCATTTCTGATATTTGGAGGAAGGTGTATTCACGGATGAGAGCGGGAGATGTGAGAGGGAAGCAGAGCAGGAGTTATGAAATCAACACCAGGAGAACAGAGGGCAGAATGGAAGTGAAAGGATGACCCCATCCCTGGGCGACTCCTACGGAGGAACACAACAGGTGGGCGGAGCTCTGCAGCTTCGCTTGGCAAAATCTCAACAAAACAAACCCGGGCTGTTTCTTTTCTGAACGCTGCAGCTCAGTGGGCTGATCTGACTTTCACAGATGCATTTATTCCTGTCAGTCTTAAAATAAGACTGATCTTTTGGATGGTGTAACTTTGGCTAAAGCATTCGCTCTGACTAGTTAGTTATCAAAACAACAACATTACCTGAGATTCTCATCATTTATAACCAGATGTTTATATTTCTGTTTTTTATGTTCTTTTCATCGCTATTTCGGTAAATAAAATGAAAAAAAAAATTGATACCAAATTTCTTTAATTCAATCAACTCATTTTATCCAGGCTAAAGTGAATAATTTTAGCCTGCACTCACTTTCAGCCAGGCAAAACGCTAAAATATAGAGCTAACATAGATTAAAAAGCTAGAATGTTTGAAATTTTCTGGGGAACCTGTGGAAGGCCGTTTGTGACCAATTCATAGATAATTTATAAAGACCAACTCAGGCACCAGAATAAAGGCTGATGAATGTGGTCATTAGACACGGCCCTAATTGTAGCGGACAACGACCGGAGCTTAAAAATGGCACAGACGTCTGCCTGTAAAAGGTCAGGACCACCCTGTGTGCAGCCTTGGACTTTTCTTCTTTTCCACCCTGGTTGTCTGAGAGACCAACACACTTCACATTAGCAGCAAAAACTAGTTGTTGTTTTTTTGCCTCCTATTGCACTTAACAAATTGAAACACTGAAAACAACTCAACTCAAGAGGAGAATGTGAGATCTGGCCTGAAGCAGGACTGTGGGCAGCCTCAGGCAGATGGTGTTGAAACAATTTGCAAAGCAGAGAAACCCTAGTGGCAGACTCCCGTATCTGACGAGAGAGTGTTTTCTAGGGATTACTAAGCATGAGTGCTAACACACACACTTGGACACAGGACTAGTAAGAAGACACTGTCTGATCCATGGAGCAGCAGCTGGTCGGCTCTGTTAGTCCTGAATTTAGGGACTCAGTGGCCTCCGAACAGCAACTGATAAAATCACAAAATACGCACTTTAACATTTGCTATAATCATAATCTTCATAATCTTCCGTCTGCATATTTTTAAAATTAATTAATATTTTGACAAATTTAATTGAAATTCTATTTTTGAAAGACGGTTTTGTTTAGAGTTCACTGTAACCTGAACAGGTGGAAAAAGAAACTGTTAAATTGTGCCATCGAGAGCATACAAAAGTTTTTAAACAACTCCGGGGAATCATAAATGTTAATGGTGTATTTGCTGAACAAATAACAACCAGTAGAAACAGGATTTTTATTTTACTGACTGAAGCAGTCTAATAACTACTGGGCTTAAAAAATGAGATACAGGGCTGCGGTGAACTGCAGGCAATGTTCACAGGGGGCGCCATATGTGGACAGATGAGTCCACACCAAAACCGTCTTCTCATGCTTACACAGGTCCTGTTCCAGCCTATGGTCACCTCACTCTCTATTGAACCTTTCCTGTCTAAGGACAGTCCTAAATGTCCAAGGCCCAGTCCTAAATGTCCAAGGCCTAGTCCTAAATGTCCAAGGCCCAGTCCTAAATGTCCAAAGACTAGCCCCTGTCTCACTTTTAAAGACAACATGACATTCAGTAGCAGTTTCTAATATGGGTGACATGGGCAGCTGCCCACAGCAGCATGTAGGCATCTGGTCGGCATATGCGTCCCAATGATGAGGGGGAAAAAAATGAGAACAAAAATTAGGCTAATACTTGTGTACTAGTTTTCTATTGTGCATTTTCTCATCAGCTTGTCAAAATGGGTCGTTTGTATTTATTTATTTTTTTTAATTAAAGACTCTTAGTGTGCATGCCTATTTGTTTTGCAATTTATTTCAATACTCCCTACTTTACGAGCGTACAGTACAAGTTTTTACTGTGTCATACAAATGAGAGTTCATGGCAAAAACTTTTTTTCATAGTCAAGTACGCCAATTTCCACTGCTGCCAACACCATATGTTGGCATGTAGTCAGCAGCTAGAGGGCAGAGGGCAGGGAGTATGGAGGGTCCAGTGATGTCACTGGGTAAAAACTAATACAATAATTAGGCCAGTTATTAAATTTTACAACCTGGAAACACACCTTTGTATCTAATCAACACACACTGTTCCTGAATATAAAATAATTATAATAATAATCATCACATTTGCTGTTGAACCAATCGCTCTGATGATGAACTAAAGTCATTCAATCGAACCAAACTCGCAGGACGTTAAGGAAGTTAAAAACACTACACTCCAGCTGATACGGAGTTGATGTGACTGACGAGCGGGTGACGTACCTTCTTTTTGGCATCACAGTGGCAGCACACGGTCCACAGGTATTTGAGGGTCCTCCACAGGAGGATGATGAAGAGACCCCCGAAGAAAGTCACCATGGAGGATGCGAGGAAAGCCCACCACATCCGCTGACCGTTGCTGTCACACGGCACATCCGATGAGAAGGGGATAATTACATTCATCTTGGATATGTGGATAGAAGGGTCGGGGTTGAATTTCTCTCTGCTCTTGGGCATCATGGGCTTTGGATCAGCTGCCTGCCTCCAGAGCGTACACTCCAGTCAAGTGCGAGTCAGGCGCAGCGTGGAGTTCCAGCCAGCGTCCCCTGATGCCACCGCTGCGCGGCCATGTCGAGTGGACTCTCTCCCTCTCCTTTGGTTTCTCTGGACAACGGCGTCACGATGAGTGGACAACAGATGACAGTGTGCGTGCGTGTGTGTGGAGGCTGTGGGGGGGGAAACTTCCTTTGAAATGCAGATTCAGTCGTGCGCCTTATATGATGCGCCCTCCTTGGCGGCGCTTGCGCGTTACTTTCAGTGCTCGCGTAACAACAATAAATAAAGCGTCCGTCAAAGTTATAGTGAACTCACGACTGCGTGCACAGCGGTCGTGAATTTACAGCGTGGTAAATGAAAGTCCTCTCCTGTCAGTGGATGGATGGATGGATCACTCCTCCACCTCCAGCTTGCAGGGGCTCCGCGCCCTGTTGAATGCGCTGCCGCCTGCGTCAAAAGTCGCGTTGAGCCGATCTTTATTATAAGGAAAGCTTCGTCGGGAAACAAGCAGCGGTCTTCAGACGCCCTGTCCCCGCTGCTGCGGCTCTGGAAGCTGCCTGTCACATCCAGTCGCTGTGGAAGATGGCACCGCAGATTTACAGGTGGCGGACGGAGGAGGAGCCATCAATAGTCGACGTCGATGCTTATCTGGATGTTTGGTTATTTATAGTGACCGCTTCATCCATCTTTGATGACTGTTACTTTGTGGTCACATCCGTCAAACACCTACATGTGGGGGCATGGGTTTACACTGAATGACAAACGCTGAAGTCAAATTACAAAACACAGACAAAAGAATTCCACCTGCTTCATTTTTTAGTATTAAGTTTTCATTAAGTATTAAGTATTTCCTTTGCTTTAATTGCAGGATAGACAGAGTAGCTGTCTAACTGAAATATAAGATAAAAAAAATAAGAAGTAGTTTTTGTTTTTATGGACTCCTTAAAACTACAAAATGACAGTAACAGGACAAAGAGCAGTGCTCTGTACATAAAGCAGCGTCATAACTGCGGATCTGATTCAAAACAATTAACATCTCGCCAATCAGTAAAAAAAGTGTTTTTTCTATTATAAGCAGATGTGACAAAGTGGTGTGAAAACAATTTCTCACCTGCACTGGTTGTGGTTTACGCCACCTGGTGGACAAATAACGCACTGAACCTTGAGGTCTTTGAGGAGAGCCCTGGTGTAAAAGTTGGCAGATATAACAAACACCATAGATTTACACAGTGGTTATTGCCTATTGCCACCAGTTCCAGTTCCCCTGTGACCATGTAAAGGAATTAAAGGGAGAAGATAAATTTGTAAATCTAATTTTCTCATTAGCTGGTACTTCAAACGACCAATTCTTTATGTGAAAACCAAAACCCATTAGGAACCTGACACTTGCAAGTGGAAATTGGAAACTTCCTTTGAAATGCAGATTCAGTCGTGCGCCTTATATGATGCGCCCTCCTTGGCGGCGCTTGCGCGTTACTTTCAGTGCTCGCGTAATAACAATAAATAAAGCGTCCGTCAAAGTTATAGTGAACTCACGACTGCGTGCACAGCGCTCGTGAATTTACAGCGTGGTAAATGAAAGTCCTCTCCTGTCAGTGGATGGATGGATGGATCACTCCTCCACCTCCAGCTTGCAGGGGCTCCGCGCCCTGTTGAATGCGCTGCCGCCTGCGTCAAAAGTCGCGTTGAGCCGATCTTTATTATAAGGAAAGCTTCGTCGGGAAACAAGCAGCGGTCTTCAGACGCCCTGTCCCCGCTGCTGCGGCTCTGGAAGCTGCCTGTCACATCCAGTCGCTGTGGAAGATGGCACCGCAGATTTACAGGTGGCGGACGGAGGAGGAGCCATCAATAGTCGACGTCGATGCTTATCTGGATGTTTGGTTATTTATAGTGACCGCTTCATCCATCTTTGATGACTGTTACTTTGTGGTCACATCCGTCAAACACCTACATGTGGGGGCATGGGTTTACACTGAATGACAAACGCTGAAGTCAAATTACAAAACACAGACAAAAGAATTCCACCTGCTTCATTTTTTAGTATTAAGTTTTCATTAAGTATTAAGCATTTCCTTTGCTTTAATTGCAGGATAGACAGAGTAGCTGTCTAACTGAAATATAAGATAAAAAAAATAAGAAGTAGTTTTTGTTTTTATGGACTCCTTAAAACTACAAAATGACAGTAACAGGACAAAGAGCAGTGCTCTGTACATAAAGCAGCGTCATAACTGCGGATCTGATTCAAAACAATTAACATCTCGCCAATCAGTAAAAAAAGTGTTTTTTCTATTATAAGCAGATGTGACAAAGTGGTGTGAAAACAATTTCTCACCTGCACTGGTTGTGGTTTACGCCACCTGGTGGACAAATAACGCACTGAACCTTGAGGTCTTTGAGGAGAGCCCTGGTGTAAAAGTTGGCAGATATAACAAACACCATAGATTTACACAGTGGTTATTGCCTATTGCCACCAGTTCCAGTTCCCCTGTGACCATGTAAAGGAATTAAAGGGAGAAGATAAATTTGTAAATCTAATTTTCTCATTAGCTGGTACTTCAAACGACCAATTCTTTATGTGAAAACCAAAACCCATTAGGAACCTGACACTTGCAAGTGGAAATTTTTTAAAAAAAAAGAAAGAAAAAAGGTTGCTGTACATGTGACACCAAAGGATGACTAGATATTGGTTCATAATTTGACAAGGTTTTTAACTTAATGGAATTTGAGTCTAATATAAATGTACTTTTCAGGATCTACCAGAATCTTTACTGTCAAGTGCGTGTAGTCTCATTCAGTGCAAGCACTAAAACGGCACAGATCAGTGAGCAGCTCTTTGGGTCTATGCCCTGAAGAAGTACTACTGACTCAGGTTTTGCTTAATAGACTGCCTGCAGAGAAGGCCAGAAAGAGCAGCACTGTCTTGTGGATTTAGAGAAAGTATTTAATAGGGCTCCAAGGTAGGAACTGTGGTACTGTTTGAGACAGTGAGCAGTAGCAGAAGAGTATGAGAGGGACGGGTTGTTGTTGTTGAAGATTTGAAGATTCATTTCCATAGCCATGAGGTGGTATGCAAATGTTCTTCACGAATGGGAGCACCACATTCAACTTTCATATGTTCAGATAAGTTTTTTTTCCCAGATGACCTGACACATTTAGGAAGTCACCAGTGCATGAAAAGCAATTTAAAAAGTGAAACTAACCGAGCAGAGAGCGAACAAAGATGAACCTTTACCACAGACTAGTGAACAGACTGCAGCCGGCTGAGCGGAGCAGAGCGGCTACATCTCTGCTCTTTGTTCACTGCTGTTGGGAAAGAACCAGAGAGAAGAGTGGGGAGCAGTGGTGGCTTAGAGGTTAAGAAAGCGGACTTCAGGTTCAAGTCCACCAGCTGCCAAGTCACCACTGAGGTGCTCTGAGCATGGCACCATCCTCACACACTGCTCCCCCTTAAAGCTGCCCACTGTTCACCTTGGTGATGGGTTAAATGCAGAGTGTGTGCAGTGGTGTGCAGTGTCACAATGAAAAGTAGTTCACTTTCCTTTCCTTTTACTTCTCAAAAGGGTGGAGGTTTCTTCCCGATGACTGCGCTGCCGCTCCATCGATGTGTCCAGGTCAGAAAGAGTCAAATCTGTTCAACACGCCATCTTTGTAAATGTGAAAAGCAACTAATTAGGTAAGAATAAACTCAGCATTTCAAAAGACACACAGTGACAACATGCATCCCATAAACTGCAGTGGTTGTTTTAATATTTTATAGAAACACGAACCTTCATGACCTACTGCTGAGGTTTCGTCCAGCTTTATCATGAAATGTTGACACTGCAATAATCAAGGTGAATGTAGTGACAGCCGACCATGACCCGGGAAACAAATAATCCCTTCTTAAAAGTACACTTGAGAAACAGTATATTCAACAACAAACACAAAACAATTGAGTAAACTGGTTACACCAACATACCTGTAGTTTGAATCATTATGGCAGTTAATAATAAAAAAGAATGTAAAGTGATTAAAATATGTTTAGCTTGGCACATTATTAGTCTTAGCACTGAAATGATGTCAACATTCAAAGATCTGGTTACACAGGGTAAGAGAAAAAGAACAGAAGGAAGCCAACCTGCCCCGATTTCTTCTAGAAATACAAATCTCCTTTCTGTTGACTAGATAAATTCATTTGTATAACAAACGTTCGTATCCGACATCACTAAACTGTTTAGATAAATAAATGGCAGGAGAGAAAATAAACACATAAATATATAGAGAGGAGCACACTGCTCCCAGTTTCTTCATATCCAGAATTAAGTCTTTAGTTTGCATCCATGTATATTCCTATGGTCCAGTCCGACTTACTCACGGTTCAATTAAGGAAGTGCTACTAGATTTAAGGAGGAATAGAACGTTCAAGTAACAAGTGCTAGTGTAAACAAAGCTATGTGTGGTACAGTACAACTCTACTGCAGTGGAAATATTTACACCATCCTCGTCAGTGCAGGTGAAGAGAATTGGAGTTGAGTGCACCCGTTCACCGTGCGACCCATAATAGAAGTTTAAAACAAAATGAGTGATTGGGTGAAAGTTCTAAGGTGCTCCGTGTGGAATCCACAGTACTTTACTTTGCTCCTGCTCCACAATGGTCAGGATCTGAGTGCAAATGTAGGAGACGCTGCCTCCTTGGACGACACCTTTGAAAACAGGAAGGGTCAGAATACTGCTACGAGCTCTGCAAAGACTCAGACTCGGCCTCGGCCTTATTGACATTTATCATTTATCATGCAACATGAAAGAGACAAACACAGTTCCCAGGTCTCAGTGTATTGCACAGATCACTGCCACACGGTGTGATCAGCAAGCATTTCTCTGATGCTGCGATAACATCATTTAACAATTAAAATACCTACTAGATTATTAAGAATAACCCAATAATTAAAGTCTACACTACACTAATCTATATTTAATTACTGCCTTTGAACAGACACAGAAATGATTTGTGCGTCAAAGTCACTTCCTACCTGTGAAGAAGCGGCTGTACTCCTGCTCCGTTTTCTGTGCCACCTCAAACTGCTCCTTGGAATGTCTCTGTGATAGTTTATCGCGCAGGTACAGCGGATCCTTCTGTTCCCTGACGGCACATCAAGAGAGGCAGATTCCACACATTTAAAACAAGCTAGAAAGTAATGCAAAAGCACATTTCTAAAAACTCGTTATTGATCTTTATATCAGTACACACGGCAGAAGACGATAAATCAAGGGTCCACAACCCCTGGTCCACAGAGGCCCCTAAGTCATTTGGTACCATGCAGCAGAGAAATAATTAATCATTTACTTGATTTAAAGACAATCTGGTCATTTTCATGAAAGTTTTTAAAAACATAAGTTTTTTGGACAAAAGATAAAAGAAGAACAAAATGGCGCTACTTGTCCATGGTAGTGGCCGACTGGTCCTTAGTACAGAAAAGGTGGGGGACCACTGCAATAAGACAGTGTACCAGGGCCTCATCAGGGACTGCACACATGAGTGACTATAAACAAGCTGCAACAGAGTAGAAACTCAAAGAGAAATCCTTCCAGCCCACTGCCTCTCTCTTCAGTCCTCATCCACTGGGAGCCTTTGACCCAACAACAATCACACTGTCATTTCTCTCTGGTACTCAGTGCAGACACACACACACACACACACTCAACATATTGGTCTGCTCATGACTCCCACAGGACAAAAGCCCATGTAAAAGCCAGAGCTTCTGTCTCACTGCAGCAGACACGAGGGGAGGTGGGAGGTGTGTTTGTGGCGGCCACTCTGAACGGGGGCACAGAGTGCTGCAGCCACCCACGCTGTGATGCCGAGCCACAGATCCTACACGCTCTCTCTGGACAGCTGGCACTCAGCTGATGACAGCACAGGCTTAGAAAGAATCAATCTCCATCTTTGTTTTTGCTCGCTGCACCACTTTATGGATTTTAGTGATGCAAAGTTAGTGTGTGGCCGAGAAAAGAATGTTTCTGCTGCGAGTCTGTGAGGCACCACGCCAGGGGCTGAGTAGACTCTGACCTGATATTGAAAAAGAATTGGAGTCTTTTGGCTAAGTCTCCCTGTTTCAACCTCGGAGGCGGTAAAGAAGAACTACTGAACAAATGAAGCTGATTAAATTAGTTTCATGAACTGCTGTGCCTGCAGGATTAACATGATTGGGGAAGCAGCAGGAGGTTTGTGCACCTCCTCTGGACAGAGAAGGTTATTGGAACAGTTCAAGTTTATTTACACACCCAAAAATTCTAAACTATTTCTAAGGACGGTATGCATTGAAGTGCAGCAATTGCATAAGAATGTAAATATAAAAAACTACAAGATAAAACCAGTTGATCGTTGAGGTTTATATTACAGTTTATATTATATATAATTACAAATTTAGGTGAATTGATTATTTTTATTTTCTAGACAAGAGGTTAACAACAATGTCTATCAGAGGCACAGCATTTTTCTATTTTTTTTTTTCAAATACAGTCATACATAGTGGGCATTACTGATAGTCATGATCATTGTTCTAGACCTTAAATGTAAGACATTGGGAGGAAAAAACTTACTTTATCTGCTTGGCATTTTTGTAGCGAATGAAAATGACAATCGGGTAGATGTGAACGCTGTGAAGGCGTTCCATGGCGTACGGAGCGATGTCTAGCAAACAGTGACAGTCCTATTACAGGGAAAGAAAAAAGTAAATTAAAAACTGGTTCTGTGATGGTTCGTGGCAGCAGCTCTGACATTAATAAAATACTTTTACATATGCTGTCCTAGGTTTGAAGACTTTAACCTGATGCTTAATGACTGGTTTTTATTTTTACCTTCTCTGTGATTTCCTTTATTGAGGCGACAGTCGTCACGTCAAAATGGCCACTCCTACGTTTGTAGTCGATGAACACACAGTCCTTCACTCCTCGCTCTATTGCCTGCTGAGAGGCCTTCATAATCTCTGCAAGCAAAAATCAATGAAACTTCAGACGCACTTTCTTTTCCTGTTCTGTTCTTTTTTACCTAACACATGGCATTAGGACCAGTTTTAATGATTCATAATGTCACCTTGACAGAAGCGCAGATATTGACAATTCTACTACAGACCGGTGACATGCTCACCTGGCAGACAGCGGCAGAATTTAGCAGGAGCCTCCTTCACCAGCATGTCCTTACAGGGCTCCACCAGTGGTCCTAAAATCAGCACTGGCCTGGGAGACGAGCCCTCCACCTTCTGTACTTGCTGATACATCAGGTTCCCAGCATCTTAGCAGAGAACATGGGAAATAACAACAACACCAGCACATAAAACTTTTTAGTTTTGTCATCATGATTGACAGTGGCGTCAAATATTTTCAAACTCAAACTCACGGGATTACGGGACATTCAGCTGGGGCCTTACCCTCTGTGATGGGGAACGAATCTGTGCTCATAGAGTCCAACGACATCAAATCCTTCCCATCCTTGGACCCGCTGCGTTTGTGTTTAAGCCTTCGCCGGAAAAAGGACCGCCGCGCAGCAGCAGACAACGTCTTGCTGGTGCTGCCGTCATCTTTCATATCAGCCATGCTCTGTCTCCTGCAGAAGTCCTGGTCCATTCTGTTCAAAACATTCTCTTCTTAACACAGGATAAATACATCCAGAACATGCTTCTCTAAACGAGTGACACTACAGGCCTCACTCACATGTATTTACTTGGGATCTGCCCTCGCTCCAGCTTGTGTGCGTTCTCGTCAAGTCGCCATGCCGTCCAGTAGCCGAAGCTTCCGTTAGGAAGAGTGTCTTCTACATACAGGATGTCGTCCTTCTTGAAGCTTAGCTCTTGTTCTACTTCAGCAACCCTCTCATAAAGTGTTCTAAGTAGAAACATAAAAGTTTGTTGGCTTAATAAGGAAGTAACTAATTATTTGACTCAAACCTAATTTCAAACTTCACAAACCTTATAAAGAATCCATCTCCTGGAGTGTCTTTGATTGTAGCCAGGTGGTCTGCGTAGCTCTGTACTTTACAGGTGATTGTTTCTGCTGGTTTTAACATTTCCAAATAAGCTTCTTCTTTAGTTTTATTCTTCATGCTCGTTCCGTTGTACTGTTTGCAAACAGTGAAGACAGAAGACATTTAAATTATTTAACCGTTACGCATAAACCTATGTCCGTGTTGTGAATGTTTAAATAGAGAACGACTAAAATAGAATTATTTGTTCATAACAACTGCCCAAGTGTGTTGTATTATAAATGCACCATGCATATATGATAGCAATGTGACAGGCTGCAGGCACCTCCAGCAGCAGGTCCCCTGGCTGCAGGCCGTCAGGACTCTTAGCAGGACTGTCGTCATCCAGACTCTCCACAAAAATACCAAACAGGTTTCCTCCACAGATCTGAACTCCCAGCTCCCCATGAATCCTCTTCAGCCTTACCAGCCGAGGCTCTGCAGCCCTGCATGAACCTAAGGTAGCAAGTCTAACACACACACAAAAAATAATAAAAATCACACTAGGATTGATTTTCCAGCCTCCGCTGTGAGATGCAGTTTAGGAATAACTCTCTAACCGAAATGAGTTGTTAGCACTGGTGACAGTTGCGCCATCATCGTGTTCTTCAAACATATCTATGACACCCGTGTTGTCTGGAGTGGTGGCCCCGCTGCCTTGAAGTGTCGGCTGGCTGCTTAAGGACTCCATACGTGATCTGAGAACAGAGACGAACAGAAATAAGTTGTATTCCAATAATTTAAAATGTATATACGTATGACACATATATTATGACATCTGCATAAATATCCTCACCCTGAACGTGAATGGTTGCCCAGTTGAAACATGTGAGGGTTATACTGAGCCAGAATAGTGACTGTATCACACTGCTGCCCAATCACCAGCCGTGCCTGCTGCTCATTGGCGTTCCGGAGGTTGATCCCATTGAACTGTAAACAGCAGTAATTAATTAGAAGCAACATAATAAACTGAACACAGCTGGTATTATTCAATGTGCTGAGGCCTTGGTACCTCCAGGAGCTGGTCTCCATATGTTAAGCGGGCGTGATGTGCGATGCTGCCAGCAGTCACTTTGGACACAAATACGCCGCCGTTTTCCCCACTGACGATTGAAATACCCAGGGGTTCAGCTCCTTTCTGCACTGTCACACTACGTGGCTCCTCCAGGTATGGACTATGAGAAAAATATTCAATAAAAGAATTATAACATCTATGGGCAATACTGTTGTCTAAAGCATGGGGTCACTAACTACATTTGTCTGAGGGCCAGGATTTCTCTGGACAGACACCATAAGGGCCGGACAATCAAATAAAATAAAATAAAAATCACATTTTTGTCTAAAATTATCATTTGATGTTTACTTTGGAATCCAGTTGTGGGCAGGATTGGACGGCTCGGCGGGCTGGATTCTGCCTGCAGGCCGCCTGTTGATAGTCACTGGTCTAAAGGACATGGCATGCAATTATGAACCATTAAAGTGAAATTCAAAATAACAGCCTGAATAGTTACTCTTGCCAACAAATAGTTGTTAACATTAACACAGCTAAGAGGAAATGATTTGCGTCCAAGATGCAATGCCATCTAGTCTTAACAAGAAATGGCAGATGTGCCAAGAGCCTCTGTGACTCCAAGTCATGCAATCATACAAAATTCAACAGCAATATGAATAAATAAAAAGCAGGGACAAAAGGATAAGACTAAATGGATTCAAAGCTAAGAGATTCACTTTTTTGTACTGGGTGCTGATGCTGGTGGGATATATGCTTTTAAAGTTTCACAGTAAAGAAAAAAAGATCAGACCAAAAGACTGACAAGTTTAAAACTTACATTTCTTAAATTGTGTTCACACTTAACTGTCAATGTAAGTTACATGCAGCTGATTCTATAAGAAACATATCTTAGAGTAAGACAACAGAGTTGTGGCAGAGAGAGATTTTCAGGTTGCAGTGAACAGCTGCAGCCAGATAGAGATGCAGTGATAGATGGTGAAGTCATGAGTCATGTGTATGAGCTGGAAGCTCACAGCCTTGTTTACTGCTGTATAGCCATTTAATCACATTAGGCCAGACAGAAGCACAGACAAATTGTGGAAAACATGTCATGTTCTGTTGAATGATGACACTACAACAACAGCGACCAGCGGCCAGCCTCACCCATCTTTCCTCCTGTCGCAAACAGGAGCAGGACTGACTGATATCCTTGGCTGGGTGGAAATGGAACTCTGTGACTGGCTGCTGCTGAAAGACGATGTCTCCATGTTGACGGGAGATATTGGAGGTGTTGGGCTGCTACACTCTGAATGTGTGAGAGAACCTTGACAGACAACAGAGAGGTGTAAGTAAGGGTGTAGAGAAATGTGTTCACTGCATGGAAAAAATACCAAAAAAAAACCTCAACAGTACCTCTGTCAGATCCAGAGGAATGGGGATAACGAGCTGGAGGGATTTTAATCCGTTCCGCCTTAAACTGTAAAGTACTCAAGGAGCCTGAAGAAAAAAAACAAGGTGTTTGTTCATCCTATCACAAACAAATGAGTCACTTACGTTTAAAAAAAAAAAACTTTACATATGAAAATAGTCAACAAAAGTCTGTGGGGCAATGACATATTTTTAAACAATAGAAAATGTACCACTAAGCCCAAGTGTCAAACTCAAGGCCCGCAGGCCTTAATTCTGTGCGGCCCACAACTCAGACTGGGTTTTAAATTTCGGCCCAAGTTTGACAACAAAACAAAATGAATCATGTCTTTCTTGAATCACAAAATGTTTAAACAAACGTGTACAAATGACAAATCAAAAATGAACAACAAAGCATTCGCCTGTCAAATTTGTGTTGTTTGGCCATCATGTCGATTACAGTACAGCAGCGAGTACATTAGGTGCTGTATCATAATTAAGCACATAGTTTTGAAATACAATGTTGGATATGATGGACTTCAACTTCATACTGTACATACCCAGCCTGGCACTTGAAGGTAGCGAGTTGGTGGTGTGAGGTTGCTGGCTGCATTTTGTCTCTGTCGACTCCCCGGCTCGCTTGTGGCTGAGATCCAGACTGAGGCGACACTGATGCTGAGGGCTGGAGTCGAGATAATGGCCTCAGTAAGTTTCTCCATGATGTCGTCAGAATAAGATATAATTTATCCATAACCATGCCATTTTAAATATATAAATATTGTTGTTGATAATGATTAAAAATAATAATATAAGAAATAAAACAAACGTGATTACAGTGGATTTCATATTCCTCTTTATATTCCCGACTTTTGCCATTTGGAGTTGTGTTGACATATCAATGTCTGGAAAGTGGTTGGACTGGGAGAAATAAACACCTTGCATGTGCATGCTGATGGACTTCTGAACTTGGAGTGGGGGGAGAGTTGTTGTTGTTGTTTTGGATCTCGTGGCTCCAGGCAGTGAAGACTGGATTTCTCATCACAGCGGTCACAGCAGAACACGGAGCCAGACCTCGCTGTGTGGAGTCTAAAAAAAAACAAAAACAAAAACACTAAACAGTAAGCATATTCCAAACCCCACAGCTAGCTGTTTACTTGATAAGAGGCCTTACGTGCTGTAATGGTGCTGTAGCTTGGAGGGGCAAATGGCATGCTGTACCGATTTGTTCTCATAGGAGAAAAGCGCAACAAATCTCCAGGCTCTGGGGAGTACTCATCATTGGAGAAACTTTGTACCTGCAGGGAACAAGTGAATCGGTCAAAGGATGCATCCAATTTATTTTTATTCATCAGTTAATACTAATTATTTAAGTTATGTTTTCTAATTAAAAAAGATAGGCATATCAAGTGTAAGTCTATGAATCACCTGCATGGGGACAGGGATGTGAAGTGGAGTCATGTTTCTACGCAGCGCTGGAGCAGATTTTGGTCGAAATCTCCTCTTTTCCTGCCCCACTGCCCTGTTCGCACCACCCTCGTCTGCGGCTGTTTTTTTGGCACTGCTCTTCATCTCTCCTGGAGAAGCATCACTGTAATAAAATTGACTTCCTGCCTCTCCTTCATCCTGTGGTCCAGTAGGTTGACCAGGAGAAGCAGGAGGAGTATCAGTGGTGATGGTCGAGTCTGAGGCAGAGCTGTTCTGATGCCGATGTTTGAACCTGAAAGAGTCACTTCTAGCAGGCGGGGTGGGAGGGGTCTGGGCCGACTCGGACATTGAGCTCTGTGGCGAGTGTTTGGGGAGCTGGGAAACAGACATGTAATCCAGCTTTGGCTGCACCTCAGGTCTCCTGAACATGTTCACATCGAAGATGGACTTCCTCTGTTTGGGTTTTTTGTAGATGGACAGCTGGGCGTACTCCGGGACTGAAGCACCAGCTATTACTTTCGGCCATGTGCCTCCACTTGGCTTGGCTGGCGAGTTCTGTACTCGTTCCAGAGTCTGGGGAGCCATCCCTGGTGAGGTGCGCTCAGTGATCACAGTGGTGAATGTGTATGGTCGATGTTGAACGTCCTGCCGCCTGTAGCAGATGTCTGGATGAGGTTCTGAGGGGGTGTATGATGTGGAGAGAGAGCGAGAGTGCAGCGAGCTGTTGGAGAAGGTCTGGTGAGGAGAAGGAGCGTTGGTGCTGCTGTCCTGAGAGTCTCCCGTATCCTTGCTCCCTTGCCTGCCTCTGCAGCCTAGGTCACAGCTGCATATGTCAGTTTGTGTGGAGCAGTTGTGTTTCAGATTCCTGCAGTTCCCTGTGTGCACCTCGCACGTCTGGAGTCTGGAGATCTTTTCGGAGTCTTTCAAACTTTCAAATAAGCTCTGACCAGAGCAACTGTGTGGGAGAAACTGTTGGGAAAAAAAGAACATTTAACTTCGTCTTTATCAATGAATTAAATTCACAGACACAGACTTGTTTGTAAAAAAAAAATCTCTTAAAGTCAAACCAAAATATGTGAACGCCAAAGGGAACACACCTTCATAAGAGAGATGCTCAGAGAATCCCGACAGTTTCTAAGCAGAGACTCACATTCACTGAGTGACTTGTTGTCAAGAGCAATTCCATTGATCTGTGAACGTTAACAAAATATAATTTCAAGTAATTATTTTTATTATTTTATAATGAACCAATACTTAAAAAAGGCTTTATATCGGGAAACCTGTAATTCACTTTTTAAAATACTGAATAAACAAATAAACATTATGCAACCTCAGATCATTTGGAAAACAAGTCACGAGAAATGCCACTAGATGGCAGAGTTGGCGTCCAAAACCTATAGGTAGACACACAAAAAAACCCAAATGGTTCTTTATGTAAAGACAACTAGATTTCTGTGGTCCATACTCACAGCTATGAGTCTGTCACCAACAGTAAGGGCACCATCTCTGGTCGCTGGACTACTGGCAGCCAAAGAGGCAACAAACACTCCACCTTCCAGGCCTATGCCACTATCTGAGAGGGAAAAAATGACAAAGAGGGGTGTTAAAGTTGCAACCTAGACAGCAAATAACAGGATGATTTTATAATGAAGGAATTTTAATTTGAAGTTTGAAGCTGACCTTTGTGTCCAACCAGGTTAATCTGGATGGGAGTGACAATTCGTCCCCCGAGTGACTTTCTTCGGCGTACCACCATATTGATCACTCCCTCTTCACTCAGAACAGCATTAATCACCTGCTTCTTGTCCTTATTGGTCAAGTCCACATCATTAATTTTTAACAGCCAATCATTGACTCTGTATAGGGACGACAGAGACAAGCGTCTGATCATTTATTTGTTATTTAAAACAAATCAAATAAAATGTAATAACCAGCATGAAGAAATAAAATTGTTGTCCTAATGAAGGGCTGATGATATTTCACAGGGATGTACCTTAATCTTCCTTCAGCAATACTTCCTTTTTCCACCTTACTGACAAATATGCCACTGTCTCCAGGTAAATATGGATCATTGACGCCCTCAGCAATTTCAAATCCGAGTGCTTTCAAATCCATGTCCTGAAAAAAAGGGTTTTCGGCTCAATCGATCAAAATGAAACACGCAGAAAAAACAAGTGACACTGAAAATCCCTGTGGCTCTTACTCTGTGCTTTTCAAACTCAATAACTTCCGTCTCCCACTCCATTGAGTCAGTGTCAATGGCAGAGTCATGAGAACTGTGGGCCATCAACTGACGAAACCGCGCTTCTACTTCCAACTGTTCCTCCATCTTTTCTCTGCATAACAAAACCAAACAACAACAAAAATAACAATGAAAATGTTTAGACAGCTCTGAGAATAGTGCACATTTTCTCCACTGGGTGTCACTACAGTTCTGGGGGGAAAAGGCAGACAATCTTGCTGGGGCAATGAAGAACATTTTCACATAAAATCTAACTTTTAACATAATATAGTATACAAGAAATTAGTTGATGACAAGATGTAAAAAAGATTAAAGGATTTACTTTAGTTCTTTGAGTTCTCGTGCAGCATCGTTTTTCTGTTTCCTCATATCGTCCAGATTCCTCAGAGCATCGGCCAGTTCACTCACAGCTCGGTCCCTCTCTCTCCTCAGGTTGTCACATAACGTACTGACAGATAAGCACATTTACAAAAAAGTTACATTTTTAGTTGTCTCTAAAAAATTCCCAAAAAATTCTGTCAGCTTGTCCACCTAGTTTTATGCTAGGTGGAAATGAACTCAGAATCCTCTGGATGGCAGGCGTGAGTCCTACTACATTAGCCTTGCCCTTCTCCCGTATATGGGAACAAACAGATGTATCTGTGATTATTTTCATACCGAATGCTCTCCCGTTCTGCCACTATCTTGTCCCTCTCCTGGAAGGCCCAGTCACGTCGACACTTGGCGACCTCTGCCTCCTGCAGAGCCTCTTTCAGCTCCTGAGAAATTGCCTCGTACTGTTTCCTCAGCATCTCAATTTCCTTGTTGGCACGTTCCATGTCCATAGTAGCACAGTCTTGCTTCTGGAAAAAGAGATATGAGCATACATATATTTTATTAAAATTCCTAAAAATCAAAACAGACAAATTTAGCAATTTGACAACCAAATACGAGTGTATTGGGTTTTGATTTATCTCAGACAAATCCAGTAACTGGTCAAAATCATATACTCTAATGCAGCCTAAAAGCTTTTCTATATGCCTTTAAGAAGGATTTAGGGCATCATGACATGAGTGTTTGAAATGAAAGAAAACATCACTAAAATCTAATAGTTTTTTCTCATCAGGTTCAAGGGCAAACTTCACAGTATCATCAAAGTAAAAAGCAACAATTACCCATGAAGATCCTGTCAAGATAGCCGGAGGTCAAACTGAGTTCAAAGGTCAAGTAGGGTGGTTTCCAATGTGTATAACAAATGTGGCTTTTAATGGAAAGTCTGCTTTCATATGTAAAGTACATGTTCTTTAGTCCAGTCCTTCTGCAGTCGGGAGACGGTCAAATGTAGAGACCGCATTAATTGGTCCAGAGCTGAATTGATCCCATTACACTTTAGTGCACCGTCATTCAGGTTAATTATTGATTTCAGATGCGATACCTTTTCACTCTAATTGCAGGTAATTCTGTAAGGGAGGATTGAAGGATTTCTGAAGGATTCTAAGGACTTTCACTACAATTAGTGCAACAAAGGCATGTATCACAACAAACTACCATGCAGGGTGCTGCCAGCTGCCGGCAAAAAAACATTCACTAATACCACATGAGATTGGATGAGAGAATTACTGTCAGGGAAATAAATCAATCCTTCCATTTGTAATAATAAATCTCCGCTCTGTCTAGCTACCTGTCTAGCCTGGTAATACTCTCGCAACAGCTGGTCCCTCTGGATGATGGCCTCCGTCCTCTCCTTGCGGGCCACGTCCCTCTCCTCTCGCACCATTTCGATGTCCTTGCAGGCCTGACTGAGCTCTTTCTGGGCCTCGGCCTTGTCCTTCACCTCGTGGCAGTATTTCTCCAGCAGCTCGTTCTTTTCACAAATGGCCCGGTCCCTGTCGACTAGAGCTGAAGATAACTCCTTAAGAAGACAAGAAAACAAAACATTTCACGATAAAGCATTAAACACAGGAGGAGGAAAACATATTATGAAACACTTTTTTATTCTTTTCAGGATACAGGGTTAAGTTATTACACTTTTCTACCAGATACCTTGTTAACTTCTTTAGAAAAAAATCAATACTCTGTCTTTGAATAATGTTTTGAAGTCTTACATACATAACTCCAGGTGACTAACAGTATAAACAAGGACCTTTTTTTTCAGCCGTACCTGTCTGAGAGCCTCCAGCTCCTCATTAGCCACCCGTCTCTCTGAAGAAGTATTCTTCAGCTTGGCCTCCGCCACCTCCAGTCCGGTCTGAAGTCTGTCCACCTCTTTGATCACTTGGTCCCGCTCGCTCATGATCAAACGATACTCACTGATCACGGAATCTCGTTCCTCCTTGTATTTTTCGCTGTCCTTCGCAGCCTTGAGCTGCTGGGTCTTCAGCCGTGTGGCCTCTGACTGCAGCCGCTCCATCTCTCGCTGCAGCTCCTTGTTCTGAGCAGCGGCCTTGGACAGTTCCTGATGTGTGCTGTCAAATCTGTCACATAACAAAAAAAAAAAAATATATATATATATATACATATATATATATATATACATATATATATATATATATGTATATATATATATATATGTATATATATATATATATATGTATATATATATATATATATGTATATATATATATATATGTTTCTCTTTGCTGATTATTTTAGCCATAGAGATTTCCAATTTGTGTTTAAAGAGCTCCTGAGAACAAGGAGTGGCCATATAAAAAATGGTCCTGAGTCAATGAGGAAAGCATAAAAATAGGAGCGCAGGTGTTCTTCCAACAGGCTTCACCTGCCTTGAATAAAGAATGGAAGAAATACTGGACAGAATTGACCTTGGCTCTGCGTGCAAGTATTCAGTTTTGAAAGTTTAAAAGATTTCTGTTAGCACGGTTTGTCTGTAAGCCAGAGACTCATTCTGCGCTTACAGAATGGTCTGGAAGCTTTAACTACAGCAATAACGCTGTCCGACAGAAGACAACTAGCTGATTAGAAATGTTTTGGAATTAGCTGGATACATATAACAGGTGCAGTTATGTCCATAACCTCTGACTCTGTACTGTAATGAATTTACTGAATTTCCAGTTCTACCTTCTCAAAGACGAGGAGTATTGCTGCTGGTAGTGGATGGCGACGTCTCTCTGCTTCAGCAGAAGGTCCAGCTGTTTCTGCAAACGAAGGTTCTCCTCCTCGGCCTGGTCCAGGCGACTGAGGTCCACATTATGACCGGCCGTCTTCTCGTTATAGCGCTTCCTCAGGGCCTCGTAGTCGTTCTTCATGGCCTCTAACTTATCCAGCGCTGTGTCGTACAGCTTGTTGAGGACATCAGATGACCCCTCTCTCATCACCTGGAAGAGACGTCATATGGGTAAACTAATGTAATGTCTGAACAACCACTTATAATGGGTTGCCAAAATTAGGTGTGACATTATCTTTAATATATATTCAATAAATATATAAAATATATATTTATATAAATACATACACACACACACATTTTATTGCACAGTATATAGACATACCACCTAAGGCTGTTTTGTATCAAACTATTTTGTTTCTGTTCTAATAGGCCTGTTGCTCTGCTTTAAAGGCCCTCATTTAAACAGAAGGGTGGTTTGAACCGGACCCAAACCACCTGACTACATGGCCATCAGTTTGCCTCCAGTCACAACTACGTCTGTTTGTTGTTTAAACATTAACAGGACTAACCACAGCTTTGTGTGACGGCAGACGTCTGACTTTTATGAGCTCACATTACGTGTTTTTTTTAATGACATTCTTGGGCTACATCTAATATTATTATACTGAGCAGCAGTTTGTCTAAGACTGGAAAACTTCCCCTGAAACTTTCCATGGACATGGAAGCTGTTGTGGATGTGTTCAAGAGTGAAATTCTGATGGCAATATAAATGACTTAGACGTATCAGAAGGTGGAACAGTGGCAGACTCTGCATCTGCAATATATTTAAATCTTGCAATATGAAAGGCTGAATAATTTGCCTGGATACCTGCTGGTGCAGAATCCTCATATCGGCTACTTCCCGCTGGTCTTCATCATGTAGTCTTCTCAGCTCTTCACAGGCCTGCTTCATATGGTTATGCTCCCTGACCAACTGAATGTTGTCCTGTCTCAGCGCCTCAAGCTCCTCCTTCATCTGGGTCTGTTCACTGGCCAGACGACTGTGCAGCGTACTGATGAGACAACAACACAAGTTCTATCTGGTTTGATGCAAAATGTTTTAAAATTTGAATTACGTCTTATTGGAAAAAACATGAAATGAGTTCCCTAAGTTCTATTTTATTTTATTTATTAAATGATATTTATAAGTGTAAAGGTATGATTAAAGGTATAAGCAACAAATAACCCCAAAGGTGCAATTAAAACATGAAAGGGTATATAAATTTCAAGGTCTGATATTTATCATTAACAAACTCTGGACTGAGTCACTGAAGCAAAGATAATCTTTGATGACTGCTATGTGTTACGTGTAGCAGCCATCATCTAACTCCCTTTTCAATGAATACACTTCATAACAATAGAACAATATTAAATACAGCCTTTCTCTGATTTGCAAACAGGGCCCAAAAGCACGTGACAATAATCCTACATCTGTCCGCTTGCATTACGGCCAGATGTTGTATTCCTACACTTTACACACAGAGCGGCATCATTAAATCATACACACAGACCAGCCTCTTCTTCACCTCGATGGGACGCGAAGGAATGGCTCACAGACGACAAATGTTCATCACATTATCTGTGTGGTGCAGATGTCGTGCCATGCACACGCAGTTCAGATGGTGAATACAAAGCGTGCTTTGTCATGAACTCTTCCAAGAAGGGCATTACTTATGGAAGCAATATAGCTTTGTCTTGCAAAACTAAAGAGTGAGAAGATCCAACTAAGAAGGCTTTTCCTCAACAACCAGAAAGATTAAATAAATAAAACACTCTCTATGCAATCTGCTATGAATGTCAGCGAACATAAAGCAAAGCCTGTCAGCTGTGCATGTAAACACACCAATGTGGCAACTGTTAAAACATTTAGAGAAGCCTTGTTGTAAGCTTTCTACTCACTGGTAGAAGTCAGCTTTCTTCACCGCCTCCTCGCACCTCTTCAGGGTGGTGCTATGTTGGTTTTGCAGCGACTGCAGGTCTGCCATCGCCTTCATGCACTGCAGCTTCAGACGCTCATAGTCATGACCTGCTTTTGAGTTTGGTCTGTGTCCCAGAGAGGATTAAAAAAAAAGAAAACAAAAGTGCATAAGAGTCACGTTAATAATATCATCTAGTTGGAGGAGACCAGCACGTCTGAGGAAACATCCTACAGACCTTGTGCTCACAGAAGAACAAAAGAAGTCAAGAGTAATTAAAAACATGCTGCAGAGGGAAACAGACAGTAAGGGGCATGTGATTAAAACACATGAGAGAACCTGCAGTCATCAAAAGTGCTTCCGGGTGAAGAGAGAGCCAGACGTTTACGCAGTTCGTCCCTCTCACGGGTCACATGTCTGAGCTGGAACAGGACCGTCTCCATCTTTTCGTTGACAGAGTGGTTGTCCATGTGGGCAGGTGGAGGAGAGGAGGCTTGAGCTGGCGTACCTGTGGGAGTCGTGTCAAATGATAAGTCAACTCAGTAGATTAACTTAGGTTTGTTGCATGGAAACATATACGCTAACTGCTGTAGTACTGCCTCTAACTATTGACTCCATGACTTCATTTATACAGTCGGAAGGATGTCACAACACAAGGAACTAGCAAATATACAGTTTATATTTTATATCTTTTCTCTCTTTTTTTGGTGATTTTTTACAAGTTGAATGCTTGTAAAACACAATTAAATCATTAACATATCACAACTCGCCGTTCTCCTTCCTCCAGTCAAAAACCATTACTAAACTGAGCTGTGTGTGTGCATGTGTATGGGTCTAAATCCTTCTCACATCTGTGTAATCACTTGCATGTGCTCAGAGTCTGAGGAGGCAGCAACCAAAGACCGACAAACCAATGGCTTGTTTAGGAAAGCGAGGTTGGCTTCTAAGCACCTCTTTCTGCTTCCTCTGACAAAGAATAGGTCTTTAGAACATTTCCTTGCTTCCACTCAACACCTGGAACACCACCACACTCACCTAAGCTGCTCAGGGAGCTGCTGCTTTCAGAGTCGGATGGCATGGTGGACAGGACACTGTAAGTGGACCCTGCAAGGGGAAGAAAAACATTAAAGTCAGCTTTGAGTGTACTCGACCATGTCTGCATTATAGCTGGATGATTATCTCCAGCATTGTACGCTACATCAAGGCTCCGCAGCTTGGGTTACATTTAGGGACCTTTGCTGAAGAAAGGCCAGCTGGAGGCATAATAAGGTGGGACTTTCCCCAACTTTGGATGACAGGGCTGACAGCAAAGTAAGGCTAATTATCAGTTGGTCAGGGAGGCTTGAATACTGACTAGCCAGGGCCCCAAAGAGGCTGCAGCCTCAGAGACTCTCCTTTTATCTCCGCTGACAACATCACACAGTCTCCTTGTGAAAGCCCCAGCATCATTTATAGCCTTCAGTGTTACACAATTAACTGTACAGAGAGAATTAGAAGGAGTACAAGTATCACACAAAAACAGCATAAAAACAATTGAGTTGTTTTTTAAAACGTGTACTCAATGTATGCGTTGGACTTTGTTGCACTCTCATGTTAAGGTCAAAATGTCAGGTTTGCACAGGAACTAGTACCATACTTTTTGTCATTCATTATGACTCCCAAGTGCAAGTCAGACTCCCCTGATGTTTTTATTTTAGCAAAAATTGAGTTATGTCGCATTGTAGGAAGGCAGGAAGTCACGTGATATTCAAAATATATCCAATCACTATGTGGACTATCAATCTGGTTACTCTATGCAAAGTCAACTTAATCCTCATCATTGAACAAATAACCAGTATGTTTCTAAAACAACTGGATGTATTTAACACACAGCAGAAGCCAAAACTAATTTTCAGGGGGGAGTCTTTATGTGGGTTGAGTATAGTGTAGTTCAATCAGCAACTTCCACCAAGCTGTAAAGTCTAACACTCAACTTGGGCATGACAAACGTTTCTATTTACCCAGGTCCCAGTCCTCTAAATCAATCCCTAGTTGGCCAAGTTCCCACTAACTAAAGGAGACCATGAGTTTGATTAAAACTGGAAGGAGCCCAGCGAACATGGCTCACCCCTCTTTTTTCCCAGCAAAGTACTGAAAGAAAAAAAAGACTGATGTGCCTCAGGAACCGTGGCATCCCATGGATCAAGCTCTCTTTGTTCTCACTCTAGCTTAAGTTTCCCATGACTCCGTTTGAGCAAAGAGTGTCTCAATGAGCAAGGTTCAGTGTGTCATAGCTCTCTCACTTTTCTGCTCTGTGAAAAAGTCATGTGACCTGGCCCTCACTGTGGCCTGACCCTCACCACTCAAGTGTCTCATCTAGGTTTATTTCTTTGCTACTAACACAGCCACACTGAACTTTTCTTCAGATCACACAAACCCTTAGTTAGAATGATACAATGAAATGGTAACATGGCATTTTTCATAAAATTGCCCCAATTTCAGGACTATAACATTTTAATTATGAATGTTATAAATATGACAACCAAGTTAATAAAACAGAATAAATAAAATACAATAGAACACAGCAGTCTATTCATGGACCACCTGTTGAGGACCCATTCCTTAAATAATACTTTGTAAAATGTGATACTGTTAATGTCACTAAGCAAATACTGTAATATTTATGGCTTTTGTCTATTCAAACAACCTCTGAGTTTGGACAATCTGTTACTTCATGTTTATCTATGTAAATAAAATTTTTTTGCAGAACAGTGGGGATACAAGTTTAATCCATTCAACAACAGCACTCGTGTGTTGATCCACTCATATCTCAATTGCATTTACTCCATTAAAAATAACTAAAAACCAATAAAGGGGTTCCAGCCCTGCAGGAATATACTATTAATTAATTAAATTACAACCCATCTAAAAATCAAAAACATATATATATATATATATATATAAATATAAAATAATACTTAAGAAAACACTATCGTTATAATAATGGGTAAAATAACCAAGCAAGGGACAGTGAGCGGGACTGCACAACAGTGTCGGGTGGGAAAATGGAGCTTGGTTGAACACTCATAACTCCATGTTTCCTTGTATCACAAGGAAAATCTTGCAATAGTTTGTTCCTAGCTTACTCGTAACTTGGAAAACTCGTATTTCAGGTAGCTCGTATCTCGAGGCCTAACTGTAACTGAGTGCTCTAATGTGGCAGTTAAAATCAGACCTTTTTTCCTCTTTCCTTCTGATTAGGATCAGTCTCATTTTGCAGTGGCACATGTGAATACGTCAGTCATGAAACACACCCTTGTGATATGGTGCTGTTCTGCTGCTCTTCTTTGAGTGGAGAATAATCAACAAAAAAATATCTGCTGTCAGGCCTGGAGTCATGCTTGTGTTAAAATGACAAACACATCTTTGTTGATTAAAAAAAGAAAAGTTATAAGTCACAATTTTAAACATCCCCTCGTACTAACAACACAGAGACATTACACTGGTGAGATCGTTTTAAACTGGGCTACACATCTCTGTTGACCTGTTTTTTTAAAGTACTGTATTGGCCACAGGCGTCTGGGGAAGCTCTCCCTTGTTAATGGAACGTTGTTTTGATTCCAAAAGGTGTTCCCGATCTATTGGCCCTTGGGATTCTGGGTGACGGGGGAGAAATGTGATCACACTACTGAAAGTGTGTATTATTAAAAAAAATAAAAGTCTGTAACAAGCTACTGTTTTCCTTGGGAAAGGCCCTTCTTTTGGCTGTGCAGTGGAGGAACCAGTCTGCCCAGTAGCAAAAAGAGGCTCAGTTCCATGTGACTACCTGCAAAGAGCTGCAGACGACTCCACCCGATGAGTCCAACCAGCCCCAGTACATGCTATAGTCCAAACAAAGTCTTCTGTTTTAGACTGCGTGTACTGCGTGTCTGTTGCGGAGCATATGTTTTGCTGACTGGACTACAGCCCCATGCTGCCTGAGAATGATAATGGTGTATTTAATGCATTAACATCACACAGAACAGTTCAAAGACTACTGACACAGTAAGTCAGAGTAGGCCATTTACTGCAATACAGGTTCAGCATGGCTAATAAAGTGTTATCGTTACTGCTATGGAACGTAATGGCAGTTCAATATGATAAACCCAGCCTTATATGACTCTAACAGCACACCAGAAAACAGATACTACCCACATCACACTATAAGCAGCCTCTGCGCTACAGTCTTTGACCAGGATATAATTAACATTCTGACCATCAGTAGTTGCTCTGTCCTGTTTTTACCCATCAGCCTGCATGATGTGTATTGTCACTAACAGTGGAGTCATAGCAGGAAGACAAAAAACAAAAACAACTACAGTGTTGTGGTTAAAAAAAACCAAATCTACAGTCTAACTTTGTTTCTTTTTTAAACTGATCTGTCGGTAAGGATTTTATGAGTTTGACCGACTGTAACAGGGGTATTTTATCACTGAGGAAAAGAGAGACACTAACACTGTTTTACAACGTTGAAAGTCGGCTTTGCTCCATACACTTGTTATTACTCACATATTAAGTGGCAATAAATGGCTGCTAAAACAGACTGCACGATTGCACCAATGAAAGCAAACACTAGTTGATTAAATATATTAAATATATTTATCTAACAATTGTACTATGTCTTTTTTGAACCAATGTATCATTTAGAAACAATAGCGTACATATAGAGTACTGTATCTGTAACTTTTTAATTGTGCTACAACAGGGGTCACTAACTATGTCTGGCAGAGGGCCAGAATTTTTCTTGAAAGGCACCTTGGGGGCCGCACAATTAAATAAAATGAAATTAAATTTTTTTTTTATTTAATATAATTCCACTTTAACTAGAAATACACATAGGCAGCAAGATCATTTTAATTGACAGTGTTGAACAAACTAAGAGATTATAATTTTAAATATAGCTTCAGCTCATTCATTTCTACAAAGCTTTAAAGTGCTGGCGTTTTTTGCACCATGACCTCATTAAAACCCACGTCCTTCATTCTCATCTGTGACTGCACACAACACAGAGCACTCAAAAGATAGTCACAGCATTGTGTGCATTAACACACTTTTAATTCTTCACCCACATTACTTATTTATTTGGCTTTGACAGTGGGTTATTGAGTCCACCACTCACACACACCGCCCCCTTTCTCCAGGCAGCACTGCTTGTCACTGCATTGATTGTGTGTTATAGTTCTGTTAAATACATCCAGAAAGGTTTTGCATTTAGCTGCGTTGCAACAGTGACAGCCACAGTAATGTGCTGTGGGTGCATGTTGACAAACATGTTCTTTATTACCTATTTAGGACCTTTTCTTGTATAAACAAGGACCAGTGTCAGGACCAGTGACGTGATAAATTCAGACACTCTTGGTATGGAATTGTGTATTTAATGTAAATAAGTACTTGCCTGAACAATAATAAATAATGTTTAAATGTAGCCTTGCTTGAAGCAACGTCAGAAATAGATGGTCATCATGGACGTTTAGATTTTGGTTAGGATGTGCATACTTACCTGTTACCTACATGTTAGGTCGTAAACACCAACTCCGTTGGGACATGCAGCCCTCATGGGGACCAGAGGTTGGTCTTAATGAGGCAGAACCTGATTTCTCACAACCTGACACTAGTGTGGGACCAAGACACAATTTGTGATTCAGTTTGATTATACATTAATAGGTTGTAAAAAAAAGCTTGGGCCTTTACCTGACTTTCTCTCTCCACTTGCACAAAATAGGAGTCATATCAGTCATACACACTGTCTCATGATCAATACTCATAAAGTCATGATGAAAGCAGCCAGCAGTTAGACCTGACTAAATCATAACCATCATCAACGTGCAACAACAATACAAATGTTTACACTCAAATACACTTTATAACTCGCTACAGCAGGATGTGGTCAAAATAAGGTAAATATATAAGCGTTGCTCACCAGTCGTGTGATCCACTGGTCCAGACCCATTCAGAAGCAGTGAGTACAGGTAAGGGTGAGTCTTCTCCAGGGCTGAACAAAACTCTGAGAAATAGTCTGTGTCCTTACTGAGCAGGATCTTCAGGAGAAGATCCACTTTCTCCGAGTTGGACGAACAGCTGTTGCCCAGCTCGTAGCGTTCAGACTGGCTGAGTGTCCCGCAGTGAAACAAAACATCCACCACTCGCTCCACGTCTGTTAGTGACTCCATTAAGTTCTGGTAGCATTTCTCCAGTAACTCTTTATGCCTGGGCTCCATCTCTGCACTCTCTCCGTGTCGCTCCTCACTCCCCCTCCACCCGCCTGTGCTTCAACCAAACCAGCTTCGGGACAAATCCAGCGTAATCTTCCTGGTAGTTAACTTCGCTTCGGACTACAGTCGAAAGAACTCCGCGGAACTCTTACGTACGGCCCGGTTGGGACGGTTCTCAACCCAAACTGAAGGATACACAAGAAGTGGCCATATTTGTTGCCCAAGGCTGTTGACTACACGGAGATGACAACACATTTTCCCAACGAAGCTCCTACTCCGTCCTCGTCGGGAAAAAGACAAAAACACGTCCCTGTCGTTTAAGGCCCCACTGTGTTTACACTACAAAGAATTATTCTTCCTGAAAGTAAGTTCTCTCGACATGCTGGAAAGTGTAGAAACTCCTGAGGAGCCTCCTCCTCGAGACTACAAACTCCGCCATGACTCAGAATCGCAGCTGAAGCCTGTGCCAATCATAATTCCGTGCCTTGGACATTTAAGGTAAATGTGGGCGGGGCTTTGTTTACCTGGCTCCTTCACTGTAAAAGTCACAACAAAAACAGTTAAGTACTTCTGCTAATACACGAGATATAAATGTATACTTCCACCACCCGTATTAATTTATACAGGATAATTTGTTTGCGTTAAAACCGCCCAGTACTTTGCCACGCCACAAATATGCGCAAAAGAGATCAATATAAATAATAATATTAACATAAGCATTTTTGTCCTTTCAAAGCTACCATCACATGAAGTGCAGTCGTTCTCAATATGTGGTACACGTACCACTGCTTGTACTTGGGCTTCCTCTTGTAGTATGCAGGATATATATATATATATAGTCCGAAGTGTGCGAAAGTCACCTAGCTTAACAGATAACCACTGCATTAGTGTGTGGTTTCAGTTGGATTTAACCATCGATTACCAAATTCACAATAAATTGCCACTCTGCCATATAGTTAGCTTTGGTTGATAAATAATCTAGTCATTAGTAATTAGGAATAAATTCATATCTTCTGATACTGTGCTACTATTTCAATGTTGGTCATACTCCTTGTACTTGATGAGCAAAATTCTTTTAAGTGGTACATAAAATTTAATGTAATGCATGCTAGACGTGGTAACTGATGACTACACTAGTTATTATGTTTGCAGAACAGCAAGAGTCATTTGCTATACATATGGAGAAAGAGATATATATATATATTTGTAATAAGATAAATAATTTTCAAAACATCAGCATCCATCTCTTTTAGGAGCAGACTCCATACCTCCACATTGTATAATGGTCTGCTCCTCATCTGTATTGTCCCGTGACAAATCTGACCCGCTTTGTGAGCTTTCTTCTGCTCCACATAATCCTTCAGGTCTGACAAGAGGCAGGCGTCAGCACAACACTGATATTCTGTAGATAGAAATGATCAAACAGCAGACACAAAAATCTGTACACTCGTACTGTATCTTGTAATAGAGCTGTTCTAGCAAAATCCCAAAGCAAGAAAACAAAATAATTCAAGCAACTTTACCATAACTGCTTGTCGGTGGTCTGCATTTCCAAGGGGGTGGGGGGCTTAAGTATATTGCAGACTGTGACTCTAATTTGGAGCTAGGTGGAGCCTAGCTCTAAAGCTCAGTTTTGTACACAGTGTGCTTATACATTTCTCTTGAAACAGCTTTAACCATGTCAATAGTTATGTAACCAGACTATAAAAAACCTGGACATTTATTTTGTACATATCACAGTATTCCAAAACATGGGCTGTTATCCACTAACAGTTTTATTTTATATTATTTAAAGGATTACTTCTGGCAGTACTGCTGCTCATTAAACAACCGTTTGATTACACAAATCATCTGAGTTTTATTTGCTTGTTTTATCAAAATGAGATACCGGAGCACAAACTGTACTGGGTGCAGCTCTGCTGTTGACTCTGCTAATGATTTCTCGTGCTTCATCTCATTAGGTGTTGTTGATCTAATCCCCACGTTTGTCATTTGCTTACATGAAGTTTTAAGCAGGATTATGTCTCAGGCAACCAAATGTCACTGTGCGTCACTCATTTGAATCTATTTTCAATCCAGCAAAATACATTTCTTGTACATCTTTATGTAAGTCTTTGTTGTCATGTGTAAAAACTGTTTCAGGTGTGTTATATGTGTATATATATATATATATATATATATAAATAAAATCATGTTTTATACCAAAATGTTATACATCTAGCTTTATTGACTCTGCATTGCCTACTGGATATAAATTGCAACACATGAGAGATGCTGGAGTCCACAGTTTATCACAGGAAAGGCCAAGGTAATGTTCTTCCATGGTACTGAGCTTGCAGCTACCAGTCATTTGTGTGGCTACATTTCTCAAAATCAAGTACTTAACTAATTATGCAACATGATATTGCTGCTGAATGCATGAATTTAGTGGAAACTGTAGGTGTTCTATAAGTACAGAGAGGCTGCACCACCCAAATATTGAGTCCAGGTGTTAATAATTTAAGTGCCTTGTCTTGGAATCTGGAACAGAGATGTGTGTACGTGTGTTCTGTTTTGTCTCTAAATGCAAAAAGCCGGGAAAATGGAAAGGTACCTCCCTCTGAGATTTCCTTTTGACCTATTTATTTTAAGGGGTATCAAGAGGTCTCCACTGGAAAAATGCACAAATACCAAAGTAAAATATTAATTTCTCTCCATTCCTCAGCTAATGGAAGCTTTTCACATTTCCATGATATGAGAAGGGGGGGGGGGGGGGGGGGAGGGGGGTTGGCGCGTGCTAATNNNNGGAGGGCGCGCGTATTGGGGGGTTTTTGCAGTACTAAAACTAAGACCGTGTAATCCGTCACCCCTTTGCGGTGCTTCTTCTGCTGCACTCTGAGGCCATTGTGTGGCCCAACATGAACATTATTTATAGCTTTGAGAAAAGCTCTCCGTGCCATATCACTGCAGCTGCTGAGCAAACCTGAACATTTCCCCCTCTCTGATTATACAGCCTTACAGACACACGCAAGCAATACTTATGTAAGCCACATTACTAACTCCTTTTTAGCATTACATCCAGCTTCTGAGACTTCAGCGCACAGCGTTTGCGTTATACAGGCCAAGGTGATGAAATTGAGACTCTTTCATATGCGAATTACTCAGGCCGGCTAAAAAAAGACATTAATGAAAAAAATCTGGAAGATTTAATTAATGCAAAAAACACGGCCGCTGTTCAAAAAGACGACCCAGGTATGCAAAATTGTTTTTATTGCAATATAAAGTAGCTGTTAGTGATGCTCTCTCCGAGACGTGGCAAATGAGTCAGGGCTAAAAAGGCATCTGGTATCATGTTATTAGGATCATTGCAAACTACAGTTAGTACATTATTTCTTCAGCTGTATGCCAAAAACAGACCAGTAAGCACAAGATTAACAAAGACGAGGGATGGCACTTTATGTGAGTCAAGCGCCCTCTAGTGGTGCTTGATTCACAATGATACGACTACATTTTGTCACTTGCCCAGTGAAGCATTAGCTGTCTTTGAGAAACTAAAGGCACAAAATCTATGTAGAGGCTTTGGTTTTACCACATTCAGTGAAAAAGGTAACACTGTCATTACATGTACAATGAACAATGGTTATACGGTTTTAAACTGTAAACAATGTTGAATTTCAATGCTAACGTAATGGAGGGGAAAGGCAACTGCATAGACGTTTAAGCAAGAATAGAGTCCCAACTAGTTAACTTTTGAGGATCGAAGACAAGCTCTGTGCACATATAGCATATATTTAGAAGATTTTCTATCAAGTCAAAATTGCATTTAACAAACATGCATTTTAGTTGGGATTGATTTAGATACATTTTTTCTGAAAGGTGCTTCACATTCTTAGAAACAAGGTATTTGAAATGTTGACTTTTTTTTAAATAAACCATTTTAAAAATGACACTTTTTACACATAGTTCGTGTAAAAGATAAATGACCTAATGATTTGGCCCTGATCGATGCTCATCAAGCTCTTCTCTGCTTACATAATGATTTACACCATTGTTATAGATAGCTAATTCTATTTCGATTGATTTGGAAATGTTGATACTCTGTAAGATTAATAAAGCCATATATTTTGTAATTGTAATTGCCAATTTTACACTATATATTTACTAATTGGCAACCATAAACTAGCAAAATAAATCTACGATGTCAATAAAGATTATAAAAAAAAGTAATGATTTACTTTATGTTACAGGACGACTTTGATTATCTGCATGCATCAGAGGTGATATAAAGTCCTGTAACATTGCTTCAGTGTGGACACATATGATGTCCTTAGGAGTGGTAATGGTCTCGACCTTTTAGTCATTACCCCCGCACAGCTTCAGTAGCAACTTCTTGTAATCTCCAGAGGTGTCACCCTGTGAGAAACAGGATGAGGTTATTAATGAATCACAGGAGGGGGGCTTTAATAGAACAGTAACACAACAGGCCTGACTTACTGAGATGTGAGTGTAGAGAGATTTTCCATATTTTTGCAGATACTCTCGTCTGATGTCCAGCATGTCAACCTCAGAGCGGGACACCATGATGCGGATGAGGGTTCTGTCTTTGGTCCCTGCGCCCTGTCAGAACGACACAATATAATGAATATCGAGGCGAGGAATCATTTCATTAGTTCCTCTGACAAAAGAGCATTTTCCTTTATCCTGCAGACAAACCTGCATAGCTTTGTGGAGTCTCTCTGCAAAGTATCCAGGGGTGTTCTTGATACATCTCACTAAAAGAAAATAAGATGACACATGGAAAACAGCAGAATGTTTTTGTCAGCAGCAAATATGAGGAAGACTTAAACTTTACTACCGTATTTAAAATAACTTTCAGATTTGTCAGGAGAGTATATAAAGACCCGGAGAGCATACCCACTGCCACCATGCCGTCCTCCACATTGCCAGACATTTCCCTGCAGATACTCTTCTCAATGTCTCTCCCGCACATTTGCTGGTACTCCTGGAATACTAATGTGGACAAAAAACACATGCAAAATAGTTGTAGTCATAATATTTAAAAAAAAATGCAAATCTGTTATGTTAAGGAAAACAGGACGTAAGGACAACACACCTGCACGGAGGTGAGGCTTGCTGCGAGCACAAAGAATGGCATTGAACTGAGACTCATCGGTTCCCACTTTATTTTCTCCAGCAGCATAAAGTTTCTGTTGTGTGAAGCGCAGACACACAATCACCTTAATGAAGCTAAAATAGTTCTAAGTTAGAAGAATGTACAACACCGTGTAGTCACCAGTACCTGAGCATCCTGTTTCGCCAGAGAGACATCGACGTTCTGCCTTTCATCACGATTACCCTATAATCAGTAACAAAAAAAAAACTTCATGTTATATTTGTTTATGGCAAAAGTCAACACACAACGACAAGTATATATTTCACATAAAATACCTGAGAGAGAGAAACCAGGAGTCGGCGGAAGTGGCCAGATGTGTCGCTGTTGATGGCGTCCTCCAGGCTCTTTCCGTACTCTGTAAAGCAGGTGATGATAATAACAACAATCTCTTCTGTCCTTTCGAAAGGTAAATCAATTTGCCTTGAAATAACAAATCAAAATTTGTTGTTTTTGTGACTGAGAAATGTAATTTGGAATTAATTTTGTCTTAGTCTAGAAGTGAATTAACTTGTAAAGTTAAACTACAGTGAATGTGTATGAACGTAGAACTGTGAATGCAGTGGAGTCACAGCAAATGGTATCACAGCCTAATGTTTTTTTTTTTAAATGAACTCCTCAATATTATTGTCATATGCAGAGCCTACCAGACTTGTAGATTTTAGTGATTTCTTGAATCTCTGCATTGGAGCGTGAGGACAGAATCTCAATCAGACATGCTTCGTCAGTTCCGGCTCCCTTAAAAACAAGGACCGTCACAAACAAAACTTGAGATTGCAAATGGTCATGAAATATGGTCTGACATCCAGGGTTTCTTCTGGCTCTTATTTCCCTAATGCTTAATGAGTCACACAGTGTGGTTTGAAGTACAAACCCAAAGCTATAACATCTACTGAACCAAAATCAGCTCCCAAACCTTTATGGCTTCTCTGAGTTCGGATGCATCAAAGTGCACAGGGCTCATCAACATAGCAAGAACCAGATTCTCAAAGTTTCCAGTGAGCTCAGACTTCAGATCACGGATTAAATCCTGCGAAGGGGAAAAAAAATTTAAAAACACTCCCCCAAGAATGAATGCGTGTGAAAGCCACACAAAGCAATTACAGCTGTTGAAGTCAAGCTGAGCACAAACGAAACAAACCTTCCCATAAGTAGTTTTGTAGGCAGCCACCATTGGAACCCTCTGCTTATTGGAACGACTGCCCAGAAGTTCAACAATAGCATTTTCATCAGTGCCTGTTTAGATGGAATTGTTTTACATTAATTCATTTTGAAGGGAAAAGGGAAAAACTGAACTGGTTTTCTATTGATCATTGACATATGATGTGTGTGGCCTAATAATATGAACTCACCAAAACCCTTCATAGCCTTTCGAAGAACTTCAACATCTCTAAGCGGATCCGCCCCAGCAAAGTCTTTAATTGAACCTCTGTATCCTTTCTGTACAATACAAAAAAATAAAAAACTGTGTCACATTAGTCTATAAAAGTAGCCAATGAAGGGCTTTAAATTAAAGAGTAATTTACAGGAATGGCAGGGGCCTGAGGGTTGGATGGAACTCCACCCCCATATGCAGGCATTGAGGGATTAGTAGCGGGGGCACCAGGGTAATTTGGCATGGGTTGACCTGGTGCAGGGCCTCCTGGGTAACCAGGCTGAGCGCCTCCTGGCTGTAAACAAAGCATCAGCTGTAAGTTCTAAATATATGAAGGCAAACTTTTACACAGAGTAGGACAAAGTTCAAGAAGGGCTGGTTATAGATAATGTTATCAGCAAATAAAAGCTTTGCTAAATTTAGCTGTTTACTGTTAGGTTAAAGAAAGAAAAGTTAAAGAAATTATTATTACATACAGGGCCATAACCGCCCGGTGCTGCACCCCAGCCTCCACCTGAAAAGAAAACATTGATAAATTAACCTCAGTGGGCGTCTGTTATTTTTCCACAGCTGTCAAAGATTCCATCATTTTACCTCCTGGTTGCATGGAAGGATAGCCACCTGCCCCAGGCTGTGGATATCCTCCTGCCTGTGGAGGAAAGCCTCCACCTGGGGCAGGATAACCTCCTGCTGCAGGATAACCACCAGCAGGAGCTGGGTATCCACCTGACTGTTGAGGGTAATAGCCGCCTGCTGCTCCTGGGTAGCCACCTGCTGCTTGCGGGTAGCCCCCTGGCGCAGGGGGATAGCCGCCTGCTGCAGGGGGATAGCCGCCTGCCTGAGGTGGGTATGTTCCTGGTTGAGGTGGGTAGCCACTTGCCTGTGGTGGGTAACCACCAGACTGAGGAGGGTATCCTGGGTAGCTCATCTTCAAAAGCTGGAAATAACAAGATGCTTTACTTCAGTGGACTTACAAGTGGTCAATTACAAAATTAAAAGATGTGTAAAAGTAAGGATTTTAAGGATAAACACATTTTTAGAAAGTAAGAAAACATTGACTGTTGTAACTGCACAATAAAAGCTCCCCTTGTGTTACTGATTCGTATTTACATTCAACCTGGAGGTTTAATTTTTATTACAAAATTAATATATTTTATGATAGGTAAAAGTTGACATGTCATTTTATGGTTAAGTTCATATTATTTATTTTTTTAGCCAACTGATTTAACAACTTAAAATTGTTACACAGTTAACAGTAGTATTTACTTATAATTTAGCTACTTATCTACGTGTACATATACAAGAAACGCCCAACAAAGTGACGTCAATGTTACATTTAACAACTAAGTGAAAACGATTTATGTTACTATGGGGTCATAGTCCCCACGAATGACTCTGTAGTCAAAAGAATACATACCTTAAGGAAATAAGCATCAGTTTAACTATTTAGACTGAATAATTGGGGTGGGAAACGTATGCCATTGCGGTATTTTGTATTAAACGTCTTGAAAGGTTTCCCCTTGTTGACACTCCCTTGATGCCGTTTTCCTTTGGACCCATGGAACGAATAGTGTTATGTTCAGTGTACTCGGGGAAAAAAAAACTCTCAAATTTTGACCCAACCATTTAAAATTACAATTTTAAATGTTTGGGTCATTGCTCATCTTTTAAAGGATTATGCAGAAATCCATGACGGAAAATATTCTATATTACTTTATTCCTAAAAGGTAGTAATAGTGTTTGACAATGCGAGGACTTACAAGCAGTGAGCCTTTAACACCGCCTGTCACATGCTTGTAGATTTCGCAATAAAAAAATTAAGAAAAAAACCCCCCACAAATGAGGACTTGAGTATAACTTCAACACTTTCTAGATGGAACTCATAACATGCTAAAGCAGAAATATTATCATATTTAAACGTCCTGTCCGGAGATTATGCAATTTCCCATGACAAGAAACGCATCAGAAAAACCACTGGTGTGCTTCGAGCATCACAGGCCTACTGCGCGTTTCTGCAAACTAGCATCAAGGCTAATAACAGCTAGGTTACATAAGCACAATTATCACACAGTTAAAATGAAGCAATATTGGAGAAACCCCCACGACAGACGGATTTTAATCAAATACTACGCATGTGATTTATATCTAACGGTCGCTTGTTGTTGTCCAGACACGGTTTAACTACTCGACAGCGGGTGTGTCTATTTAATTAAACGAAGCTAACTCCCAACTAAAAAAAAAACCCATAATATTTACCTGCGTAGTATTAAGTAAAGCAATAAAAACTCCACGTGTTATTAATTTGCCTTAGCGAAAAAACAAAATCATTTACTAACTTACCCTAAGGAGACGGAGTTATATCCAGGAAGAGACGAGTAGTTAAAGCAGGCTGTAGGTGGGTGGGTCCTCAGCCTGGATGTTTCCGCCCTTCAGTCTTCAGTCATAACCTTTGCTCAGTTAAATGTCCACTGCCATGGACAACGGTTTCTCATTGTTCCCAAAATAACAGGAATGTACCTACTTACCACCGCAGTTTACATGGCATATATGGAGAGGGTTCGCCAGTCATTTGCAACAACTGATAAAAGTTTGGTAAACACACTTGATTATGAAACTTGAGCAGGGGTCTCCAATCGGTGACCTTTGTGCAACATACGGCCTCTTTGCAATGTTTGCTGCAAGATAAATATCTTGTCTCATCCACCAGCATTATAAAAACATATCAGATAGAACAGAGCTGTACAAACATTGAAATGATACCAATTTTTCATGTGACACTAAACTTTCAGCTTGATGACAAGCATTCTCTCAATACCAGTTTGTGATAGTTACTCTCTTTGTGTTTGAATTAATTATTACCTGCATGTGGAAGTCTGCGTCTTTTGGTAGAACAGGTTATGCAACAATAAATTGGCAACAGCGTTCTTGTTGTGCTTTCATATTAATCTGTAGTGTAACTACATGCTTGAAGCATAAACAACAGGTTTACAGTGGGATAGCCATCATTAATATGGTGTTTGAGGCGCTTTCTTGATTTATTCAGCTGAAAATCAGAAAATTGTAGTTTTCAGTAACTCTCTAGGCATAATTTAACAGACATCAAACTCAGACTGTAACAGGCTATGGATTTCATTTTCAGGAATGCATTACTATCACTATCAACAAAATAACACTAGAGGGCAGCATTGTACTATAGATAACATAAAATATGGACTAATGCTGGACTGCGTTAGATTTAGTTAAAACTAATAAATTCTATCGCTGTAAAATTAAAAATTAAAATACATACATACATATAGGGTTGTATAGTGAGGGTCTTTATTGTCAACATTTTACCGTAATTTACAACGTAAGAAAACATAAAGAGACTTCACCAGCAAAGGAATTCTTTGTGCACAATGTTAACAACAAAGAAGAATAGCATCAAATTAGATTTAATTGTGCAAAGTGTTTAAGAGGATTGAAAGTAACTGAAGACTATTTAAAAAGTGACCACTGAAGGAAAACATATATATCCAGACACCCTATCGCTCCTATGGAATTAGTTTGTGGGCATGGAGAGGAATAACAGCAGATTGGACCTCCTATCTGCCGTGACGCAACTCCTCGTCCTGGCTGAAGCGCAGTTCCAACTCCAAACTCATATTCACAGTCAGGCTTTTGCGCCTAATGCTTTCTGTGCGTTCCGGAGCTGTGGTCCTGAATGACTCCTCCAGTTAAAGGCAAGGATCACGGCCATCCTGCAGAGAGTAAGGGGGATGACAGTTAGAAGTTGGGGAGTCCAGACAATCCGGCGGTTCTTCTGACGGTGCAGCCCTCCAGCAACAACATGATGTCCGCTATAGAGACCGGTACTGCCATGTACCAACCTGCACAGCTGCTCAACTGGGTTTACATGTCCCTGCAGGACACACAGAGCAACAGCTTCGATGCGTTCAAAGACGAGCCGGATCCTTTCCAGGACTTGAATAACTCTAAGCGCAGCGCAGCTGATCTGAGCACCAACTATCTCAACAACTTCTTCCATCTGAGGAGCGAGGTTCGAACCCTAACGCACTGCATGTCGGGCTTTGCTTTTTTTTCATTGCATTGCTGCAGCATGTCACATCTCACACCCCTGGAGTGTGCAAAAATAGCATAGAATAATATTTAACTTTGGGATATTCATCTAGCTCACAGAGTAAAACTCACCTGCATACCTTCACTAGGTCACACTGTGGCAAGTGGGCAGCCTATGAATATGTGTTTTGTACACTGGCATAGTGGCTGAGTGTGTTCACAGTGATTTTTGGTGTGTGCAAAAATGGTAGGTTGAGAAAAGCCTCTCTCCAATTATAAAATTGTGAAGGTTCACTCTGGTTGGCCTCTGCTTGGTCAGGGATGTATGCAGTTTCAAGTCAGTGGGGGGTTCCTGTTGCTTAACCCAATGCTGTCCATTTTAAGATGAACGTCAGTAAACATACAGTAAAAAAATGTGTTTTTATGTATAGAAGGTGGCAACAAAACCACATTGAAATTGAATAAATGTAAGTGTTGTTCAGTACGGTAGAAGACTGGATAGGGCTTGTGCCTTACCTCAAAAAGAGCAGCGCTCAATCCCTAGTAGTAACTGATCATGGTGCTGTATGGCGTTTACATGTTCCAGCCATGTGTGCATGTTACTTTGACACTCATGACAGGTATGAATGAGAGTGTAAACATACTGGTACTGGCTCCATTTCCCCTCACAAGTTTACCATTACAGAGGTAGCCAAAGAAATAAAAATGCATCCAAAGATTTAGAATTTAGTTAAATTTGGTGATAAATTATAATCAGATTACACTGTGTCATAATAACAATAAAAAAAAGCAGCATTTAATGACAAACGTTTTATACAGCGACTACAGATATGCAGTAGCTATGCAGTGGTCATTGAGCCTCACCCATAGCATGTCCCCTCCAACATATGTTTGTATCGGACCACAATTGGCTTTCTGTGATGCCTTCAGAGTGAAGAGTCTGCAGGCTGTTCTTCATGTTTGCCCTGTGGTGCCTTAGCACCCGTCTCCTCCAGAGACACAATAATGGTGATTGTGTTGTGCCAATAGCACCAATGGGAATAATACACGACAAAGACATTCTGTCCTGATGAGGAAGCGGACACCACTGGCGTCCAGAGTAGATGTGGTGAAGCTAGCACGTCTTCAAGAAATGTAATAAAGTCAGCTTCTGTCAGGGAGACAAACAGGCGAATCAATCACTATGATGGACTGACGAGCTGCTTTGAATGCTCATTCATCGCAGGGTCACAACAATGTTCATCTTTGTTTTTGGTCACAAAAGAGATACTCTTGTGTAGGAGCTAAAAACACGAGATAATATCAAATGTATATATTTAATGTGTATTTTTAACACATCTAATATTCTGGAAGTTTAAAATTGCTTTGCTTTAGGTTTTCTATTTACATATTGACATTAAGACTGTTGGTTTACAAAACTATTACATAACATTTTACACACATTATTTACTAAGGGATTCAACATGATAAAGTTGAGCGTAGAGAGGTATGTTATAATGATGCAGTACTGTAATCTGATCCTCTAATCATATCCCAAACCAGTCGTTTACCATCCTGTGTTTTTTGCAGGCTTTAAACAACAATTTCTACAAGAACTCTTCACCCTATGGATCCATCAACAACATAGTGGACGGCTTGAGCGCCCTGGCAGACCATTTCTCCGACCTCTCCCTGTCACCAGAGACGCGCAAACCTAGCAAAAGGCCACCGCCCAACTACCTGTGCCACCTCTGCTTCAACAAAGGCCACTATATCAAGGACTGTCCTCAGGTGAGCTCCAGCAGGGATGCTGAAGTCAAGTCAATACAGTCCTTAGCTAATTTGGCTCCTCCTATTTAAAAATAATAAAAGTGGAAATTCCATGTCAGAATGTAATATTTATATTTCTTTTTGTAGTATGAAATAGATTCCTCAGCGTGTACTTGAGGTAGATGTTCCACTGCAGGTTTGTAATGAGCAGCAGATGGCAGATTGGATCTCTGAGCAGGCCCCGATGAAAGACGATAGGTTTTCCTGGGGAACCAAGCCCGACCTCTGCTCCAAACCAGAGAGAAGAATTACCAGTGCACTATGTGCAGCTGGGCCATTCCATTGATCACATCCAGGGGGGAAACGCCTGACATTTGTTAGGTGTAATGAAAATAATCAAACAATAATTGACAGGGTGTGTCCAAAAGGAAATGTCAAAAGAGTTGACATTTTAAAAGTTGATAAAACCTCAATAGGCAATTCTACAAACTTTTAAATGTTAATGCATGAACGTAACACCGGAGAAAGTGGGAGCATGCTTAGTTGCATAGACGATAAAGTGAATACTTTAATCCGCAGTTAATTTTATGTTCAAGAATTAGCCATGCTAGCTGCAGATAAGCTAACCAGCTGAAGGCTTAAGAGGTTATCTTTGTATATATTGTATGCACATTCACTAATTAAATCAATGTACGTATCTATTTTTATTAGCTCCATTAATGCCTCTTAAAGAATATAAATTGGAGGTCTATAATGGTGGTCAGCTGCCTCTAGAGGGTCCTCAGAGGTACTGCATGAGGGTGATGTGTCAGTATTTTTTCTTTTTTTTTTTTTTTGCACAGTTCAATAGCTTAGTACGGAGCCCCTGAAGGCACATGGGAAAAAAAGGAATGTTTCTAGTGAGCACAAGGTACTTTTTTATGCTAACCAGGAAGTATCTCATGCGCACCAGAAAGTATTGCATGTGCACGTGATGTCTGGGAGACCATCCACTACATATGAACATGAGATACTTTCTGGGACGCACAAGAAAGCATCTTGTGCTCACTAGAAATGTTTCTTTTTTTTCCCATGTCCCATTAGGGGCTATGTAGCTTAGCTTGCGAAAACCCATTCTATCAGTGAGGGTCCTTAAAAAACAAGAGCCATGGTTTAAATACATAAGAATATAGAACAAGGATACTGCAGCTGATTGGTTTGTACTGGACCTGTACGGACAGGAAATTGTCACAGCTCTGTAGAGTGAGGAGTCACACAGGAAGTGGATGTGAGGGGACTTCCAAAGTCTCTCTCAATGAATGGAATGGGGCCCATGTCAATTCTCAAAGTCGTCTTTGATAAAGAACCACATGGCTCTTTAATTGAAGCCTAAGGTAATTAAAAACAACAAAGGAGACGAAGTGTCAGTCCACACATTTGAGGTCTGAGATAAAGTATCCCTGCTGTGCTCTGCAGGCCAGCGGCGAACACCCTGTTGACAGGCGAGTGGAGAGTTGGGTTACTTGCTTCACTGAGGGGGTTAAGATGTCAACGGATTACTCTCTGATATTTACGGTTCTTCTTTGTGGTCATTCCCCTTCATATTGTTGAAAAATCTGGAAACCATTTCTACTGGCTGGCTCTGCTCTGCTCTCACTTCACTTCAGGAAGATGATGTCAGAGTTTGTCATGTGTTGCTAATATTCCTGAAACAAAGCAATTTACATTACAGAGCTATTGTCAAGACAACAGGCAACTCCGATTAAAATAGGGATGATTGTTCTGTCAAAGTCGTAGCACGTACTACACCAACTGGGTAATCCCATTTTTTGCAAAACAAAATAAAGCAACACCGTGAGTTTGAAGCCTTTCATCCAGAACGGGCTAAGTTGAACACAGGTTCATGCAGTGGTACTGTGCAGACAGTAACTGCGCATATGATGGTGAAGAAGTCTAAATAAGTAGAGCACTGTACCTCCAAAGGGTCTGCAGAACTAGAGGTCAAGAGGTCATGCTGCATTGTTCACTCGCCTGTGCTTGGGTGCAGTCAACACCCCACTCTCCACTCTTCCTGTGTGTAAAGCAAATCCTTTTTGGACTGATATTCCTCAAAAGCAGCTGTTTGGAGATGCCTTTATCTAGAGTGTGGTTTTGGAGACAGAGGAAAGGGCAGCGAGTGGGTGTCTACAGTTATAGTTTAAGTCATGCTAGAAATGATGCTTAGCCACACGGCTGTCAGGGGGATTTTCCTTTAATATAGTCTTTGAAAGCTGAAACAAAGATAGCTTTTGTCTGAAAGGGCTTAAACTCTATTAGGGGAATCCAACCTCCAATGAGGTCTTAGACTGTGTATTGTGGTTTGCCAATAAGAGTCACACTTTTCACAGTTTTCAATCATTATATTAATGATTGACAACAGTGCTGAGACAATAAAGCACTGTAAGTCGGGCTGACAGACGGAAGAGTAGCATGGGATTTATAATAAATGACGTCATAAATTGACAATCCTAATTCTGAGAAAATCAACACGAAATTGAATGTGACTTCAGTCTACAGATCCTGATGCTTGTTTGTTTGTTTAGTTTCTTGATGAATTTATTTAAAACTTAAGCTTCATCTTATCTTAGCATCACACAAATACAGAGAGACTTGATTGACATTTTAAAAATGAATACTGAGCAACTGACTGAATAACCTCCATAAAGGGAGCCACAGGGAGTACGATAGTGTTTAGGGGCTTTGTGTTTTATTACAGGAGGCCTGCAGTAATTATCTCTTACCTCGATGAGTGATCTCACAGTTTACAACACGTCTCTGCTGATAATGTTATCAACGCAGCTCTACAACAAGACGGTTATGATTCTGTTTGGGGCAATAGAGTCCACAGCCAAATATGTAGCTGGTGAATCTCAGGCAACACTCTGGTGATTCCATCAGCTTTGGTCTTCTCGTTTTCACCGCTGATAAGTGTCTTATCTGTCTTCAGGTTACCGTCCATTGTTTTTGGATGCCTCCTCTTCTGAGGAGGACTGGCAAGATAGAGGAGACCCTGGAATGTGTGTGTGTATTAGGTGAAAGTTTGGCACAAATGTCCCAGTCTTTACTAGTCTTCACTTTTCTGCGTTATTTGGTTCCACTCAATATATCATCTGTATAGAATTCTTGTTGTCAATATTATTTTTTCGGTGGATTTGAACCCTCTGCCAAACAAACTGGTTGTTATTTTTCTATGCTAAGATTTTAGGATGGCACTTCATAACACAAATGTCTGTTCTCAAAAACTATTGCCTCTCCTGCTGGATGTTAAAAAGTGATCATTTTAATGTAAACACTACAACTGGGGTTTTCAATGATTTTTTTTTTTTTTTAAATGAAAATAATGCGTCTCCTTCTATAAGCTGATCCTGCTTCTCTCCCCAACTCTGACTTGCTGCAGTTCTGCCACTGACTGGGTGTAGTTTTACAGTAAGCTTTTTAACCAATTAGCATCCCAATCAATCCCATTTTAATTACTAAAAGAAAAGTAAAGAAAATCAGTGAATATTGTTTTTATGCTCTTTAAGTGGATCAATGAATGTAAATGAGGGGATTTTGAAATTTTCATAGAAATGTGTGTACAGTACAGTCTACCTTTAATGGTGTTGGTGTAGATTTGTTTTCAGGCCTGCTGAGTTCATATACCAGTGGTCATCATCTGATGGCCCACGGGCCAAATCCAGCCAGCCAAACCATCCATTCCGGACCACGACTGGATTCTAAACTAAACATCAAATAATAATGTTAGACAATAATGTTAGCCTTGTCTTATATAACGGTACTAATCTGTTGACTTTATCGTACCAATAGTGAGAATAAACCCACATGTTGGTTGTAAGTGACCTCCTGGGAACCTGAACATCACTTCCACTGAACAACTAACCATCTCAGGGTTTACTCCACACTGCATTAGGAGGATTTAGTTTTCTTGACCGTGTTCCAGTCTCTTTGCTGCATTTGTGTTGGCCTGGCGTTCCGCCTGTGCCTGTCATTCACTCGCTGTGAAACGTAAAGCCAGTTTACAGCTGTATATGTCATCAACTGCACCACAGCCGTGACTGGAGCTCAGTTGCTCTCCGCGGTGTATTGGTAAATATTTCCTGTATGAAAGCAGTACTTTGTGTGAAATAGAGGGTGAGAGATGTGATATATGTGACCGTGTGGGTATAACTCTTCCACTTTAATGGTCGTGTACAATCTCAACAATGTATTTGAATGAACACCGAAAAACCCGACAGTCATGGAAAAAAAAACAAAAAACAAACTGTGTGTGCTTTGGCCTCCAGTTGTTTGCGCCTGATCATATTTATCTTACAGGAAGAGAGAGTTAATCCACTCAGTGTTTCACATGTGCCAGATTTACACAGCGGCCATCAGGAAGGATCACGGCTTCACGCTGCTACAGGAGTCATTTATTGCGTAGATGTTTCTATAAGTGGAGCGGTCGGCCCTGATGAATTCTGGGAGAATAGGAAACACCATTGTGTAACACAGGACATCAGTCTGCTGCCACTGGCTGGGGAGCGTCTTGTATCTGATTTCCTCGAATCATAGCTCTGGGGTTTGTGCTTATAATCAGTGGTGGTAATGTTGGTCGAGCAGCTTTGTGTAAGAACACTCAGGAATGCTGAGCTCAGCACCAACGACATAGCGAGAAGGGAAAACAATAGCGTGCTGCTAGTTCTAGTACTCCGCCGTCCTATACTGTACACAGTAAGACTGACAGGCGTAGTATTTCTTAAATAAATAGTTCAAACAAGGCCACAGAGAAATGAGACGGCAGGTTGAGCAGCTTACTGGCAGAGCATGAGGAATTCACTCCTAATGTTTATAAACAAACAGCATGGAACTTCCCCTGCCTGCTCTACAGGGGGTAGTATAAACACTGTTTCAATGCCCTGGTCTATGTCATGATTAATCTGCTGCAGAATTACTGTTTAAAATCAAACTTGGCCTTTAAAACATTTAGTCCTGGATACTAGCGACTGCGAAAGTCAGCTCACGAAACACATTTCCAAACACCAATCAGTATCTGGGACCTACTCATGCTATACATTTTTCACTAAAACTGTTTTCTTGCCCTAAACTCCTTTGATTTTGTTCTGTAGCAAAGAAAATATTTCACATTGAAATTATGTTTTTTTTTTTTTGCAGTGTACAGTAGACAGAGTAAAAATGAAAATGCATTTGGCTACATTTTATTAAGATTTATTAGTTGCAGTGGTGGTTTTAATTCAAAGCTCAGCTGGGCTAATCTTTGGTCTGGATTTTAAGAGCTCTGCATCCCTTGTGTCTCAGATAAGAAATTGCAATTCAAAACACTGAGAATGGTTTTCAACTTCTCTCGTAAAAGTAGACAATGTCTGCTGTTGTATTTTCTAATATCTTGTTCCAAGACTTTGGTTCTGTTTAACAACAAGAATACAAAACAGAGCCCTCATCTTTAACGAATACCGTGTGGAATATTGTCAACATGTGTCAGTAATTCTTCCACTTCCCTCTTGATGATATACGTATATAATCATCTATAAATAGCTCTAGATAGAATGGCTGGCTTTTAATTAAAACAGATAGTCCTGTTGCCCTGGTCTAAACCCTGCTGGGACAGTTGTTTTTGTTAGATGAATTGATAGAAACTGTTTGCTGAGTGACATTAAAGTTGTTACATGACTTGTTGCAGTGCTGTCTATGGGCATTGTTGTATTGTTCTGCCTTGCTTTGAAGAGTCTGGTACAAATGGGATGCAGCCCAGAGATGAGAGCGCTGTGGGTTTGTCATTGTGGAGTAATTGACCCCATGTCCCGTGGGGCGGAGGGGGTGGGGGGTGGGGTGGTATGAACGTGGGGGTAGAGAGTAACTGAAGGAGGAAGAAAGTAGAAGTGAGAGGTGGAGGAGGGGGGTGAGGGATTTGGAGAAGTCCATTGTTTATCCTGATGGATTCCAGATGATGGCAGAAGGACTCAGCCAACCTTCTGGCTCTGGGCCTCACTCACCAGGCTACAAGGATCTGGGCCACGGCTTATCTGCCGCAGCTTAAAAATCTGGCTTTACATCGATCCCTGCACTTTGGACCTGATTTTATGTTTGAAGTATTGCTTGTAAAGCATGCAATAAATGTAGGGAAGAAAATGGTTTCACACATGGTTTTACACTGCAAAGATTTTCAACTAAATAGGAAGGATGAGAGGCGTTTTTCCAAACACCGTCCTTGATGGTTGTACAGAGACGGCACGCTTGGTCAATTAGTTGGCGCTTCACTTTTGCTCCGCAGTAAAAATGTTTGGAAGGATTGTCATGCAATGTAGAAGTGACATTCATGGTCCCTGGGAAATCAGACTTTGAAGACTTTGGTGATTTCCTGACTTTCCCTGCTCATGTGGAATCACTACATGAGGTTCAAATTAGTGGTTTAGAATAGAATGTCTGAACAGCTATTGGACTGATTCAAAAAACTATGGGAATGGGTCTCTGGCTGCTGCACCACTGCACAGGATTGTGAAGTTGGTTGAATGAGAACAGACAATGGAAATGGAATGGTCTCCATTACTGTGTGTGTGTTACAGGGTGGAGTGTCGCTAGATAATTCTTATTTACTGCCTGTTGTAAGACGGCTTTGTTTACATTCGCCTGTTGTACGCCATACACTGGATTGTGCTGCATTCACTTTCTTTGGTTTGTGTTGGGTTTAACTAATTGTAACTAGATAATGTATAACACATATATCCACTTCAGGATTCAAACCTTTAACCTTTAGCTCGACCTCGTAATCACTAAACCACAAGAACAATCAAGCAAATATTAAAAACAAAACACAAATGCAGTTCGTCAAACGGTGCGTTCAGCGTCAAGTCAAAGTCAGGGCATGAGTGTGATGGTCATGTGATCTTCTTCGAGGTGGAAACAGCGGTGTGTGTGTGTGTGTGTGAGCTGCCCTCTGCTGCCCTGTGAGCTCCACACCGTAGGTAGAGTTTGTTTTGCTTGTTCTGCCCAGTGAAAGCTGTTTCCTCCCTCAGGAAGATGATGCTCCGTCTGCCCTCTCTGTTGGGACTTGAGACCCAGCACTGCCATCAAAAGTGACCTCCCACAGTGCCACATGGTGGCTTGGCCATGCAAATGCAGGCTTTGGCTGTGGCCCTAACAGTAAGGGACTGGGTTGGTATCACTTTCAACGTGTTATTTTTAAGCCTGGAAATGAACAAAATGATCAGTTGGAAGTTTGGAACCCGGACATGTGTTTCTGATGTGAAATGAAAACAGGATTTGAAGCGAGCTCCTCTGGTGGCGTGGGCTCCATCTCACTCTGACTTGCCCTACTTTTTGAGTGCTCTTAATTTAAAGCAGTCATGTCAAGATGATTTCTTTGTGACGGCTTTTGGATTTTGTCATGTTATACAAGTGCAGAGTTCATCTGGGTTTTATTTCCTCCGCGCTAAGATCTCTGCGTCCTGATTGGTAGATGGGACCAGCTGGGAGGGATGACTGAGAGCCTGAGGTATTTCTGCTGTAACAGAGAGGCCTCTCCCATTGGTCCCTACACTGGACGGGGCCTCCTTTATGGTCCCTTGGGAACACAGCTGGAGGGAGTGAGTTCATTTTTTTTAATGGGAAAGCTGAGACTCCTTCTTCTGCGTCCAACACATAAATTACACTGAAATTACACTGTGTTACATCTATTTTACAGGTAAATATGAAAAAACATTGAAAGTCAGATTTACTCTTGTAACATGCACGTAATGACTGCAAAGATCAGCATCATCAGCTCCACTGAGCTGCCCCTGTCACATTGGGGGTCTTATCAGTGAGGACAGATTCGCCCTCCACTCAGAGAACCCCCCCCGCCCCCCACAAAAAAATCAGTTTGGGGGGCGGGGGGGGGTCTCTGTGTGGGGGGGGGGGACGTCCCCCCCCCCCACACAGACACCCCCCCCCGCCCCCCAAAAAAAAATCAGTTTGAGGTGCGGAGTGAAAAAAGCCATGATGTTTTCTTTAAAGCTCCAGAGGGATGAACGTCGTAAAACGTAACGTTTAAATCGTAACGTCAACCAAAGTGTGTGTCGCCAAGAAAGATATATTGTTTGTAAAATTGTGCGGCTTGAAGATCAAGGCTGATTGGAGGAGGGGCTGCTCAGGGGGTTACCTCCATATCTAGGAAAGTGGTTTAATGTTTGACACTGGTAACTGAGACCAAAAGGAAACAAGAAGGAAAACCACAACCGCAGGAAGTTAAAGAGAAAACACAGATTTGAAGCTGCACAACCTTCCTCGTTGTCCAAACAAACTCATGTGATAATGTCACTGTTATAAAATATATTGATGTATACACACAAGTTCAGTGTTTCTCAGTTAAGTACATATATATAAAACAAAAATGTAAAACAAAAAATACCACAACATAGAGTTTTAAATGTTGACTTTTTTTGCTCAGGCTCGACCCAAAGGTGAAGGTCTCACCCCCTACCAGGGCAAGAAGAGGTGTTTTGGTGAATATAAATGCCCCAAATGCAAGAGGAAGTGGATGAGCGGGAACTCCTGGGCCAACATGGGGCAAGAGTGCATCAAGTGCCACATCAATGTTTACCCCCATAAGCAGGTAAGGATACATCAGATTTAACATTTTTTAAATAATAAAAAATATTATATTAATATATAGTAATACTAGTTTTTCTATGAGAGTTACAGATTTATAGTGTTTTATATTTTTTCCAAATACAGTTTTGTGGAGATCTGATGCAACAGCTTCAGTTTCTTCTCACAGAAAAAAAAACACTTCCTCAGAACATCTGACCCTTCCCTGCCCCACGTTGGTTTATTTTCAAAAACACTTGGGGGGGAAGTCGTATATATTTATAGTGTGTCATGTCGGTGCTGTTACCTTCTCAGTTGCAGCATTATTACCGACAATAAAATCCTATCCTCTGCTCGTACTGTTGCAGCGTCCCCTGGAGAAACCAGACGGCTTGGACGTGTCGGACCAGAGCAAGGAGCATCCACAGCACCTGTGTGAGAAATGCAAAGTCCTTGGCTACTACTGCCGCCGCGTGCAATAACTCACTCCAGCTCCACCTCCTTGACTTCATGGAGAAGGGACATGGTTACATTTCTGTGACTGAGAAACATATGGTGAAATCCTTTAAAATGTCATAATACATCTAACGTTTGATTCCCAGGTGAGACGCTGGCTGACACTGTGACTCTCAGTCCTGTACATGCTCCACGGTATCTCAGTATTTTATTATTATTATTATGTGAACAACAGCAACGTCCTGACTATGACCCAAAAACCTTACCAACTGTGAATTTAAAGAAAAAAAAAACCTTTTGCTCAGCGTCTGTATCGGAGCAAAGTTTGTGAATGAAGCTTCCACATTGACATGTTTATATATTTCAGATATAACTTATATCTTTTCTGTATAAAATATGCAACAAGTCTTTACCTTGAAGGAAATGCAGTGTTTATGTGTATCTGCAACATTGTTTGTAATATCAGTACTGGAGGGTACATAGTTTTTATTGTGGAATATTTGCAGTCACTAAGCTGTTAAATACACTTTATAAGGGAATATATTAGCCATTAACATACTGTATATTCTTTGTATACGTGCCTGCAGAAGGGTTATTTCTTCTGAATCGTAAAACAATGCAATATTTTAGAACCGTGCTTTTACTGACTAATAGGTCACAGTGTACTTTTGTTTTGGCACCCAGTGTCAGATTTGTTTTTCCAAATATGTTATTACCTCTTAAATGTAAAACGAGAGAAAAAGGAATTTTAAACTTGAGTTAACCCAAAACCGTAGAAGGGAGGGAGCATGTGCATGTTGCTCAGGAGTTTTTAAATTTGTAATTAAAGTAATATCTAATGTTTGATGGAACTATTACTGTGCCTTAGCTTGTCTTATCCATTAAATGGAGCTTTGGGAATTGTTTTTTTTTATTAAATGCTTTTAAACACATTATGAACGAACTCCTCTTTTAATTTCAACCTCAAGTTTATATTTAACAAACAAACATAGTTTAGTTGAAATACGGAAATTCTAATTGATCGATGTGATGTAATCACCAAAGTGTTGTGTGGTGTGGGGTGTTTCTCTGAACTCCAGAGAGGATCACTCACACCAATGGGAATCATTTATCCTGCTGTATTTAACATTGCATTTCAGGGCGGGTTTTTTTTGTTGTAACTTTTGGCACAGTTTGTGTAAAGTTTATCCATATGTTTGGGAGCTGAGAAAACCCACCAGGCTGAGAGGCCAACAAATGACATCATCCCCATAACTCAGCCAGATGGTTTTAACATAAGAAAACAAGAGTTTGTATCATTTTTAATATCTCTCCGCATCTGGTTTACTGATCAGATTTGGCTTCACCTACTTGTATACTTAACAGCACTGAGTGATAGCAGTTAGATTCATTGGTGCAGATTTTTCTTTTGAGTCTGAACCAGGAAAAACCTATGTGAAAAAGTAAAAAGAGGTCGTTGATTAGTTGTGGAAAAAAAAAAAAAGGATCCAACTCCACAGATGTGAACAGTCACATCTTTAATTCATAAGGTTTATGTTTGGCAACTTAGATTTTTCCTGTCAGGGATGTTTTGACATTTGGATCATGAATAACAACACAAATCACCGAGCAGATCACATTAAAAACAAGGACATTCATCCTACAGCACTGTGGCGTCCATTTCACATTTGTTTCGCAGCACACGGTTACGTGCGCTTGTTGACGGTGCCTTGAATTTTTTTACCGTCAGCAGAGACGTATGGCAGTGACTGAAGACTGCGTCTCTTTCACTGAGAGCCTCAAGTTGAAATTACAGCAGAAGATGACGAAGCAGGTGGAGTCTACTGAAGTTCTCCACAGTCTGTGATAGTGATCTTCTTGGAGGTTCTGCCGGACCGTGAACCAAAGGTCTCCACTTTCTTGACCACATCCAGTCCCTCCTTCACGCTGCCAAAGACAACATGTCTGTCATCCAGCCTAAATGAAAAACAGACAAACGTTATTATCACTGCCCCGTGAAGTGAGACCATCCATGCTGAGTTCAAAGTCCATCTGTTTGTGAAGTTATGCTTTTATTTCTGTCGCTGGTTTTTAAAACGTCTATAAACCTCTATCAAATTTTACAGTTTGTGCCAAAACTTATAAACTCGAAGAATGTTTCTCTCTACAGACTGAAAGAAAAATATTTTTCTTTTTTTAACAATAACTCAACACTGTTGAAAAGCATTATTTAAAGGATCTAAAATAACACTTGTAAATCAACACTTGCTGCTCGTACCAAAACTCTTTCACTGTATTGGATCTCTGGGACACATGACTGTTTATTGCTTTATTATTATTATACTTATTGTGCCGAATAAAAGACTAGGGAGCTTCTTGGAGTTACAGGCAAAACCTCTGGCAGCAGATTCAAGCGCTCCTCTCTTCAGAGTCCTGCTCCTCAAACTCAAATATATAAAAAGTGCATCAGGGTAGCCATTATCTTTTTCCATGTGGTTTTGAGACTATATTTTTCTGCGACTGCGAGTGGTTGGCTGTGTGCTGCCACTGATACCACGTACAAGTTTCTCCCCCATTATTGACCCTGGACTCTGCAGTCCTCTTTAGACTCACGTGTATTTGCATAATAAAAAGAAATTTTACCATTAGCACCTACATTTTACCACTGTATATTAAATTAAATAATCAAATAATTTGTTTTACCCTCACTACACATGATCATACAGGCAGGGGTGTCAAACTCAAATTAACAGTTTGAAAAACTGGGACGGAGTCTTGGGCCAAACTTAATATTTATTAAAAAATTGTCTGAAACTGTGAAACAGATGTGCAATGCAGACTTTTCTTATATGAAAACAAACTTTAGTTTTTAGTAAACATTGAACCTGGAACAACCAAAGCTTAACATTATAAACACATGATAAATTAAATTTGGAATAAAACACACATCAGTAGTATTTATTTCTTATTATGTCTCTTTATCTGTAGCCTTTATCCGAGTTCCCTTTTAATGTAAATCTTTTTTTTACAGACAAAAAACAAAACATAACAAAAAACAAAAAAGTATGTGCTGTAACATAGCGTAACACATAATCACATAATCTGCTAATACTACAAATTCTACTACAGTTGGCCCACCAGTATATAGCCTGACACATGTGAATTTAGGGCTTTCACCTCTGTGTTTTCAGCCTTCATTTTAAACAATACTACAGTAGTAGTATAAGAGTCACCAGAGTACATCCAACACAGGGAAATGTGTCAGTACTCACCATTCTGTCTTAGCAGTGCAGATGAAGAATTGGGATCCATTTGTGTTTGGTCCAGCGTTGGCCATTGACAGGATCCCTACAGAGTAACACATTCACAGTCTGACAGTCATTTAAAAACGTCACATTAAAATATCTATGTCGATTTAGTTCAAACATATGTAGTCGTTTTACCGTTATCACGTTAAACGCTATCACGTACTAAATGATATGACATATTTTAGTGGTGCCACCTGGTGGACACTTGGCTGAGTTACAGCGTCCTATTAAAGGTTTACAGTTTGATGTAAATCTTTCCACATTAATGGTGGCATTCCAAAAATGATGCTTCCTGCTTGTCTGCACAAGCTATTTAGAAACACGTCACAGTCACAACAGACCTATCACATCACAGCGTGGTCCTGAGAATTCACTTGATTTCACCCACACACACTGATCAAATTCACAGACATGTGGAAAATCATCCCCTAAAAAATTAGGTTTTCCCTGAGAAACTCAGGCCCAACTGGATGTAAACAAAGAAAAATGAACATTTTACCAGGTCCAGTGTGCTTCAGTTTGAAGTTCTCATCTGGAAACTTCCAGCCATAGATGGACTTCCCTCCTGTTCCATTGTGGTTTGTGAAATCGCCCCCCTAAAACATAAAAAAATTAAAATGAGGACACAGTCTGATACCATTGTAACAGGACTATACAGAAGCAAAACCACAACAAAAGAAAATAATACCTGGCACATGAACTGAGGGATCACCCTGTGGAAAGTTGATCCCTTGTAACCAAAACCATTTTCCCCAGTGCACAGGGCCCTGAAGTTCTCTGTGGAAATAAAAAAACACAGTGAAAAAGTCAATGAAAACAAATTAACATTTGAAACAGCACAAAATGTAGATTATGATTTTTACTCTTAGGAGGAAAAGAGGGGAAAAGGCTACCAGTAATAATAAGTAGATTGTATTTCAGTTTAACACAAACTACTAAATGTTAAAATAAACTAAATTAATTACAATTTGATATTTTTCTGACATCTTAATGTGTTGAGTGTTATCTGTGACACTGTCCATGTATATATAATAAATAACTTAAATAAAATGTATATAATAAATAAATTAATAAAATGTCGGAGCAGAGAAGGTTGAAAATATTAATATTAATGAGAAAACACAGACCGGAAGTGTAGGAAGTTAACATAGTTTGAATGGAACGGACAGGCCTGTTTTGATCAAATGTGAATTCTTTGGGTCATAATTTGCCTACAGACTGCTCGACTACAAAGAGTTATGAAACCAAGTCACAAGACACTTGTTCAGTCTTGTTTCAGTGGCGCTCCATTCCATGTCTAATTGCTTTATCCTCAGGTTTATCTGTATGTGTGGACAGTCAACATCCACGTCTCACCTGCTGTTTTGGGAACAACGTCTGCGTTGAGCTGAAAGAGAAAATGTCAGTCATTAATGTGCAGCGTTATGGTGAAGCTTAATTTGATTCAATTCGCGCATATTCTGCTGCACATAAACCGGTCAGGGGAGCAGTGATGGATTGGTCGTTAAGGAAGCGGACCAAACTCTGGAAAAGTCTTGGGTCTGGTTCCAGGTTCGAGTCCATCTGCTGTCAAGTTATCATTCAGGTGCTCTGAGCATGGCGCCGTCCCCACACACTGCTCCCCGGACAAAGCTCACTTTGGTGAAAAATAATTGACTTTCACTTAAACTTAACAAACAAACAGAGGAAGTCTGATGATTTTAAAGTACTCACTTCAAACGTGACCCTGCCGAGAGGCTCGTTGTCTGCAGCAATGTCAAAGTAAACTGTTGGGTTATTGTTGGCAGCTGCAGCCCCGCTGCTGCACATACGAGCGGCGGTGAACGCCAGAGAAAACAACTTTATTCTATTTGTTAACACCAGCATGTTTCCAAGCTACTACGAGTCAGATGCTGCTGCAATGAAGTCCACAAGGGCACAAGAATTCACACTTGCATGTGTAACCCGGAAACACGTTTCGTACAAATCTCGCGAGGCTACATAAACACGTTTCTTTCTGCCCTGTTTTAATCACTCAATAAAAATGAAATAATATACGTAAATTAAATGGAAAAGTAGCTTGAGGAGTATATATTTTTGCTAATATACGTTAGTCGTTGTAATCTTTTTAAACTAATAGATTGTGCTGATTCGTTTGAAAGTAATACTGTATTTAACAATACAGTATTACTTTCCTTCTGTAGATTTGTCGCCCTCTTCGGGACAAAGAAGGTACACTACAAAGCTCATACTAATAAAAATAATAATTGATGTATGTATAAATGATTGTTATTATTATTTATTATTATTATTAGTAGTATTTCTACAGCTACTGATGGCCATAAACTGTATTTGCATGCATATATGGACAAAAATATCTTTTTTATTATTAACTGAAGGCTGTTGTTTTCTTGTGATTCAATATTATTGGAGAGATAAACAATATTTATCTTTTACCTTGAGTACTGCTAAATGCCACCGATGTTTCAGGAATTTGAATGTCTTTTTCCCAAATTAATACATTTTAAAGATTATTTTAACTTCACGACTTTTGGTCTGGTCAATTTATTCAAAGTTAGTTTAATCAAACATAAAACATGTCCAGGTCTGGTGTATTCTAGATTTTACAGGAATAGCAAAAGGAATAGCAAAAGATTTAAAGACCAAATTTAGAGAAACTCAAAGGGACATTCTCTATGACACTACGTTTATCCAGATTCCACTCCATTCTTGTTCTGAAAGAAAAAGACCACAGTGACATGAAGGTATCATCCGAATACATATTTATTAGATAAATATTAGGTGGTCACATCATCTAACTACATACAGTTCTGCAAGACTAAAAATCACAATTAGTTCCTTTATTTTCTGACCAGTTTAAAATATGAAATGATTGTACGTACAATGTATAAACGTAGAGACAATGGCCGCGTGGCATGAATTCCATCATTTCCCCAGCTGTTTATGACGTCAAAAACTGAACACACTATGAATTTGGTTACAATCTTCAAGGCCCGTTCCACCCACCGAGCCACCAGGCAATCGTCTTTGCGATCTTGTTGCCGTGGTTTCATCTATTAGTCGTTTTTAGCACCTCACAGTGTGGAGGTGACAGACAAGGAGGCTAAGGGATAAATATTACATCTAACCATTCCCCTGGCTAAAGAGGTGAACATATATTACAGAGGGGGAAACAAAATGCTCAGATACCCATGGACCCTAACGAACCAGTTTCAATTTCCATATTCAGCCACTTCCAGTAGAGGGGTTGCAAGCTTTTTATTATTTTGAAGAAACAATGCACATTCCCAAGGAAAAGAATACATTTCTGTTCACATGTCTCAAATAGGCATTTACATATATACAGGCATTCTTGGGACATTTGACCTAGCCTTGCCCTCAGCATCCTTTCCAGGTCGGAGCGACGTCGTGCTTTTCCTCACTTATTTATTTACTTTTTTATAATTTATTTATGAAACACCACCCCCTGCTCAGAAAATGGCCTGTTATTGTGATTGTGCAACTACAGATTTTGGGGGGTGTTACCTAATACACTGAAGTGGCTCGTTCAAAAGTACGAACAAAATACAAAGTCATAATGAATTGTGTGGGGTGGATTTTGAGTTTCAATTGAAATATTAAAAAAATATAATAATGTATAATTGTTTTGAAGACTCGATTTGAAGTCTGCTTATGACGGATACACGAAGCACGAATGAGAGCAAGTATCATTACTGAAAGGGCATTGAAAACAATGCTTACACAAAACACTGGTGTTGAAATTCAGCTGAATGCTGCGGTCGAAAGAAATTGGATTTCTAGCCTTACAGATCGATAAGAAAAAAACAGTACAAAATAATTTACCAAAAACAAAAAGGGGATAAAAATGTGTATGGTCTCATGCTTTGAAAAAAAGCCCCATTTTCTATAAAATATAAACAATATGATGAATTTCTTTAAAATATGGTTGTGATATATCTTTAAAATGCCACTGTGTATGGACAATTAGCAACAATTATGATATACACATAGCTCACTAATTACATTGAAAGCCAGCTGTTACCACATCTTTTTAAACCATCACGAGATGTTAACGTAAATCCATGAACAAACAAAGTTAATGATTCCAAATCTGACACATTAAAAAAAACATTTGCCCCAAACTGATCTTATTTTGTTAAATTTAAAGTGAAAATAAAAAACAACCAACAACAGATGTAATACAGAGTACACCGGGAGGAAAGTTACAGGAAAGCACCGTGCCGTGCAGGAAGAAGCTGATGAGAAGTTTGGATTGGCCTTGGTCACAACAAGGAGACAAGACTGCTGCAGGAGGCTGGTTACTGGAGGTGGTCAGAGGGGTACGTGTGGAGACTTATGATCAGAGGACACATATTACCAAGATGATACAAAAATATTCACAATGATATTTACAGTACAATAGCATTTCTTAAAAAATAATACATTTGCACAGCGGACAGCACTCTTCTCAGGAAGTGGAACATGAAAACGAAGGTCGGCACCAATACTGCTTTAAAAAACAACTTCTTGAACAGTAGCCATGGATGAACTGAAAGTGTCCTCTCCTATATCTTTACAATCACACACACACTGTCTTACTCGATCACACACACACACACACTTGCATGGTCAGACACGGGATCAATCGACACAAACCCCTCCATTCTCGTTCCCCTAACTTTGGTGACGTTGAGCAGTTTTACCAAAACACGTGGATAGTTCAGTTATGTAGCAAAGAAAAAAAAAGAATTACAAATATAATACAGTATATCTGGCAAATACATGAAAAATGTATTGCTGATATCAGCATAATCCCTTCAGTGTTAGTGTTAAATAAATCATACTAAATCTGACAGAAGTAAAAATCAATACGAGAGCAGAGGAAACAGCAACTGATGAAAAAAAAAAAACCCTATCTCGTTTTTTTTTGTTGTTTTTTTTTTAACCACTTGGAACAGCACTAGACGAGGACTTGGCACACATGCACTTGGTAGACTATTTAGACAGCACATCATTTAACAGGGTAAAGAGATGCAACTTTGCAAAAACCCTGACCCGTGTAACACTGGGGCTCATGCAGAGCAGAGGGCGTGGAAGGAGTTAGAGCAGGAAGCAGTAAACACAGCAGGATCATCACAGAAACCCCCCAGCCCCCTCCCCCCCGATCACTGATGAATGTACCTTTCATTTCTGTTAAAACCTCTCCTCTGTACAGGAGCGTGATCGCTACACAACATGTAAAGTACACACACACTGCTCTTGTTGTCTCGTATAAACCGTGTTGTTGCTGCGGCAGGGCCCAGAATCTTCTCCACTCCAGTTGTTAACCCTTAGAGAAGTGAAAAGTAGAGACAGGTCTCTTTCTTTTTGACAAAAATATCTAGGTATCACAATCGTAGACAAAGTGGAAGCCGATCGTTCGCAAAATTCTCGTGTAAGCCAGAAGGGCAAAAATCTTTTCAAAAACCTTTTTTTTTTATCAAGGGCAAATAAACGTGGATCCAAATGATCTAGTTTTTCTTCTCTACCACAGACAGGAGAGCAGTGTCAGTTTTTTTTTTTTTTTTTTGCATTGCCGAAATCTCTTGTGCTTTTAAATGATGTGTGGTGGACAAACAGTGAGACTAACCAGTCGGGGAATGGAGCTGTGACCAGGAAGCTGCGGCCGTTCAGACTGGAATAACAACATGGACATTAACACAGACTGGCCAGACAGCACAGTTATTTTGGATTTTTTTTTTCTTTTACAATATTCCTTTTTTGTTCCAAGGAAACAAAACATGAATAAAAATGCTACACGTGTTTTCTAATGTGCACACGTACACCTGTATGTGGCTTAAAAAAATCAACCCAGTATAGCTGCACAGTTCAAAGATGGCCGCCTAGGGGCTGAGCGCCCCACCGCGTCTTCGAGTTTTAACCTCTTTCAGTCAAGTCTGCGCTGGCGAATGAAAACTGTACAAGAGGAAGAAGAGAAAGGGAGTGCATCTTTGTGTTCGTCGAGCACTGAGCGACCACCCCAGCTTTTCAGGGAGAACGTAGGCAACCAGAGAAGTTCATGTGTGACTGATTGGCCTCAGTTGTTTTCAAAGAGCGATAGAAGGTCATCGTTGCTATTGCTGGGAAGGTCAGGGGGGTCCAGGTAGGACAGCAGCTCATCGGGGTTCGCCAGTTCTGGTAGAAGCTGTGGAGAAGAAAAAAAAAAGTGAATTAAAAAAAAAAAGATTTGTTTAATTGGAGAAAAAAACAAATTTCGCAGAACTCACGTCTAAAGATGGCTCTGGCATGTCGGAGCCGGCTTGGTTGTCCAAACTGCTGGCGGGGTTAAATGTTAGGTCACTGTGGGAGTGGTTGTTGGGTCCAGGTGGTGGCGGTTGCTGCTGCGGTTGTGGCTGCTGTTGCTGAGGAGGTGGAGCTGGTCGCGAGGGCTGCGGAGGCCCGCCGTGGTGTAGCTGCTGCCCTGATTGGCTCCCAGGGTGGGGAGATGCGTGTAAGCTCTGCTGCATTGGACCATGTGATTGGTCGTTGTTGGCAGAGTGAGGTATCTGTAAAAAAAAACAAAAAAACATTTAGGCTAATATCTGAGAGTGACAATAACTTAGAGCAATGATTGCTCATATATATGTATACTGTATATACTATAAATATATATATATACATATACTTATATATGTATTATTATAAATAGTTATATGTGTGTGTATATATATACATATATACATATATGAATATATGTATGTATATTATATTGCATTATATATATTTTTATAGCTAAATATATATATATATTATATATATTTCCTTATTTTTTATATATATATATATATATATTTTAGCTATAGGTATATTTATGCGTACTCATACATAATGTAATACACAAATATTAAGTTTAGTAAATATTTGCTGAATGTACTTTTCATGTATTTCTTCAGTACATGTGGTACTCACAGAGTCAGGCATATTGTGAGAGAGTGGCTTGTCCTGGTTCATCATGCTGTTGGGCATGTCAGGGGGGTGAGAAAGCTGAGGACCGTGCATGAAGTCATTCATTGATGTTCCACCAGGGGTGCCATGAGGAAAATCAAAGTTCCCATGCCCCGGGTAATTGTTTCCTAGCACACACAAATAAATAAAAAAATAAAAACTTATTAGACAAAAACTTCAGAGTTTGATTCAAATCACGTATTTAGGGAGGGTAAATTTAGCCGTACCTTGGCTACCGTATTCACTGTTGTTACTCCCTTGCTGAGAGGGTAGCGAAGGGTATGGCGAGGGGCCGGGGCCAAGTTGAGCGATCATCTCCATCACATTAGGCATGATCATCTGGCTGGGACTCATGGTTTTAAACCTTTTCGCCAGTGGCCCGTCTGGATCCTCCTTGATGTGTATTTCAGATTTTATGGCCACTGGTCGCCAACTGCATGTGGGGTCAATGGTGACCTCTTCAAACTCAGAGCTGAGGGAGTTAAGATTGGAACCACACGTTGAAGACACAGGAAACACAACTGGTGTGTGCGTTAGAAATCTGTTTCTCTAATCCACTTACTTCTGGATGGCGTTGAGGATTCCCCACATGTACTGGTCCACTTCCAGCCCTTCTAACAAAGCAGTTTTACTGCGAAAAGAAAGGTACAAGCTCTTAATACACGCAGGGAGTTGCTGTGTCATTTATCAGGTCACTAAAACCAGCCTGATCCTGTATGAAAACCGGGTTTACGTACTTGCATACAGGACATCTCCACGTCCCCCGCTCACAGTTCAGTTGTAAATAGGATTCCAAATCAAAGCACTAAAAGAACGACAGAGTGAAGTGTCATCTAAATTATTTTTCCCTTATATTGTTTTCATGTCGAGAAGCGGTGCTTTCGCCTGCGATGGTTACCTGAACGTGTTTACAGTCGTGGCCTCTCGCCGGAAGCTGTATTCGCCGGAAAGTGATCGGACATTTGAGCGAGACCTTGATGGCCGTCTGCTCCACGCTGTCCTCTCCGTTGAGCGTGGCGTTGCCTGATGACGCTGCCACGCTGCTGAAGTTCCTTTTAACTTTTGAAGCAGAGGGAGAAGGATACCTCAAGTTAGCAGACTGACAGGACTAAACAGGACTTCAGGGAGAGAACTGCGGCTTCGCTTCAATGCGAGTACCTTTGGTGATGCAGTGCTCTGCCGGCAGGAGCCTCTTCTTCAGTAATCCCTGGAGAACGGAGCGCACCGAGGGCCTGTGGACCAGCTGCAGCACGAACAAGTGCGACTGTGGGAGCGAAAATCAGCGTTATTAGCCGTAAACACCAGCAGTGAGCTTTTCGTACTGCAAGGATTTTACACTTACACAGCAGCAGGCTGTTACTGTGATCTGGATTGTGTTCCTCCCCGGCTGGCATACGTGTTTCAAGTGCAGGGGTTTGTGGGACGTCTTGTTGTCGCCCCTCTCGATAGTGAGCGGTGTAGCGTTGACGCTGACTTGGACCGATGCCGGCCAGTTGGTGTTCATCTGACGATCCTCATGATGATAGCACTTAAACTGCAGCTCCAGGTCTGACCTGAGAAGTCAAACAAAAGGTCAAATAAATAAACACCACTGCGTGATCAAGACATTCAAATCACTAGATCAGATATAATTATTTTTATTATGAATATGCTGTGTACATATGCTGCCTTACCGCCACATTAGCGTCTGGTGTACGGTGGGTCGTAAGTGAAAGACGTGGTTGCTGACAGCCAGGTTATGTTCTAGCCTGAAGGGCTCTAGAACAACTCCATCTCGTACTGGGAACGTCAGACGAAGCTCCTCATTGTGATTGGCTGTTTGAGTTTAAAACAGTATTGGTTAATAATAATAATAATAACAACATGTCTACATGCACTGACTGCTGACCCCTGACTAACCTGGCGGTGGAGGGAGAGCTGTGATACTTGGTTTGATGTCAGGAGGGAAGGGAGGCTTCACATCCTGGTTTGGTGACAGGTAGGGAGGGATGTTACTTCCTGGGGTCATTGGAGGAGTGGGGTTGCCCGGCACTGGGGAGTGAGGGTAGTTTCCCACAGGTCTGGGGGGCTTAAGTGAAATATAAAAAGAATTAAGTTAAATTTTAACCCCATCATGAGGGTAAAATGTGATAAAAAAGGTATAAAAAAAGCCACTTACCCCATTCATATTACCCTGGTTGTACTGATATCCACTGCCAGAGAAGTTGTTGGTCTGGCCATTGAAAGGAGGCTCCTGCTGTTATTTAGTAAAACAGAATAAGCAGTGACCTTGAGAAACCTTACAGATAGTATATGGACAACACTAAAAACAGCACTCCTCAGTACAGCAACAAGATAAAGATTAAAAACTACCTTATAGTACTGGCCCATGGCACCACTGGGGGGTGGGTACTGGCCCTGTAGCTGCTGTCCAGGCATCCTCTGACCAGGGTAGTTGGGAGAGGGCAGTGGCCTGGAGGCATTGGGTGTGGGGTACTGCCCCTGCTGGTTGGGGAACTGGTTGTTTGGTCCATACTGCTGTCCACCATAGTTAGGCTGCAAACGAGGAGGTATGTTAACAAAAAACTATCTCTTAAGAAATGAATCCTACTAACTCTTAGCTTTACTCACCTCTCCTGGATACGGCCTTTTCATGCCCTGCATGCCCATGCTCTGAGGTCGAGGTCCTGCATAGGCTTGCTGGGGCATCCGTTGACCGTGGGCCCCAAACGGCCCCATGCCTTGGCCCCTGGGCTGGTTCATTCCCATAGGGGGCCCGCTCATGTTGGACGCATTCATGCCTGCGCCCATGTTACCAGGGAGTGATGGAGGGCCGCGGGGTCCGGGCTGGTTCATGAACTGGCTGTTGTACGCCTGGTTTGGTCCCATCTGGAAAGAGGAACTCATCTGAAAAACAAGGAGGGTTCAACTGACCATCTAAATGACTGGCAGACGACAGACTGATCAACACGTGTTACTCGATCAGATGATGAACAACTGTAGTAACTAGTAAAGGATTTTCACTATCATCATTTGGAAAAGCATCATATTCATATGAGCCCACGTACCGGCCCATATTGGTTCATGTCCTTGTTCTGGGTTTCCTGCAGGGCGGCCACGGTTGCCGTAGCAGTGGCGGGGGGGGCA
>NC_024314.1:8710376-8756600 GCF_000523025.1 Cynoglossus semilaevis
CCGGGTTGCCCGCGGAAGGGGGGTTGGCCCCGGCGCCGCCCGCCGCGACTGCTGCAGCGGCGGCGGCAGCAGCAGGCTGGGCAAAATCCGAGGGAGGACGAGAGTGGGGAGGGATGCCCATCGAACCAGGTCCTGCGTTGGGGCCTCCTGGGTAGCTGTAAAAAGAAGCAACATCTCATCAGAACTGATCAGAAGTCATTATGTGGGAAGATGGCAATTAAGTGTGAGTTACTTTTTTTTTATTGCTGACATTTAATCTAGAGACTGTAATAACACACACTAATGTCCACTTACTTTCCACCAAAGCCTCCTCCTCCGGGGTAGTTGGGTCGTCCGTACATGCCTTGCTGCATGTAGCCCTGGTTGGAGTTGCCTTTGTTAGGGAACTGCTGCTGAGGCCCAGGGAACTGAGGCGAGTTCATTCCTGGATTGTTTCCAGACATTCCTGAGCCCATAGGGTTGCCACCAGCATTCATGGGATTGTTGTTGCTGGCCATGGGATTACCCAACACCTGATGGACAAAGACACAGTCAGCAGTCAGCAACATTCAACAGACTGCATCCTGCCAGCATGAGTGAAAACATTAAGTTTCACACATATGACTTGAAACAAGGATATACAGTTTATTAGCTTCAGCTCAAACTGTTATTTTTACATGGAGGAGAGGGAAGAATTGCCCCCAGTTGGCAAATGTTGCCTCTTTTTTATCATCTATTCCTTATAGATCTATAACACCGCAAGACTTTTGAACTGTATCTCTACCTAAGTACAAAGTATTCAACGCTGAAGGAAATATACTGTCATACTACTTCCTTTCAACTTTGAATAAAAGGCACTAATTTTAGCATGTGACCAAAATAATTCTGCAAATACAGTTTGTTGCCAGGTAAAAGCTCTGCTCCCAAACTTAGAAAATACAAGGTATGCTGTAAAAATACACTCTCTGTTTCTGTGGTCTGAAATAATGCAGCATGTACAATTTGAGGAGTGACTTTTTCCCCCCCGTTTTCTTAGTGGTCGCTAGGTGGTATCCAGTCCAGAGCCTTCTAGTGGCAAGATTGTATAAAGTCAGATATCCTGTCAGCTACAGTCCACTCAAAGAAACTTTGCGGTAAGGAAACTCACCTGGCTCTGTGAGGTGTTGGTAACGCCCCAGACTGTGGTCACCACGGACAACGAACCTGGAGGCTGATTGGCGTTCTGTTGCCAGGGAACTGAGTCGTAGGGAAACGACCCATCTCTGCAAGAAATAAATCAGTCTGAACTAAAGTAGTGTAAACAAAATGTGCCTTGTGTCACAGCGTTAATATCAGAGCTACGACCAAAGACATAGAAGGGAAGAGGTTTTATTAGTAAGGCTATAAATACAAGGATGTTGTGTGTTGTAATTATTAGACACGTCTCTGAGGTCCAGAGAGTTCCTCTCTGTCCCCGTGGACTGCTATAAGCAGTACTGTAGGTCTGGCAGGTTTTCTGGTCACTGATCCATGAGGAACACTGGCTTTATGTGGAGAAGAAGGGCTTTCCCCGAGGGCACAGTGTGTTCGTTCACACACACACACACACACACACACACTCACATGCAGGCCAGTAAAGTACAGCAGTGTGAACACTGACCCATGTGAGAGGCTGGGCTTCATGGAACTCATGGGGGGCTGCATGGGCACTTTTCCAGGTGGCTCGTTCTGTCTGTTCTTCTGGTGACGGAGGAGGAGGAGGCGGCCCAGCTCCTCACACCACGAGGACAGGAGGGCTGGAAAAGAAAGGAGAAAGAGTGTAGTGGTGGTAGAGAAACAACCGCAGAGGTCACTGCACACCACAAAAAGTATGACACAGTTTCAAAACTTTTACTTCAGAATAACAGTATGTTAGTCAGAGGAAATACACAAACAGCCAACAGGCCTGTCTCTGAACTTCATGCTATCAATCAACTGACTGTAAGTCAGTGATTCCCAACCCCTGTCCCGTGGCCCACCAGTGTGCTGTGAGAGATCATTAGGTGTGCCGCGAAAAATTAACCAATGTCACTTAATTGGTCCTCTCTTCCAGCAGATGGTTATTAAAACTAAAAAAAGATAATCAGAGCTGTTGAAGAAGATCTTTGTGAGTGTCTTTCTTCAATTCCTGCCACTATATGAGCGTTGTCTTCAACTAAACAGGAGTACATTTTTAGTAAGTTTAAACTAAAAGTATATTATATATACTTATATAGATTTTTGTTTGGTGGTGTGCCGTGGGGTTTTTCCTGATGATATATATGTACCGTGGCTCAAAAAAGGTTGGGAAACACTGCTGTAAGTGATAGTTTAACTACGATGGGCAGAGGTTCTTATTTTAAACTAGAATTCTTAGAAATAAAGTAGCTGTGAAGCTCCTCTCTGTTTAAATGGTCATTTCTGTTTTACTCCAAAATTATTAGACAAAAAAAAGAAGCAAAAGTATTTGCTTAGTCATTGAAACTAGGATGTCTTTATATATATATATATATATATATAAAAAATCAAAAATCAGACAATGGTGCAGCAACAAAGACACCAGCCTGAGTCCCATACGTCACTGCTGCGCTCTACCACTAGGGTTCACTCTGGGCCCGCAGATGAACCCCAGCCTGTCACTCCCTCTTTCCACCTCCCTACCGACCACACAGTCAGGCAACCGCCACAGAGAGGGCATCTGATCTGATCAAAATCAAATGTGTTTCATCTGCAGCACATGTTTTTGTACTGAGCAAACTGCAAAAGTCTTCTCCCCCCCTTTTCACTCAATCTTTCCTCCCTCTGCTCCTCCTGGTGGCCTCCCTCTGCGGTGCCACAGGAGAGAGGGAATGTGGATTCAATCAAAGAGCAGGGCAGCCACCACCTCTGTGATTCACAGTACTTGTAGGCTGAGCGGAGGAGCGAGGGAGGGGACGGATGGGAGCGACAGAGCACTTTGTGATTTCAGCTGCAGTTTGCTCGTGAAAAAGCCACGTCAATATGACAGCAGACAGCGCAGGCAGATTCGCCCACCCTGCTGTTACATGCAAGGATGGCCCACCAGTGCACACATCACAAAGAGATGAAGAGAGGGAGGGAGAGAGAGAAGGAGGTGGAGAGGGAGAGAGAGAAAGGTTGAGTTTGTCAGTGAGCGAGGAGACATCAGGCTAATGGGGCCGATGGGAGGAAGGAACAAACAAAAGCTTCTGACTCCCATCACAAACATGGCAACCCAAAGATTTGACCGTACATAAGTGCTTGCAAACAGAGCAACCAGCCCAGTGACACACTCTCCCTCTCTCCCACACCCGCACACATTTACAAATACACACACACACACACATTGAGGTAACACAGACAAGGCATGAGACGTCCTCCGAGTGCGGCGAATTTTCCGAGGACAAACCAGCATTTCTGCATCAGTACACAAACACACACCTTCTCCTCTCAGAGCATGGCACCCAGAAAGGCAGCTCCTCTCTTTTCATTTGAACACTGAGCACACCAGCATTGCTCTGTAAAAAGATGAGGGCTGGAATACAAAAGACATGTACAGATGGTGCCAGCAGTCTCTCTCCTCTCCTCTCCTCTCCTCTCCTCTCGTCTCCTCACCTCTCCCTCTCCCCTGCCTCCACTCCCTCCCGCTCCTTTAAAAGCAGCATGTGGCTGAGGCATAGAAGCAGCTGGGTTTTTCTTCCTTCCCACCCGCTCATGCTCCCTCTCTCTTTTTTTTCTTCTTCCTCCTCTTTCGTTCCCTCCCTCCCTCCTCTTCTTGGCACGCAGGTGCCAGGAGACAGGCTGTGCTGTTCCTCTGGAGGATTGATCCGACTTTACCGCGGCGGTGCTTTTGGGAGACAGAAAAAGGCCTCTCAGGTGCTTCTCTCTGACAAATGCCACAGTTACAGACTGGTATTAATTAAATACAGCCAGCTAATAGCTTTATGAGTTTCCCCATCAACGTCATGTAGCGTTTCAACAGTTTCCCTCTCTGTCAACACATCTCCATCTGATAGAAAGAGATTTCAATTCGAGGGCCTGGCGACCAGCCAGTGTGTTACAGCTCAATTAGCTCCCATTATTCTCTTCAAACAAGGGCTAGCTTGCACTTCGTCTATGTTGATAAACACGTCTCCAAAATGTATCTCTTTGCTGTTTGCACTGCGAGGCCGTCTGGCGAAGGGGGACGCCGTGCCTGGTTCACGCTGAGGACGACATCAACAGCCGCAGGACAAAATCAACAACCACAGTATCGAGCTGAAGTAACAATATATACCCGAGAATGAGGGAAAGAAGGGGAGGAACGCCAGAGCAGCTCCTTAAAAAGGAATTATTCTTCCCCACCATTAAATAAAAAAGGGCTTATCACAGCAGAAAATTACCACATCCACTGAGCACCGACATGTTTGGGAGGAGACACACTCTGTCATTGACTCCCAGGATAAACCTCAGGTTTCATGTGACAGGAGGAGGAAGAGTCAACCAATATCGTTCTTCACTCAGCCGTCTCCTAGGACAGAGGGGAAGAGAAACACTTAAGTATTAGTGCTTGTCACCTCCTGTTTTACCACAGCCAGGCCTTGAATGGACTCATCCCTGTCCCACTCTGAGAGGAGGCCAAAACTGGAAATGATCCTCTCAAGAGCAACTTCATCCGAAGCTCCGACCACTCCGACCGAGTGAATTAAAGTGCTGTTTTGTTGCTGCAGAGCATCTTTCTGTTTACACTGGTCTCCCTGGCGGCAATTGTTCTCCATCCTCCATAAGGAGAGGAGCCCTCTCTGTTTGCCTTGTAGATAGTCCCAGGGGCCCGGCCCAGTCTGAGCCATATTGATATTCTGGTGCTCAGCTGCACAGCCTGATGGTCAGTCATGGCGAAGGGCGGTAAATGCATCTGCTGGGACAAGATGGGTGGGTTCAATAGTCGGGCCTGCAGCTCCAGCTCCGGCTTCACCCACTGTCACGGAGCCCGTGAGGGGAGGGGGAGGATAGCAACATGACAAATGACATTGACTCCATCTCTGACAGTTGTTCAATGTTCTTCCCAATGATAATGCTCCCCCAACCCACCTTTCACTGACAGGAGGCACACAGATAAACAGCACTGAATAAAATCCCTGATTCTTTTTGCTCCTGTGAACCAAAAGCCGACCTCTACATTCAAGGGTCAGTCCGGCCAAATCACAAAAAAAAAAACAAAAAACACATTTCCTCTCTGACATGTAGTAGCTGCTATTTGTCAATGATTTGAATCTGTCAAGAGAAAAAAAAACATCTATTGTTTAAAAAAAATCCCCCTTCAATATCTTTATCTTACATGACAGTAAATAAGAGGGTTGTGCAGTTTAAAAATTGATTTTTATCTTGTGTGTCCAACAATTTTATCACTGTGTGCAGAGACTCTGTTGCTACGACGTCCCAGGCTGCTGCAGCTAAAAACATCATAAAACACAATGGGAAGGTACAGAAAAAAACTCATCATATTCACTACGGGGTAGTGAAATTGGTAATACGCACCACATATGACGTCATCTCTACTGCAAATACTCATCAGAGGCTCAGACGCCCATTCCCACAGTTACTATCACCAACTTGGCCAACGCAGCACTGTAATCACACACCTGCAGTGTATTCTTTATTGTCTGTCAACTGTTATGAAAATGATAAATCACCCTAGATGCTTTATGTATCAATGTGACTCCTATTCATTGCCGGTGTCAACTATAAATCCATCCGCACAAAGAAATAGTCCCTGTAAAAGCTGAAACCATGTACGGAGACTGATGACTGTGTCCAACTGTGAGTTTCACGGTTTTTAATGCAATGTTGACACCAACTTTTATAGCTGATGTACATGAGATGTAACATAACCATGAGAAGTGAGTGAATGACTGCACATGAGCGCCACCTGTGGAAAAACAATACTTCAATGCGCCAGTGACGGATATTGTAAAACAAAAAAGTCACTTTTCTCACCCAGTCTCTCTGTTTTGTTTTGTTTTGTTTTTTTGGGGTGGGGGACGCAGCAGGTAAAGCAGATGCCAAGGGCTCTTCTGACTCCCCTCCTCTCCTCACCCACCATCTCCCTTCCTCCCATCCCTGTATCTAACAGACACCTGCTCCCTTGTCAACCGTGGACTCCCACTTGGCACCGGTCACTAATGTCCATGCAAACATACAGTACACATCCTGTCATCAAATCATGGTGCCATTATGGTCAGTGCTTTGTCACAGGTTCCCACATGAAGTGTAACAACGGAGGCCTTCTTCTGCTGTTAACGTGTCAAAGAGAATCACGACCCCCGAGCTGCTTGTTTGAAGACATTTAGCCTGGAGGGCTGAAAGGAGAACAAAGACCATGAGCAAACTAACAAGAACGTCTGCAGTGGGCTGCACTCTCTGGTTACTGAGGGAGAGCTATTCACTTTCTTTTCATCCCTCCCCCTTCTCGCTACGGCCAGAAAGGTTTGAATGGACACAAGCCTCCTGCTGGCCAAAGTCAATTAAAATAAAAGAGAGTCTCGGGAGCCTGAGTATCCCTGGTTACTAAAAACACCCAAAGAAGGAGCCCGGGCAAAACAGCCACCTTTAGTTTGAGCCAAAGAATGTCTCACCTCTGAAGCTCTCATGGAACTTTACAAAAAAAAAAGAGAGAGACTTTCTTCAGATATATACGGCTTTGTGAAAAATTTGGTTACAAAGGCTGCTTATGAATGGCCCAGGTGGTGGCAAACAATCCAACTACTGGCCGGATTGTAAATCATCCCCACTCTGCCTGGCGGGTGGCAAAGAGCCACACTCTCTGCATGGATGCCCACCTGGCAGCCATGAAACCTTTCTTTGTTTCCACACAGATGCCACGAATTATTCATCGATGCCAATTTTGATAATGAAGCGCGAGCGACTCGTCCGCTGCGCTGCGCTGTGTTTCACGCAATAAAAAATAAATAAAAAAAGCACAGGTGAAGCAGGTGATGGACGTTTTAATCTGCGGCACGCCACAATCCATCTACACCTTCATGCATTTGGACATGAACAGGTCAAAGCCTACATGTGTTTGGCTTTACACACCATTTTTACTTCATCATTCACCTTTTCAGCCTGCTAACAACATCAGCCTGAGATTGATTACAACCTGCGCGTTGTAAGTCTATTAAGTGACTTCATTAGCTCTGTGGCTATGCATTTATTATTGGCTGGGTTCTTTCCTGACATATTTTGAGGTTGAGTGATGTTTCCAAAAAGCTGATGAAGTGGGAAGGATGTGTGAAGTGGCGACATGTGAATGTTACGGCTGTCGTGAAGCATTACTACCATCGTATCTCTCCGCCTGTCCCTTCAATATATGCAGATTCCTGACGCCGAGAGGAATACGTCTTCAGAAAAATGAAAGTGAGTATTTAGCAGCTACATAGTGTGGATTGACAGAATTAGCAGCACCAGTTACAAAACAGCCTGTCTATTTAGGCCAGACAGCTGCCTCCTGTCTGCACTTCATCTCCCTTTGCCGCTGCTTTTTTTTTTTCTTCTCACATTATTCCCTCTGCTCAGCTCTCTCTGGGAAGTCATGATGCTGGAGACTTGTCAATGACTACTCAGGCCCGTTGCCTCATGGGGAGCCAGACTTGCTGGCTAGGTTTTATGGCCCATTTCAGAGCAGCCCCAGCTTAAATACAGCCTCCTGCTGGCCACATGGCCACAATGTCGTGCCATGTCCATCCGACTGGGAGAAGAGGTTGGGGGGAAGAGGGGGAGTGCAGGAGCTCTTGGAGTTGTGCCAAAAAGGTTTTACCGTGACCGCGGGCGTATGTGGCCGTGTGAAGGCAGGCGACATGAGGAGGAAGAGAAAATGCAGGCAGATTTGGTGTTTGGTTGGTTTCCTTTCTTGACATCCTGCGTTTCTATGTCGCAAAACCAAAAACCTCTAAACGCTGCAGCGAGACGCTTACCTCACTGCCCCTAAACCTCCGACTGCTGCCATCACACTAAATTCACCAGTGAAACATCCACATCCGGATCTCTGCACATATTTGTGAAGAAAATAAAAAATAAAATGTCAAAGATAAGCCACTTACACATAAGTGAAATCTGTGTTTCCAGATTCCCACTGGAGATAATCCTGTGTATCTTTTAAGGAAAACCCCTTGGCACTGCGGCCAAATACCAACTGGAATACGATATGACGTCCTATGCTACAATCATGAGACGGTTTGTCAGATCTAATCACCCTGACTGTCATTTCTTGGCTGTGGTTACAAAAAACCTCTGGAAACAGGTCACTGCTGCAAAAGATAATCTCTCTTGGCAGATCCAGAAAAACCCTTTATTTTTTTTTATGTATTAAAGCTAAACCCCAACACACAAAAAACAAGACGTACTTTTCAGTGTCACGTAAAGCACAAAGGTAAAAAGCCGTGGATTTTCAATCCCCTGGTGAGATTAACAGCTCATGTATTAAAGCTAAACCCCAACACACACACACACACACACACATCTATTCAATCACTAACTGTATGTTACAGGACTTAATGGTGATGATTTGATATCAAGGAACTTCCAAAGCTACATCTCAAGGTATTATTATATCAGGAGCAAAAACCAGGCAACGCTTCATTGTCAAATTGTCTGAGGTCACGTTTCACCTGTCATAGAACAGGAATTTGTCCCACTGAACACATAAAACACATAAAAATATTGTATTTCTGTACTAAAGGTTGCCTTTCTAACTATATAATATTGGTGTTAAGGTGGAACAACCTCCTGTACAAGCCATGGTGCAGCAGTGACCCTTCAACCTGATTCTGACCGCAGCTCCACTCTGACCAGATTATCAGATGAACAGACCTGCACAGAAGTGGATTATGGGAGGCAGACTGTTTTCAGGTGAGTAGGCTGACATTAATGAAGGCCCGGCCTTAAGCTCTTGTCTACAGCCGTACTAATTAGTCACAGAGCAGATGTGCCCACGTCGGTGCCCACCTCAGGGTGCTGGGCAGGCCAGGGAGGTGTCACAGTGACGTGGGCTGGTGACTGATTCACCTGCGACCTTTACACTGTGGGCCCTTTGTCAAAGCCTTCCTTTAGAAGTACAGTAGAATTAGACAGTTTAAAACATTTATTCTATATTTTCGTTTATCACACACATAAAGATGGGGCTCATGTAGATTTTAGATATGTGATACCCTTGGAACACTGTTACTACTCATGTAGATTTTAGATGTGATACCCTTGGAACACTGTTACTATGACCATTCAGGGTACATGAGAAGTAATAAAGCAAACTATTGACACAAGCTGTGTCTTTAATTTAAGTCCATTTATCTTCTTAAATACATGGATTAAAATATTTGGAAGTATTAAATATCAGGGATAGAAATGAGATTTAATGAAACATTTGAAACAGACTTTTTAATCGTCTAGTACAAAACAATACAAAAAATACAAAATTGTAAGTGGAAAGTGTCCTTCTAGGCTTCCATAACACCCCAGACACCCATGTCTGGAGTGTGTTATTATAAAAGTATTTGCTAAGTACATTCCAGAAAACCAAAATTGCAGTAAAGCTGCAGATTAGATAGGTGTGAGCTAAAAGACAGCCAAAAAGAACCGAGGCTGCTAGCTGCAAGATCTGTAGCTAAAGGATATCCAAAAATAAATGAAGGGAAAACTTAAAGCCTACTCATGTAAACCTTCCAGTAAGAAATGACCCAAAAGATTGCTTAGAAAAAAAAAACCTTGAACAATTTAAAGGAAAGTCAGAAAATAGCTACTGTTTGGCAAAGATGCTAATAATCTTTAAAAAATGACTGTTAGCCAAAAATTCCTATCAAATTAACCAAATAGTAACAAAAAGTACCACTATTTTCTATATAAAAACGAACAACCAGACAGGTTTTTTTAAAATTTTTTTATAAATAACTCATTTGCACCAGCCTCTCTGATGCTTGTTGTCCCAGTTTGCTCGTTAAAATTTCATCACTCTATTTGCACTCTGATGTAAGCTTTGTTCACAACTCTTACTAACTGCTGCTTCGTACAAATTAAAGGGTGGAGGCATAATTAACATGCAAATCAACCAAGAGGAACAAGGTATAAAGGGAGATTTATAAAGCCTTCACTAAACATCGGCGCGAGCGACGACCGCAGGCAGGATGATTTAACGTGTGCGACATGCTCCACTGTTTGAAACACAACACAAAAGCAACGTTCTACGTCTCCTTCTAAATGACCCAAAGCACAGCTGATGTCATTCCATGTACAGAATGGCGACACAGGTTGACAACAGTGTGATGAGGTGGTTGGTTAGATTCAGCCAGTGTTTATGGATTTACCGGGCGGCGCCTTAACACGGAGAGTACCTGAGTCAGAACGACACCTCCTGCAGCAGCTGGATTCTGTAGGGTTCAGATGTGACATTTTACTGCACAGTATAAACACATCTTATCACACTCAGGGATGGACAACGGGACATGGGTGGACAAGTTGTTGATACGTTTAAATACAGAGGGAGGAAAAAGTTATTTTTTAAATTTATTCTCTCGTCTACTGATACTCCAGTCCAGAACATCCTGGACAGTTCACCAGTACTGTCGGTCACATATATAGGGGAGGGGTCACTTTATTTGTCAGAGGGCCAGAATTTCTCTGGATGGACCCCTTGGGGGCCGGACTCTGAAATAAATTGAAATAAAAGTCACAGTTTTGGCCAATGTTCAACTCGAATACACATTTGATATGATCTCGCGGACCAAAAATAATTCTACTGCGGGCCAGATTTGGCCCCCATGCCTGAGTTTGGCACGTGTGCTCTAGTCCAACGCAAATTGTGTTACATCATAAAAGACAAATGACTTATTTGAATATCCATCCAGTGTCTGTATTGAACGACTGATTTCTATATCAAACACGACCAAAATTCTATCAGAGAGCAGAGTTGTTGACAACTTTGTACACCAAGAGCCATACAAAAATAGACCTTGACAATCACATCTCATTTGTAACTTTACACCCAAAGTCCCAGAGTCGTGTCTCACACTAGACAATAATGCATAATTACCTAAATGAGGCCTTAACTGTGCAGCTTTACAAAATCCTTCTCAGGGAACAGAAAGCAAAGACAATAACAAAGAGCTGCCAAAAACACTGTGCTCTGCTCTTCTCCCTGGTTTCTCTGCCAGTGTGGCCCAACATTGGCTGACGGCTGCCGCGCTTAGCTGCAAGAGTCGCACGGAATTAGGTTCAAGTTGTCAGTGCAGATGCTCATTAAGACCGATCACAGCTCTTCAAATGTGTCGAATTGTTAGCAACTCTAAAGCAAAAGGCAGTAATGTTGTTTACTGACAGATACGTTCTTCCACTTCTTCTCTGTCATTTTAGATCAGGAAACAAAAGAATATATTCATGTACTGAGAGCTAAACTTGTGTGGACAATTATCTAAACTCCTTCGGATTCATTGGATGAAAAATATTTCTTAAGTGACCTTGAATAATTAAATAATAAAAAGCTAATCTTTCACTTAATTTATCTTATGCTTAATTAAATTAAAATTTTCAATTTTTCAGGGTCATGGGGAGGTGATATCCCATATCCCGAAAGTCATTGGGTCGGGGTGGGGTTGACCAGTCCATCACAAACAGCTCGTATCAATGATTAATTTAGATTAATTGACCAAATCCAACGGGGAGAAAATATTGTGGGTCTCAAACACATGATATTCTGACTGTAAGGCAAGACACCTAACCACTCCTCCACTGTGTGACCTCCAAAGCAGCAGCATTATGTGACACTGCCTTGCATTTTGGTGACTGTGCATATATATAAATATATATATATATATTTAATAATACACCTCTAAGAGTTACTGACTTGGTAGCAGTACTTACCCCTCTGGGCCAACAACATCACATGTTCTGCTCTAACAATGGTTAAAGGAAGGTCACTGACTAGCTGTGTTTTGGCCAGGACACAAATATAACACTGATGTACTGCAGTGAAATATATTTTTCAAGGTATTTGGATGGACGTCTGTGGTTCATGGGTACAACTTGATTGCCTCTAAAACAATTATTTCAGACCTTCTGTAGTCGTTTACAGCATCGACCAAACAGGTGCTCGTTAGTCAAACTCACATCAGACGCTCATAGATATCAGAGGAGGTGAAACTAGTGTTTTTCTGTGTGTCTCTGCAGCGAGTCTGTGCTGTGTGACACTGAGGGGAGTGGGTGTGATAAACTGCCAAGTGTCTCGGGGAAAATGCCGCCTCAAGTAGGTCAGCCCGACTCACACAGATAATCAAGGCCATTTTGACCCTGTGTGTGTGAGCTGTAAGTGGGTCAAAAGCAGCAGTCAGCTGCTGAAACTCTATCACGCGGGTCACCGCCAGGCACTCGTCATACTGTCAGAACCCATTCCATTGGTTTAAGTCATGGCAGCGTGCCCATCTGCACCTACAGTAACCGGCGCAGAAACCAAACACACTGTCTGTGTGTGTGTGTCTTCACTCTCCAGGGATGAAATAATGTAAAGTTGTGTGTGTGGCAGCTCCTTCTCCCTCGTGTCACAGGAAACACTCGTGATGTGCAAACACAATGGTTTGTTGCTGTTTTCTCCTTCTGACAGCTCCACAGATCTCTTCTACACTCAGACGCATCACATGGACCCCTAATGTCAAGAACATCCCCAGTGTTTCCACACTCTTCTTCTCTGACTTCAGGCAGCGGTGAGCGGAGGCGACTTGTGACTAGAAACATGTTTTTAAAGCACAAATCTGCAACAGCAGAACAGAAGCGAAACAGGGCAGTCTTAATCTTTGCACTAGTGAAGCCAGCAGCTATTTTAAAGCTTTCTCTCACTCTGCGAGTCTCTCCCTCCCTCCCACCTTCCTCTGCTCTCTCTAACATTCTACCTCCCCCTTCCTCTCTTTCTCCCCTTGTTTCCCTCGGTGTCTCAGGGCAGCAGCTTCTCTTCGTTTTTTTCCCCTCTCCTCTCCTCTCTCCCTGCGTGTCCAGTGACTGACTGCACAATACGCATCAATTATTCATGACTGCTCTCTCTGTTTTGCAGGCAAAACCAATCACAGATGGAGTCATTGCTAATGGGCTCCTGCTGTACTTGCCACCGGCTTCTTTGCACTCAAGCAACAAATACCCCAGAGACAATGAGAGGGAAAACAGGGATAAGCTGTTAAAAAGAAGGAGGGGCGGGGGGGGACTTCATACAGCACCGGTGGCCATGAAGAGAAAAAACAAGGAGGACACACACACACACAGAGACAGACATTTGTGGTCAAAGACGGAGGAAAGGTACGTGGAGTCACAAATAATTCAGCAAGAGTGGAGGCAAGGCTCCTGCAGCAGCAAAGGGTTAAAGAGAGGAAGGGGGGAGGGAGTGGGGGAGGTTGGTGAGAAAGAGAGAAGGAGAGAGGGAGAGAGGGAGAGAGGGTGAGAGGAAGAGAAAGTGCATGGAGAGAGGAAGAGTGAGAGAAAACCAAATGCTTATCTCCTCACCTCCGATGTATGCAGCTGTTATTGATGTATCTTCCTTTTCTGTCTAGTGATCCATTGCTTGCTCTCCCAATACACACATCACACAGAAGCAGCCACAGCCACTTCGCCAGAAGGGAGAGAGGGAGGGGAGGGGCGGGTGGGGAGGGAGGAGAAGAGAAGGGAAGAGGTGGGGGGGGGGGATTGCAGGCAGCTCACATTTCAAACTTGCAAAGGAGGGCGGGGGGTGCCTAATGTGCTAGACAGCCTGCATCTTGGCCCCGGTCCAAGGCAACGAGTAAAAGAGCAGCTTCACATCAATTCATTTAAAGTACGGGTTTGTCATGTGATGCACCGCAAGTCCTGCAGAAAGGTGACGGCGGACACGGAGCAGGTGAGCATACGTGGCGCGGTGATTTCAGAACCGTTTCCGTGCCCATACAGTCGGCTCGATCCGTCAAACTACTCATTGTAATTAAGGGCTATGAAGGATGAGGGGAAGGAAGGAGGAGGGAGCGGGAGGTTGGGCTTTGTGGCTTCTCCTCGTGCAGAGAGGTTGGGATCCAAAGAAGGAGGGGCCAATTAGAGCACATTTGTCTATCAGCACCCACGAGCCCGGCTGAGCTTTTGGATAAATAATTACACAGCTATAAAACATGTAAACTGTGGGCAGACACACCACCTGAGGCAGTCTGGGGCATCATTGTCATCCGCAAATAAAAATACTTGCACTCTGCGGCAGCAGCACAGTCAGTGCAAGTGTTAAATTAGTGCAACTCATCTGTGGCTTCAAAGCAACAATGAGCTTTTAATCAGAGGCATCAGGTCGGGTGGAGATTGATTTTTTTTTTACATGTAAACATCCTATTTTGCTGTAAATTAAGGAGAGCCATATGGGTGGCTCCCCCCTGGTGACACTGAAGGAGGAAGGACCGACGGCCAGAACGGCTCTTATCTCTGCTCTTTTCTTTCTCTGTTTGCTCCAGTGGTGTTTACTATCACCCCAGTGTGGGCTGTGACTTACAGCCCTGCAATGCCACTGCAGGTTAACACATCTATCATGGCTGACTCAGAGTGAAAGAGACACAAAATAGGCAGAGTGCACAATCTTTTGTGACAGCAGACTTAATACAAATGAATTATTTTCCTTATATTCATTTTTTAAATTATTGTTAGGAGTTAATGTTATTACAGGGGGTCCTCGACTTAATTCGGAGTAAGGAACTAGTTTTAATGCCGTATGTCGGAATGATGGAACATTACTTTCTTAATAAATTATGAAAGATGGCGACGTAACTATGAAACACTTCAGGTGGAGGACACCCTGGATTCTGCCAAGCCTGCAAATATTATAAATTTATGTTATGACCAGGTTACAATTTGCTTAAAACGACTAGTTTAAACAAACAAACAAACAAACAAAAGACAATGCATTTAAATGCCGTCACCTCCATCTATACTTTATGTCAACTCGGAGGGCCACAACCCTCACTTTGTGACTCATTGCACTGGGAATCAGGAAAACATACTTGTCCAACCTTGTTTGTTGTAAACACTGTTCAACCTGTGTTATTTACCCAGGTGATGAATATATCCTGGACACTATAAGCTTCCTAGATAATAAGTTCAGATGAACAGATAAGGGATCAACTCTAGCCTGTCTGGGTTACGTGTTCTTTTCTTAAAGACATTCTTCTGTTTTAATCCAATGACTGCAAACAGTCATACGTGGTCCAGGCCACCAACAATGTTTTTGGAGTCTGTGTTGTGCTCTATTTAGGAAAAGCCGCAGCGAAACTATATGTTGAAGAACACAGGGAGAAGGGACGAAAACATTTTGGTGTGGAGAACACTGGAACAAGAAATTACAGCCCTGCAGGTTTGTGCATGTGCGTGTCTGTGCGAGAGACAGAGAGCGGCAGAGAGACTCCTGTATTGTGTAAAATCACAGACTTCTTCAAAACATATCTGGCCTCCACGTCATAAACACCACTTCACTCTGAAGCTCACAGCCTTCAGGCTCCGGTTCATTCTGACATTGAGGTTTATCAGTTAGATTAAATGAATTTTTCACCTGAACTTTGTTTCTTTTCCTTTTGAACAGAGTATTCAACCTCAAAAATATATAAATATATTTATAAAAAACCATTTGAACATACAGGTTGATTCAACAGCTGAACACACTCCACTTTGACCTGGAGGCTTCTGATAAAAACCTTATTTAAATATAAAAGACACTATGAGGAAAAACAAGGCACAAAAAGCTCATATTCTCTCTTTAGTGATTAATTCTGTTTTATATTAATTAAACCAAACAATAAAAGTGTAAAATCTCACCCACTCGCAAAAAAGAGCTGAACAAAAATACACAGCAGTAAATTTACTCCTTGGACATTTGCCTTCCTTTTCAAACTGATAGTGATACCAACAAACCCACATTGTGCACTGATCAAACCGGAGGACGGTCCTGCATGTAAAACAAGTGCAGCGACAACAGAAAGAGCCCGTAGCCCCGACTAATTACGTGCTGAATAGCTGTTTTCACCAGGCGTTTGTTACATGAGAAAGTGAACCACCCCCTCCCCTCACTCACACACACTACAGAGCTGAGGAATTCCAAGAGTTTGGTGAAGCACAACCGATCTGGAATGTGCTACGCCGACCCTCTGGGAGAAATATAAATCGTGATGAAGCGCATTGGTCAGTGTTGTGGAATCAGACTGAGCCACTACAGGTGTGCAGTGCTGGAGGGGATACCACTGTAAAATGGGCCTGTAAGGTACACTGTGATGAAACAGAAAAATGGGATTGGTTGATCCAAACCAGGGCCAGTGATCTCCCTGCTTTGATGCGGCCACATCCCCCCCCCACGGTAAGAGAGTCCACGTAATCGCAGATTAATAGAGCAGGCTAATCTCATTCACAAAGAGGTCAGTGCTGGCAGACAGACACCACACCCCTCCCCCAGGTAGCAGAGAGGACCACAAGTGGACAAACTCCTGTGTAAATCATTTAAAGAGATCAGTAGTGCGATCCACTGTGTGTGAAGGTTTCCATCTCAGTCTGCTGAGACGGAAACATTCAAAACAACACCGACCAATAAACTGCTCACTCCGCCAATGTCAAGATAAGAACATGTGTGGGCCTAGAAAAATCAATAGGAGGTAATAATGAAGTTTGCCTCTGGAAGTGATACATATTAGTGTTATCATCAAGATCTGGGTCTATCTCGGTGGGTTTTCGCAGGGACAGGCTTTCCTCCAAACAGTCAAAATGAGGAAACCGATGGCTTAAACTGTTGGAAGCGTTTCATGATGAATCCATTTGTCAAAGCTACGACCTGTATCAGCTGCAAGTTGACTGTGAACATTGATTTCCTACTGCTGAAATCAGCTCCGACCTCCATTCAGCACAATTTTCTCCCATGTCCAGGGGCGGGATTTAGATGACATAACAGAAATGGAATAGTTCCACCGTCACTCAGGCCTGGTTTCAATGGGACACGCAATCAGACTTACTTATTAGTGCTCAGCTGCTGACCCAGTGTCCTGTATGTATTTTATAAAGAATATCCTTATCATCTCCATTAGCCAAGAACTCTTTTCTGCCTTATTTTTAGCCACTGTTATCACCACTTTAGATCAAATCCGACAGTACTAGCAAATTCTGATTATTTCCCTTCACTCAGAAGACCTTCTTCTTTCTGATTTAATGGAATTAAAAACAACAATGGGAACACAAGGCTCTTTTGGGATTTCTAAATTCTTCTTAGCGAAATTCAGACACTGCTGCTACTGCAGTAGTGCAGCTGGCCTGCTTGGTTGTGCAGGTTGTGCCCCATGGCCTCCTTTCTGCGTTGTTTAAGAGCCTTCTCGCTTGGCTGCCATAGATGGCTTTGCATCTTCCCAGCAGCCTCCTCAGTCCAGGCCACCACAGTTAGGAATTTCTGGAAGTGCCTGCACAGGCTTCCACTAACCCTCTCTCTCTCTCTCTTTCTGCACAGGTCTGTGCTCTCAAAATATTTATGCATACGCAGGTACATAATTGTCCATGAAATGCACTTTGGGATGCTGCCTAGACTCGAGCACTTGCCGCTTTCCAAATGACTAGTGTTAACGGGAAATTATTCAGACACAGAATCAATTGGCAATCTTATCTAAGCCCATAAAGCAGGGCCTGAGATTTGATTTAGGATTAGGGAGAATTAGAGTATTTGGCGGAGGAAGTTAATTGCAGGCAGAAAATGATTCCCCTCCCCTGGATGACTCAAGAGTGACACTGCATGATTTGGAGCCTTATATAACCACACATATAAAACCGCGGTCTCCATGAATCAGAGACGACAAATGTGGGTGAAAATTGAAACAATATGTGGCTCAGACTTAAGGCAGATCAGCACAGAGGTCTGGCCGGCAGAAGACGTTACGCAACTACTACAACTACTACTGCAAAGACAGGTGGAAAGCAGCAATCAAGAAGTGAAAAAGAACACAAAATACTGCTCTTATCTCCAGGACTGCTGACAGACCATACATCTTCATCCTCACTGGGCCAGGGCAGCTTTTTCTTCAAAGCTCGATACCAACATGAACAGCCTACATCTGTCCAAATAATCAATCAACGCACGCAGACGACAGAGACAAATGAAAACAGGAATTCATCACTCCTGATACAGATTTTCTTGTTTGTTGTGACAAAATAAATATTCTGCTGTGTGGACATTATTTACTTGAGATGAAAGACAAACTCCTCCGCCTGGAAGGGAGATATTACATAAAGTAAAAGTTGTGTTGAAAGGTATTTTAAATTGTTAAGGGGGTTCAGACCAAAATGTTCTTCTGGCCAGAAAACCAAGCAGGGTTGTCATCTAACACACCAGGGGATTGAAAGTAGTTTTTTTGGACGATTCCTTTTGACAGCATATACAAAAAGTTAAAGAGTTTAAGCACAAACTGCAAACTGTCCCCAGTTCTCCCGTCAGTTCATCAACAGTCAAATTTAGCTACTATATGGAGGAATTGGGTTCCTTCGCACCTAACTTTCTGACAAATTAAAGCTCGCACATAAGTTCTGAATAATCTGTTTCTCTCCACACAGCAGTTAAACTAAGCATGAACATTAAATTAATGTTACTTGTCCAATGGGTGAGTTGTAAAACCAATTGCTGCTTTAGGGTTAGTCTGGAGCAGGCTGCTAATGTAGCATGACACGACTTGAAACAGCTCCGCAAGGGTTAGCATAGCATTTGTGGAGTTATGGATTATACTTAACAGAGAAAGTTAGGTATTATATAAATATGACAAATATTGTTGTACATGTGGCAACACTGACAGATGGGAAGGAGCAAATCAACTATGACGATCCATCGGTGAGCATGAGGCAACCTTGGAGCATTCTGTTCAAAACAGTTGGCGCAACATCTCTGGAACTTTGGATTATTCTAGTGACTGTAGTCAAACACAAAGTCTGGATCTTTGAGCTCCAGTCAGGTCAGCATGTCCAGATGGCTGGAGATGACAGTGAGAAAATAAACGAAACAAAAAAAAAAAACTCCGGTATTACCTGCTGATTTTGGAGTGAACTTGTCCCTGTTGGCCGCACACACGGCCAAGAGCCGATAGCCCAGGTCCAGGTCGAAGCCTTGCTGCGCTGCTACGCGACTCACCACCTAAACACAACCACAGAGCTCAGGGTTAAGTTGTGACGTTTTCAATGTTGCAAATAATGCAATGAAAGGAGATACTTTAAATAGAGTAATGAAAAAGACATCAATCCTTCAAGAATTTGCACCCAAAGTTAGTAAAAGTCCATATTTTAGATAAGCATTTTGACAGGTGTCTTGAAGTCTGGATATAGGTGAACGAAGGGTTTCCACATCTAAATGTCTGATAAAAGCCTTTGGTCTGTTCTTCCCTGAGCAGCAGCATGTCAGTGATGTTCTTAAATCTTTACAGAGACTAAGAGCTACCTGCTGCCAGCATATAAATCATTCACTACATGTTTAAGAGCTGTCAGCTAGAAGAACCTCCAGTCGGAACCAAATAGAGAAATGATGCTTCCTCACACCCTCAGAGTCAGAGTACAGAACATTCTGTCACGATTTTTTTTTTCTCCCAGATTTGCGGAGTTATATAAGCGTGACTTTTGGCAGCACCGAAGACCAAACACATTGGAACTTATAGGATCAAGTCGCTACAAGTTTATCAGTTCCATATGAGTCGGCGGACAGCAAGATGAGAGGAAAATGTGGCCTCCAGTGCATCCATGCCTGCTGTGAGGAAACATTAGGAAACATCCACATGCCGTATAGGAGACGATGTAAATCAGGCTCTGGTGGCACATGGCGCTTTGATTTACCATCACCATTATCGGCTCAAAGAGACCTGCTCTTGAGCCTTCCAACCTCCAGGACATACAAAGGGCCCGAGCGCCGTAACGGGGCCTCTGCACACACGGATTCCTCTCCTCGCCCTGCTTTTCATAGGCACGATCCCGCTGTCACACTCCAAAGTTCAAGACAAGCCTGGAGGTAGCACAGCTGAACACTGCTGCCTGCACCGTATCATTATCTTGGGTAAGTATAGTCTTGACGTGACACCAAAACACTGTGTGTATATATCTGGTCCGTATTTATAGGAATTCCCCCATTAAGAGGAAGATATACGAGTATAGGCTGTCTAATTAGGATCTAAACTTGTAAGGGACCCTTTGCTAAATTGTAATTCCAGTGTAGGAAGTTACAACAAGTGGTTCTAATTTCAGGACTTAAATTGTACAAGGACAGTGGAGGCAAACACGCACCTTTACATTCGACGTCTTTATTTATTTCAACAATCTAATCTCCTCTGTGTGAACAGCAATTTCAGCTACAGGAATGTTTTATTTGTCTGTAAGCTTCTAGAAGAAATACTCTTCTTTACAAAATGTAGGCTGCAGGCTGACAACTAAGTAAAGATACCAAGCAGTGTATCTTTAGTTTCCCACTCTATGTTTTTGTTTGCTCTGATAAACAAGGAAGAAAATCTTCAAAACATTTCTTAGTTTAACCACTAGGTGGCTTGATTCAAATAACCCAAGTTGTTTGACTTCATAATAATGGAATTAAAATCACATATCTGTTGGTTGTTAAATAACTTTAAATCTTTGTTTGATTGGTGATAGTTTCTCCTGATTGATTTAAATTAAATAAATAGTTACAATATGAAATAAAAGTTATCAGTTAAAACATGTGACAAATTGTAATGAGTAAAATAGAAAAAAATATTTCTACTTCATCATTACCACTGTTAATTAGACATTAACCAATCGAATCTGAACACATTTTAGATTCATCCCATAAAGACAAATCCCACCGTCACTGTAAAGATGTCTGTATATCTGGTGCATGGTATTTGAAAATGACATAAAGTCAACATCACATAACGCACGGCGAGCACACAGCGCTACTGAAAGTTGTCCAATCTCATGAACGTCAGCGCGGAGGCAGCCAGTGTTTTTATGATCACATCAGTTCTCCTGCTTAGCGTTCTTCACACTAACATCTGCAAAAGCCATGCACAAGAAAAGGAGGGGACGGGTCTCCACAGGAAACAAATTGAATTGACTGGAAACAGAAGAAGTCACCTGCTGCTGTACATGGAATCTGTAACGCAAACAACCGCCGAAGTGCTGTGTCCAATTCAGCTGCGTTCTCAACAACACTTCTCATGAATTCCCTCCACTGGTGGAGCCAAACCTGCTTGATGGGTTTTCAAATCACATCAGAATCTACTGCTGGAGGCCAAATAAAATGAACATGTTAAATACGGCCCTAGAATGACAGGTGACGGGTGAGTGATGCGTATGCAGTCTAAACAAATTTCTGCAGGTCTTGCTGCCCAAGACGTGATAAGAAATAATTCGTCCATCACATTGACAGACAAGTTTGAGCAGCACTCAGAAAAGCAGCAGTAAAAACTGCGTTCAAACCTGCGTTTTTGGACCAGTAGGAATAGAGCTGGACAAGTCTGACTGAAGGTTTACTTTGTGCTAATGAAACAGTGGTAAGGTAATTTATTTTTGTTTAATTTATTTTTGTTTATAGTATAGTTTTTGTTTATTAGAGTCTCAAATACAGTCAAGTCCCGCCCCACCTCTCCGTGTTACAGGATACTGCTTATTCAATTAACCCGAAGCCCCCAGACATTTGAGTCAAAGAATTAGAGCCTTTAGAAGTGTGTTTCTTTGTAAGCACTGATTGCCTTGCGGTTTGAGGACATTATTGTGCTTGTCCTGTTCATGTTCCGCTGGGCCGACTTCATGAACCACTGCACAAACTGTAACTGAACTCTCTAAAAGGTGGCCGAGTCTCAGTAGTTTTTAAACGCTCAGATGCTTTTAATTTTGACCTCGGTTAAGATCAGGCAACTAAACAAACACGAGTTTCCTTGTGTCCCCAAGGAAATGGCAGCCACGGCCACACGGCCCTCACCTTGTCCTTGAACCTGCCGGTGTCAGACTGCGGAGGAACAGCGTGATGAATGGCAACTTACCGTTAGGCATCCCATAAGACTTTGCTCAAAAGGACGTTGGAAGGCTCGGGGGTCACCACACCAGTCCAGCAGCTCGGTTGCAGCTGTTTGGAAATTTGCTGGGTTTTGTAAGTGCTGAAAAAAATAACAATAAAATAAGTTGTGAAATATTTAGAGGTCAGACGGTGCAGAGCAGAGACATTTGAAAGGAATAAACAGATTTTTAAAATAAATGCCAGACTGCAGTTCCTAATTACAGACACTAGTTGTTATGACATTTTTAGAGACTAACAATATCAACCAATTCAAAGCCTTTTAAAACTTTTAAAGAATGACTGAAGAAGAACTTTTTCATATGTCATGAGAGTTACATATTTAGTCTACTTAAGTCTATTCATTAATAAAGTTTAAATCTAGACTTATTTTATTTTAAAGTTTAAAATTTTGCCTCAGTATTTCTCTGCGAATCAGATTTTGATGAATTAGTACAGGATAAAAACAGGTGAAGAATAAAGTCGGACTACTTGATTCTTATTTCCCCCCTCACTTTTTCAGAAGAGGACAGTGACAGAGAAAATTAATTGTTACCAAAAGGTATTAATGAATATTTAAATAGACCTGGACTACAATATTTGCGGCTGGTTTAAGACACATTTTGCCTAATCAGGCTTTAGATTACTTTATGCTGTGGTCTTAAAATATTAATGCTCAGAGGCTGAAGTGCTTCGTCCCTATTGGTCACAGGCCTCCAGATCTCTGTCCAGGTTCGTGTTGCACTTCCTAACTACACACTGAAATAAATGTCCTTGTGTGGCTGTATAAAAGCAGAGGAAGGCCCTTAGTTCAGCAGCCAGCTCTGAGCAAGGCTGTGACTTTTTCTGACAACAGGCTCCTTGACCTGCAGACACCCCCTCCTCCCCTCCCCTACCCTCTTCCCCTCCCTTTATGGCATTCACTCCCCAACCGGAGCCAGCAGTTCACACACCAGCCTCTTTTTTCTACCTCACTGTAGAGCTGCACAGGGAACCACAAAATAGACTAGGTCACCATTTCTGACTCGACACCGGTCACTGATGGTGCGTGAAAACCTACCAAAACACTGAACAGCAGACTGATCCTCACCGCAGCAGGGAGACAACGCAGAAAAATCTGTTCCTGCTCCGTTACAATTAATGCAAACAGAGGTTTATCAGTTCCAAATCAGTAGCAGCCGCTCATCATACAAGTGTTTTCATTTCAGTGTCAGGAAACAAGAAGAAAAGGACCCAACAGCTGCACAGACACTGCCGTTTCCTCACTTGCTCTTTAGGGGGCAGCAGAGGTCAGGATTTGGCAAAACAGCTTTCATATCAATTCCTGGAGCCAGTGTTTGACAAGGGCCGGATGAAACTAGTCTTGTTTATTTTATGCTCTGTCCGACAACGTTTCCCCTCTGCTCTGATACACTCTTTGTTAGGGAACACTTGGATAATGTTGACGTTTGGTTAGCATGTCAGTTCTACTGCTGAAAAAATCCACAGATGCTAAATTTAGACGGGTCTGGAAGTGAGACAACACATAACATCAGCACACCAGGGATAGTCACGGGGGAGAGGGAGAATATTAGGGGGCGGAGAGGGGGTATAAAAGGCAACCATCGCCACCACTTGCGCTTCAAGTGATTACTGTTCTTTGCACTCAGAACAATTGGTCCCACCAGTGTGGCTGTCACGGAGAGAGCTTGGCACTGACATGCCACAGATGTTACCCCCCCCCTCTCTGGCCAAAACCCACCAATCAAACCTAAACTAGTGGCCAAGAGAGCCCTCACTCCTCCCTCCTCAGTCTCATCCCTGTGGGTGAGACGTATCCTCCACCGTTTACACCCCAGTTTAAGGTTTGGCCGTAAACAAAGACAGAGCGAGACTTTCCTGTGTCCTGAGATTACAGCTTTCTCCAGACACTGCCGTCGTCTGTGGCGGCGTCTGGGAAACGACTTGATCTGCACATCTGTGTCTAAAGTGGACGTGACAGCCCGCGGTCGGGGCAGAGAGTCCCCGTGCTTTCAGACACACGGCTGCCACTGCCGTTGATCCATATTCACTGACACCCTACAGTACTAGAGATAAATGAACGGAGACAATTAACCCAAGGAAAAGGCAGGGTGGAAGACAAACAGCAGCAGAGCCAGTGCAGCAGCAGCAGCAGCAGCAGCCTCAGTACAGGGTGGGGTGTCTTATCTTCTAAGTATTGACACTCCGACTTTGAGGAAGTGCTCCTGCAGCGAAGGGAGACTTCATCATTTCCGCCCAACCCCTGTACGTATCACTCTGCGTGGAGAGTCTGACAGCAGTGTAAGCTCTCCCCACACTGAGACAGAAAAATACTGCCTCTGAAATAGATACCAGCCGTATCACAAATCCCATCTTCTCCAAAGTGTTCACAACGGTGCAATTCTAGGATGAGCGAGGAAAACAAACTGCCGCTGAGGAACTGTGCGCTGTGGCGAAATCAGATAACTGCAGCTCTTTGTATCACTTTCTAAACATCTTTGTTTGTTTGGAGGTTAAACAAGTGAACATATTTATTTTGCAGTAATGCTATTTTTTAGGGGGTAAAGACACAGGGTCTGTTCAAAAGGGTATCTAACAGCAGTTAGCTGGGGTGAGAGAGAAAAGTCAGCGTGTATATAAATTATATATATTTTTTGCTATAAACAACACTGGGATGCTTTTGATAGTGGGAGGATTGATGGATGAATGGATGGATGGATGGATAGATGGATGACTGTATATATCTATGGGTGGGTAAATTAATATGAAATTTAACAAAAAGATTAATTTACATGTTGCACATTTGTATATTTCCTAGCTTTTCAATGTAATTTCTGAAGTCATTTAATCAATCGTAAGAATATTTAATTAGACTGTTAGTCAAATAGAATATAATATAATATAACATGATACATTTAACAGGTTTGCTGTGAATAACAGTGTTTTCACGGCTCATAAAGAGATTTGTTAAGTCATTGTTGAAAAGTCACATCGTAGCAATTTCACAACAAGAGGCTGATTTAAAAATTACCACTCTAATGATTTCTGATTCAGTTTTCAACCTGTGATTCAATCAGGCCGGCGGATTCCAATTTCCTCCACTTTATCATTGCGCTAAGCAGTAATTTATCATTTGTGCAACAAAATCAATTTGTTCCCCTGTCCGCCGCACTGGCTGGGAGTGTTCAGACACACATGTCACATCCCTCACAACATAACACAATGGACGGCCCTTCATTTATATTCCCATTTCATGTCCACCCTGCCTTTAGGATGCCAATTTTTTTTTTTTAGCATGTGCACACTTTCAATTAAAGCAAACAGCTGGATTGGTTTACAATATTTTCTTAATTATTTTAATGGCTTGGATATTGGACAATGGGGAGCGAGGGGGAGAAGATAGTGAGTTAATTGTTCTGATCTCCCCGGATGATCATCTTTGTGTGTGGGGAGGAGAATAGACGGCCGGCTGAATGGGCTCACTGCTCGTCTAATTGGCAGGACATAAATGGTATTTATTATGCAAGTCTTCCAAACCCCGATTGTCTGTGGCACAAAGCTGCCTCTATTAGCAGGGTGCTGGCTCTTACTGGCTGGTTTGAAATGACCCAGTGCTTAACCATTTATTAGATAGACTGGAGGCCTCCTTGTACACCATGGATCTCTCTAATTACCATGTTTACCCATGTGCTGCTGCCCTGGCCACTGACACTAGAATGGCTTGGGTTTTTTTTGCTTTGAAGGGTTAATAAATATAACCCTACTTTATTTGGGTTGTTTGACCTTTTCAATTTCCTTTTGGGCTCCGTTAACCTATTTTAACAGCGATCAACGGAAAAGTGTGGGAATTTAATCCGGTTTCACCTCCTGTGTAGATGTAGGATGGATTATTGAATATTTAATCTCCATGAAAAAGTGTAGACTGGGGCTCTTTACGTCTCTCTACTTCAAAACATTGAAGTACGTCTCCCCACGCAGACTGCTCCTTCTGTTTGCTCCCCAAACAATCAGCCTCCATCTCTAACTGCTTCACCTCATATCTCTGTCTCAGTAACAGCTTCAAACCCCCGGCCCACAGCTAAACAACTGGCCACGTCCACACTGGGGTGTGAGTACAAGCCCCGCTCACTCTCCCTAAGGCTTGGGATGTCGTTCTCAGGAGGTGGACCTCCTCGTGGAGGCCAGAAACAAAACTTGCCATCAGTTAAAGACGGGAGATCAAAGGCGGAGAGCCCAGTAGCCCCGGGTTACGCAAGTATGTCTGTTTAATTCTGCTGGAGATTGGTCCTGCAGTAAATGGTGGTGAGAGGAGAACAAAAGGACTCACTGGGAGTCAGCGGCAGTGTATGGAGAAAGAAGCGTGATGAATGGGGAGGGAGAGAAGCCCCCCGCTCTTTGACCCCAGTCAGAAACCTGAGTCACACCACAGGCCTGATGATAGGACCAAACACATTAGTCAAACAGGAAGACACAGACACAGTCAGGCCGTGCCTGTGTCTGCGTCAACATGTGTGTACAAGCAGCCCTGACGTTTTCCTTCACCCTTTATTTAACTAAATAATAATGGAACAAATTACATCTGTGAAACATCAGGTATCTTCAATTACAACTGACCAGATTAAATGAAAAGGGTAGGGTTGTCAAAATGAAGGTAAAACCCACTCATCACTGCTCCACTACACAGTCAACACACACGCTGTTGTTTGCACACACTGCAGGACATATTTACGGCTGGTTAGTAATTTGTAAAATTTGTTTTTATAAATAAGCCCTTTGTTTTGTTTCCAAAGAAATTGTGAAAATTCAGTGCGTTTACGTGGAACTGAATCCCAGGCTTAAGTAACTTAGGAGAACCAGATGGCCCTCTGAATGTTTTTAACAGTATCAAATCTGGACCATGTTGTGAAAAAACTGGACCCCTCTGTTTTCATGTTGTAATCAATTCATCTTTTATTTTTCTATGGCTGTTCCAGGTCCATCTGTCGGAGGATTTGACTCTTATCGTGCATTATTTTCCCCACTCTTCTTATTAAGTTTGTAAAAAGTTTGTATTTCATTGTTTGTCGACCAAAAAGTCACCTCAAGATGAATCCTAAAAAAGTATAAGCATGATGGAAAGGTAACATATTTTCTGATATGTAAGTTCTGACTTAGGGCAAAAATTCAAGTTATGATGTTACTGGACCTGAACCCTGACGTAAGATGAGGACCTCCTGTATTTAAGAATATAAATTACTTCAAAAATCTCTCTCTGAGTGTGTCCCAGACAGTGTAAGGGTAACCCAGTAGAGGTCACTCTAAACCCAGAATGACAACAAATTGTATAGAAGACAGTGAGGCCATGTTGTTTTGCTAATAGACGTAAATAAAAACTATAGTCATTTAAAGTCCCGGCTGAAGTCGACTGGAGATGTTTCACCAGATTCAATGTGACTCTATAAATGGAAGCCTAAGGGAAAATGAGGTTACTTGTCACGTGATTTATAGCACAAACCTTCTCCTCAATAATTTATAGTCTGGACGACTTTCAGCTCTTCTCCAGGTGAATTGAATTATGCCAATTTTGTAAATTACTTTCACATTTAGAGGAGGCGAATTTGCAGAAAAGGTAAATCTCAACGGGATACTCTGGTCGAGACGTTCATCAAATCAAATGCACAAAGTTTAGAAAAGCAGACAAAGATAATCTGTGGGAAAAGAGTGTCTCTCTCACCTGTTTGATACACTGCAGACGGTCATTGGTCTGCTGTATGTGTCTGTCCATTGACGGAATAGAGTTCATGATGATTGTCCCTCTTTGGCCTCTACCTGCCAGCCATTAAACTGGAGCTTTCTGCAACAGAAACACAGACATGTGTTAAAGCTTGCCTCTTCCCAGGGAAGCTGCCAAATCCCATCAGCACCAGGATATTACACCGTGTGTCTATACGTGTGTGTGTGTGTGTGGAGCTGGGAGCTGAGCAAGGAGGTATTGATCTGGCAGGTGACAAGCACCTGAGAGAGCCGATGACATTTCTCTCAGCTTTACTGACACCCTTAACAAGCCCTGGTGGTTGCCCCAAAATCCCCGACACACTGGGCGACTCAGTTGCAATGTCTCATGTTAAAAGCACCTTAAGGTAAAAAAAAAAAAAATCCCCGGAGATAAGGTCACACTCTCACACACAAAGACATCCTGACTGGCTTTCTTCAGAAAACGACATGAAAAATCCCATCCTGGCCTGTGAGAACATTAACTTGGCATGTGATTGGCTGTTTACATTACTCAGCTATTATGTAATCTTTGGTTAACAATTATCTGTACCCTGGGCCCAGACATGCTCCACATTTCATCTCACTTTCGTCTCCTCCTCCCACTGCTCTCCAGCAACTTTAGAGTTCCTCTAAAAAAAAACAAAACAAAAAAAAAAAAAAACCCTAGCAGCGCACTATTGATTTTAGAGCAGCAGCTCATGGAAAATCTCATTCTCTTTCTTTTTTTTTTCTTCAGTGGAATAATTTTTCACAGAAAGACAAACAATGGGGTGATGGCGTGACATGCTACATAACATTATCACAAGTTGAAAAGTATTACAAGCTACATTAAAGGTTATCAATTCTGCTCACGGGGGTCTGATTTAATGTTGCATTCAACGGCGAATAAATATCTGTCGGCCGTAAGTTATGGCGACCTGCAGCTTCACGTGGATGGGTGAGTGAATTAATAGGCACATGTATGGGCGGTGGTTGGAGACTCAGCACCCCCTCCGACCTCCCCTCCACCTTCTCCCTGCCACGCTCCCCCTCTATTTCATCCTGTCTCAATCTTTCCTGAGCGCCACTGCAGGGGCATCTCCTCCTGCAGTAGCAGTGTTTCCTCCGTCTTTCTCCAACACACACACACACACACACACTCACCCCTCCCACCTCAATGCCATCTTTCTCCATTACTATTACACAGTGAGAAATTTCACTGCACAAAGTACCGGTGAGCTGAGGGAGCGAAGAGAGGGAGAGGAGCAGAGAGAGAGGAGGCAGCACGCTGCACCACACTGATAATACTCACTTAGGGGTCCCTGGCTGGATTTAACGGCAGGGTCGGTAATCTACTCCACTAGACAGCTAAAGAGCTTTTATGCTACCTATTGGTGCTGCTCATGCCTTTGCTCGAGAGGAGAGAAGGGCTCACAAGTGCATTCCTCCCCATAAATTAGAAAGCTCATTAAAAACGGAGATCTCGGAGGATGTTTTCCCGCTCTTTGAACATTAAAAAAAATGCGTTTGTTGATTTGTTTGAAGGCTCACATCTGTGCAGGCATTTCAAAATTGAAGAGGGGACCGGTACGTTTTTAAAGATTTTTTTTTTTTTTTGCCGGTTAAAAATAATTCATGTTTAATTTGAATTTATCATTAAAGACATGTTTAATTACACTCTCACAGAGCTGCGAGGAAAAGGTTTGTGCAGAGCATTAAATACACTGCTAAGTCCACACAGGGACGCTTTGCACCTCCCTCTGGAGCGTACTGCTGCACCTCTCTGCCCCCCTCTCTGTGTCAGCTGATACTGAGATGATCCATTGTTGCGGGTGGCCCTGTACCATTGTGCCCCTCAGTCACCAGTAGGTGTCTCCCTGGCCCTTCAAAGCTTTGGCTAGTGGCATAAAGAAGGCGGAGCGGCATTGCTTTAAGCCTTTACAAGCTCTACAAATCCTCAGCTGCTGCTTCCTAACAGGGCCCACTCAGCCCAGCACTGCCTGTCTGACCTTGTGGTTATTGATGAGCGAGTCGACCTGCTCTCTCGTCTCTCCTCCCTCCTACCCTTCCCTTGGCTCCCTCCCTCTTTTCTCCCTCCATGTCATTTCTCTTACCTCCAGCGGCGAGGTGAAATAAAAGGAGGGGTCGGAGGTAGGGGCTGCCATTCACCTCCTCTGCCTCTCTCTGCTCCCTACATATGGCAACAATATTTCTGACCTCCTCCCACCATCTCCATAGTTAAAAGATCATTTTGTGTATGACATGGCAGGACTGGGGAGTAATTGAATTTCACTTGATCTAATTAAACATGCACCCTTTGTTATAGCGCTAATGACTAGCAAGAGCCAAATTAAAGATTAAAGACACAATACTGTGCAGATATGACAACAGATGCAATTATGCGTCCTCCCTTATTTACTTGGTATTTTTAATCTTACAGATGTTATCATCTATTGGTTTCTACGCACCATTACCTAATATGAACTTGATAACTAGAGAAATCCTGCTTCAGTGTGTGTGTGTGTGTGTGTGTGTTAGTTGATGCGGATACATGCATTGCTTGAGCTTAATTTACTGCAAATTGCACGGCAGGCATTACACAACAAGTTTAGAGCGGTGGATTCCTGCACAACAAAAGACACATGGGGGAGTAGAGTGAGGGGAGGAGGGAGACCCGCTCTCTTTTCCTATTCAAGGGGGAGCTAAAATATATGTATTGAGTGGGAACTCTAATAAAACGAACCGGGTGAGGAGATGCAGGCTGGGAACAAATATGAAAGGCAGTGGACTATGGCGACGAGGCGATGGAGCACCACCGGAGGATTGGATGAAATTATCTCTTTATAATCAGGGGCCTTCTGCATGGCTGGATTCTCCATTGCCCGATGACAGATGAGGCCTACCTCTTCAAATGGGCTTTTCACAGTGCTATCAGCCCACCTCCAGGGTAAAACAATATTTTTCTTCCCCCTAGTACCACCACTTTAAAGGCTTTGTTTCCATGTGGCACCCCGCAGAGCAGAGGACCGAGTCCCAACAGGCGGGGTCCATGTTTGTCTCATTTACGTCCTTATGTTATATAAGTGTACTTTGGAAACGGAGGCACGCTTAATTAGATGACAAAACCGTGCCGAGGACAGAAGTGGAGATGGTGCTGGGGGAAAAGGTGAATAAATTGCAACATTATCTTCAGTAAGTATGAGAGGTTGCTTTTTGAACTGTCACAACAGCACAGTTTGGAGTATAAACATGATTTCAGACGCCCCAAACCCGCCTCTGCTTCTTCAAAGAGAGCCTCCATCCTGCTAATGAAATGTACACTGGCTGCGTGTCTCAGCACCGCAGGATAAAAACAGTGTGAGGGGAGAAAAGTAGACAATGATTAGCTTTATCCCACCATCACAGCAGAACAAATGGATCACGATCCCGTGCCACTTTACACACTCTCTCAGCTGAGCTGTCAAGGCACAGGGAAGTGGTAAACACATTTAATTTATTCATATAAATGGCTCGTGAACCAAAACAGTCAGGCTACTCTGGGGTGCGGCACGCTGCGCGTGTTTGGCTAAACGAGAGCTATGATAAAAATCTGGCTCCTGTGATATGCCATTTTGGTTTGTTAGGGCTGCAGCTGAGCATCTGGAACTCAGAAGTTATTTCAAAATATTTAGGTATAAAACAGTTCTGATGATTCTGTCTTAACATCTCATGCTATAATAACTGCTTTATTTTTAACTTAAGAAAACTAAGAATTTTCTCCTCTCACATTCAGGTCAATAAAAACTTAACTTAACTTAACTAAAAGTTCTAAGTGGCGCTGGCTTTTTTCCTTAACATAATTGTGTGAAATCATAAAAGCCGGCATGTAATTAAATCAGAATTTATATAAGAGAGATTTTTTCTCTGATATATTTATATAAGAGAGATTTTTTCTCTGAATGATTAAAATCTGCAGTTATTGCATTAAAGGGAGGTAAAGGGTGAGTATGCAAGGATTTCCATTACAAAGTTACTGTAGAACAACACCAGAACAATACCCAGATTGAAGAATGATTTAGGAAACATATGTCAAACTCAGGGCCCACGGGCTAAATGTGGCCCGCCACATCATTTTATGTGGCCCACCAGAGCGTACGGTTGTCTTACAATGTTGAGTTAAGTTAACGTTTTAATGGAGAAACATATGTAGCAATGAATCAAGATTTCCTTCCTCAACACTGACTCACTGAATCAACTCTGGGACACACAAGACGGGGAAGTTGGACCCTACAGGAAGTTAAACACAGCAAGCTGCGCTGGGCACCGTATGGACCACACACACATACACACACATACACACACACACAGATCTTCTCACCTTCCCTCGAGTGCTGGACCGCTGTCATGATACCATAACAGTCACCCTCAGTCGCTCCTAATGTTCTTTACAACAACACTACAGGCAGGGTGCTACACCCCTCCACACAGCAGTGTGATTCACACCCAGAAACACACACACACGCGCATACGCACACACCACTGATTGCAAACTGTATGTATCGCTGACTCTATTAAATGAACCAAAGTGGGCTGATCAGAATAATCAGCAGTGCCGTCTCAGAGACATCAAGACTCAAGGTGATCCGGTCCACACGTGTCTTCAATTGTAGGTGAATTAGGCAATAAAGGCCTAATCTGTACCATCATTGACTAGGGCATGGGTGTTTGCTGCACTTGCTTAAGGGCGATAAAGATTACGGAGGCAGCGAAGAGGGGAGGAGAAGAGAGGAGGAAACATCTTCTCACCCCCATGATTTTAATGAGCTTTGATTGGTGGACAGTGTGTGTCTTGTTTTCTTCCGAAAGTCGGCCGAGGCCGGCGCGAAAGCTCCACTTTAATTATCTCAGCATTGTGGAGAGATGCCGTTTTCTCGCGCGGAGGGGAGAGGAGGGGTGTTTGGTTTGGAGAGGGCAACTCCAGGACTCCAGGTGTCCGCCTGGTTCTCCGCCTGGTAAGTGGCCAGAGAGGCAGCAAGGACAAAGCTGTGTTTGTTCGACAGAGGAGAAAGCCGAGAGGATGGAAATGTGTACGATTCTGCAGCGCTCCATTGTTGCTTTACAGAATGTGCCATAATCCCCGACAGGCTCCATCCAGAGCTGGCACAGTGGATAATATGAGCTGCCTTCTGCCTGTCCCACCTCCCTGCTCTGCCTCCCCTCCCTCCCTCCCTTTCTCCCGTCCTCCTCCTCCGTCCCCTCCCCTACCTTCCCCCAAACTCTCTGTTGCACACACATATGGACACACTGCCACTCAAGTGCATTCACACACATGCACTCACACCTCCCCACATGGCTCCTTAACAGGCTTGAGAATGGATTTCTTTTATTTAATGTGGTTTGGTCTGTAGCTCCAGCAGCAACCATGTGAGAGAGGGCAGGCTCGCAGTTAAGACACACGCACGCAGACGCACACACACACACACACACACACACTCCATCCAAACCCTGCTGTGTCGGTCGCTGTTCACTGATCTCTCCCTCTTCCCCTCTGTCTTTCTCCATCTCCTATTCTACCTCCAACTCCCTCCTCTCTCATTCTCTCTCTCTCCCTCTCTCTCTGCCTCCCTCCGTCACCCCCTCCCTTCCCTTTCTGCCCTCTCACTTTTTTTTCTCCATGACAGCTCACATAAGCAAGCCTCCTGGATTCCTACGGGAGCCCCACGCTCAGTACACAGAGATTGTTCAGCCATCAGGCACATCTGCAGAGTGATTAGAAAAGCAAAGGGAGCATGGTGGTGATGGCGAGAGGAGGGCGGGGTTGGTCCTGAAGCCCCCAGCACCACCATCACCGCCGCTGTACACACAGGGTCGGGGATCACGGAGGGGCCTAAGCAATATCTCCTCTCTAACCAAGTGTAACATATCACCAGGTCTTAGGGGCCGATTGCTACCACAGCCCCAAAGAAAAGGACAAAAGGAGACCGGGGGCCAGTCTGTTTTCACCTCCCAGCTCCTGCCGATTCTACAACTTTCCTTACCCCTGCAGCAAGCAGAGGAACAGAAGATTCTTACCACACACAGTCACAAGGAGCGTAACGGTGGTTTCTCCTTCTCTCTTTCCTCTTTATCATCTCCTTAAAACGGATTCAGTCTGTTAATTTCCTTCCAGCCTACACAATAATAGCAGGAGAGGAGGAGTGAGGGGGTGCTTTAGGGGTGGTCAATTCCCCTGGGTTACAGGCGGCAGCGCAGATGAGCCACATGACCAGGCACAGAGCAGCGTACAGCTAACAGCTACAGCATTTTGCAGCCTGACTGCGGTGCTCCATCAGCCTGGCCACTTGCTGCCAACCCCCCAGCTACCCTCCAAAAAAAAAAAAAAAAAAAACCCCACAAATTTTAGGGGCATGTAACAATAATGATGATGAAACCATTCAACCAGAGCAAAACCCGCAGCTATTGTTGGGATATGGAGTGAATTTGCACTCAATATCTGACAAAGAAAGCCATCAGCACCACACTCAGCCGTGTGAAACACTGGGCCTGAGAAGTGCCTTTGATTGTACGCACACAGGAGAAGTCAAAGATGCATTTTATTTCCATTTGGGTGAGTGATATTGTTGCCGTGTAGGTGCCGACAGTGTTTCAGACAACTTGTGAAGGATTTTTTTTCCCCCTTTCCTTCCCATTTCCCTCCTCTGCTTTCTTTTCCCCCTGTCACTCTCTTAGTTTATTATGCATTCAGCTCATGTGTCCCTCCTGTGAGTGGCTGTTCATTTTCCACATACCACGCTTAATCCAGCCGGCTAAAACTTTGAAATAGCGGGAGCCGCAGATGCAGCAGCTACAGGAGGAGCCATTATGAGGTCTGGGAGAAAGAGACTGATAGTACTGGGGGGAGGAGTGACAGGCGAGCGGCAAGATACATTGAAAGGAATTCAAAGAGGGGCTGAGAGCAGAACACGAGGGTGTGCGTGTTTGTGTGTTTGTTACCCTGCCAGTGTGTTCTGTCTGCTGGCAGCGGTGATAACTTAAGGGGAGTTGTGTGCGTTTCTTCACCCGTGCATGTGTGTGTCTGGGCTTGATGGGGTTACTGGTGTAAGACAGGGGGATGGAGGTCTTCCTCGTCTCCATTGTGCCAGTAACCTTTGGCCTTTTGTGACTTTGAGTGAATGGGAGGAGAGAGTGAGGGTAAGGGGACTTTAAATAGTGCATGAGCTCAATCTGCCCGAACACTGTTGGACAGCAGCAACGTGAGCTTTCGCTTTCGCTTCCGTTACCGAACCAACAGACCTCACTGTGACACCACTGACACTTTAAAAAGTCAAGTTGAAAGCGTTTCAGACGGAGCAAAATATCCACTCATCTCCCCGGATATGTTGTAACTGACAACTTCATTCATTTTAATTAGTCACAGGAAGTGTTGTGTTAAGCTCCATACACAGACACAACCCTCTGTCTCTATTTAGTCTATTAGCACATTTAATCTTTTTAGTAGATTAAATTGATTTTTATTAATCTATTTAATTTTTTAACAAAAAAAAACATGATTAGCATATGTTACCTGAACCCCAGTTTAGTTAATCTAATTATAAAACACATACGAATGTGTGAATACACATAAAAACATGGCATCATTAGCATTTGGTCACAGCAATGTAACAGCTAATTAGCTCTGATCTATTATTAGCCTGCTAGCTACAGGAGGGAATAAACACTTCTTTAAACTAGTCTGTCAAAATGCATAACATGGTCTCGTGGACAATAGAATTACAGCTGTATTTATATCACCACCTGCAGGCCGCCCTGTGACCTGATAACTTTGACCATTTGAAGGGTATTGTGGGGGTATATACCTTTTAACAGCTGAATTCTAGCGTGGCTAAACAAAGTTTAAGGATAAATATAAGAATAAATATAATTAAATCAGGGCTATGCAAAGAATATTTCTACTTCTACTGACATTCAGTGCTACTTTAATTACAATAGATTATTAGCACTTTTTTTATTTTATTTTAGAGAGAAGAACAACCTCTATGGCTGACCAGATACAGATAATATAACTGGTCTAATAAATATATTTGATCACATCAGCAGATATTTCTGATAACCTGGTCCTGTGTTGATAACAGCTTGCTGATATCTGCAGCCATTGGCTTCTCCAGGGAAAAGCCTCTCGTTCCACAAATGTGCTCAATTAAAAAGAGCAGAGTGCTCAGAGAGGGGCAGTGAGGGGCCATTCCCTGCGCCTGTTTGATCTGGATTTCCTAATTGGTCAATGACAACACATTACCAGACACGCGGACGCTTGATCCGCAGAGAGGAGGCTTTTGACTGCTTCTGCCTCCTCGTGCCCCTCCACCCCCATATGTCACAGCCATGCCGCAAAGCCCACAGTGACCAGACACAGTTCGTCTGTGTCCAAGTGTGTCTGCATGTTAAGGAAGGGTGGGGGTCTGTGCTGTGTGGGACGGAGGATGCTGATTTAGAGGTTAGGCAGCACAGGCTGCACTAAATCTGTGTCACAAATCTTCCTTATGAAGCTGTAAGGGGTGTGTGTACATACGAGGGAGGATGGGAGGAGTGTGGGGGGAGGGTGGGGGCACAGACATGTGATGAATCCCATGCAACAGACAGACCTCCACCTCCACCCATCGTCACCTCCTCCTTGGCCCCTGCTCAGGTCCACAGCACGCCACTTGCACTCTAATTTGCCAGAGATTGTGGGCTGCCATGTTTTGATTGCCTTTGTGTAACTGGATCGGGAAGCCTCTCATCTCGTGTGTGGCTGCAAAGAATACCGATGCATCTGGTGAGGAAGGGGAGATTCTCCGGGGGAGACGACTTAGCAGAGTCCTCAATCAAAGGCCGATGACATATATTCAATATTTTTGCACACATCCTTTCTTCTAATAGGCAGGGCCTCCTGGATAATTTCTCTTGGTGTCGTACACTTGTGTTTTTAGCCATCCTTACGAGTGTGTGACCCCTTTGTGAACTCACTGTGCTACCAAACGACCATAGCTGCAGTCTTAACAGAACAAAGTCTGTTCGTTAGAACACTCTGTCCTCTTTCAAATAACCAAACAGCCTGTTAAAAATAGCATGACATGAATATTGAACGCTGGGACAGAGAAGCAACCATTATGTAAGTGGTTGCTGTCAAATGATGCAATGAGAGTTCCATCATTTCACACACGCACACATATGCTGGAAAAGCTCTTTGAAACATGAAACATAAAAGTCCTCTTCACTCAATAATAAAAAAAACGATTGAATATTTTTTAAGCTAAACCCCAAACATAGGAAACGATTCACTCAGTGGATTCAACCATGCACTGTAATATTTGGTATATATGTTGTATATTCATGGGTGAAATTTAACTACAAACCATTTCGAGCTGTTGGCAAACAACACAGCGCCACATCATCCATCAGGAGAGGTGAGGGAGCTTGACAGGTAAACATAAACAACACTGCCTGCAGGGGAATTTCAAGAAGAGCACATTCAAACGCACACGCACACACACACACACACACACACACACAGTGTGAGTGAGAGAATTACTGAAGATACACATTAAGGTAGCAACATAAGAAAAGCAAAATGCTGCTTCAAAAGGGAGGAGGCTGTGTGTATCTGCAAGAAGAGGAAAAAGCGGGAAAATTCTATATCCCTCCTTTTCAGCTCCTGAAAAAGTGCTGAACCATCAGCAATTACAAGCAGACTGGGTCATGAATCTCCCTCTGCAGTGGTCTGTTCACGCTGCTGCTCTGTGAAACTGCAGAGGTGTGAGGCCTCAGTCACCTGGATACCAACAGATGCATGAAAATAATACAGAAGACGAAGAGGAGGAGCAGAGCAGCTGGTTGACCCCCGCCCCTTCTGTTGCTGAGGTTTCTGTGCAAATCAAATCGACACTTTGCATCTCTTTTTCCATGACTGCGAACCTCACGCTGACAGGAGGGGGCAGATATGCAAAGCAGGCTTTTTTTCACAGTTGCACAGGTGAGCGCGACGCACGAGCAGCCGACCAAACGGGCTGTCACCGTGTCGTGACTTTGTGCGCTTCGGCCCGTCGATGACAAAAAGCAGAAAAGTGGCCCACGTTTGAACTCATCCAGTCAAACAATCACAGACTCTTCATCACAACGATTCATCAAAGGGAATTAAAAAAAGTCCTTCAAATCCGTCTATGACGAAAATAAAAAAAAGTCCTTCAAATCCGTCTATGATTACAAGTGTCTCTCTACTCTTTGTGGCTGAAGCCTTGGGTACGTTCATGCATGTGAACGTCTCTGTGTGCACGCACACGATTGGTGCATCTGAATAAGAGGCGAGGGAGAAAAGTCAGTTTCTGAGTTTATTCAGCGTTAGGATACACGGCTAATGAGATTAGCCAGTAATGGATTGAAAGGACGCAGGCTTCCCTCCCCGACACAATGGCAGAGAGGCTGCCCTGTCAGCGACACGTCGTCCACCGGTCAATATGCACACAGGCGCGCGGCAACACTCACACTTTGAGTCACCTCTAAACAACAGGGCCAACCTTATTTTACATACAAATTGTGTTATGGTACCGTTTGAGCCTGCATCTGCAGCCTGCCACCAACTCCTCCCCTGAGATTTAAATCTAAATTAGACGTACATCTAGTCTTGATCTAAAGAAAGAAAAGTAACAGATGCGGTAGATGTCATGGCAGCCTTTGAAACCTCCAGAGCGTTTTCATCATACAGAAAGACAAATGTTTAAGTCTAGGAGGGAAAATAAAAGAGTCTTTAGACCTAAATAAAAACAGTGGGACAGACAGATAGAACAAACCTGACACAACATGATTGTGTACAGGACTTTAACGCATTTTTTGGGAAGACACTGTACAACAGCTAACTGTGCTAGCTCGTATTTGCTCGATGATGTTTCCTAAAAGACATATCATCTCATCTCAGGATGTCAGTGCTACCAGAGGTCAACTAACTGGTGTTAGTTTGACCCTTGGTCTATCACTGTCTTAACACATGGTGGTGACCAAGGTTAACCAATTATTATCTGACAGCAATCACGGCCACTTCCTGTTTTTAACACTGGGTCTTTGGTGCCACCTATCAGCTGCCAGGTGGCACATTCATTTGCATTGTCTTTGTTAGATTTAAATTTGACTAATTTTATATTGAATCAAGAATATAAATGAAGTGTTGACATTCATTTCTGCTCTATCCCCCTTTTTTCAACTGTCTTTCTGTCTTAAATGTGTAAACAGCAGTCGTGTTTTCTCCTGTTTAGTATGCAGCTGGAATCCTCCTGGGTGGACGCCATGCTGCGTAGAAAATCTGCATTTTGATTGGTGTACGCTGGAAGTTTCCACACAGCTCTTTAAAGGCATCACTAGGAAATGACACAGTAAGAAGGCATGTAACAATATCTTTTTAGGAATATTCAGTAAATACCCTTCTTACTTAATTAAACAGGGTCAGTGTGGGTGCGATGTGACTATTTGTTGCACTGACACTCTGTTGGCACACATAAAAATACCACTGATCTACTGCACAGCACTCTAAGAGTGATATTTGTACAATCTAACCATTAGGAGCCACTTTGTTGCTGTAGCCCCTCTGGCCTCAAACCAGGCTTAAGCCTCTGATGGCTGTAACCATGGCAACTGCTTTCATTCAACACTTGCAAATAATGAAGACAATGTGTTTTCCATTTAGATGAGTCTTTTTTAGTGCACAAAGATATAGAGAGTCCATCCTGACTGATTCATTAAGGGAGCTTAATGGCATAACTCCTGCTGCTGGATTAACTGTGTGAGCTGAATCACTGTATAAATTGGTGTGCTGTGACATGAGTCAATACCCATGTTCTTAATTTGACATTAGGTTCATTAGATTAACTTGAGAGAGTTTTAGTTTTTCTTTAGCCAGGCCGTGGTGATGCTGAATGTTAGTGGAACCCCCTTTGTAAACACACAGTCAATGGTAGTAACTGTATTCTTTAACTTCCATGAATATAAATCATTCAAATAAAATACAGCATATAAAAATAACTGAGCTGGGGCTGGAAAATAAAATGTCTCTTTGTGCACTGATATGGCAACACAGTATAACAAACATGATCACAAATTAATTTTGGAAAAAAAACAAAACCATTTCTGTGGTTGCCAGAAATTAGTTTTGTCAAAATTGGGCCACAAGCCAAAAAAGGTTGGGAACCACAGTCTCACAGTAAAAACAAAAAAAAGCACTATTTAGTGAAAGCAGCTAACTCAAAGTATCAATGTCATATTGAATCAAGTCATTGAGCTAGTGGTGGCTACACCATGTTCGGTGCCCAGACATACAACAGCAGTTAAGGCATTACCCTTACTTAATTAAGCACACACTCATGACTAAGCAACAAAGATGTAAATGTGTTGGAAATATGATCACCGCGCTCAATTAATGATTCACGTCAAGTTCAATAAGTTCATCCTTGAGTGAACTTATTGAACTCTGCAATCACGCTAGCTGCAGCACGGTGGTTGGTATCTGCACTAGCAGCGGTTCTGTTTCCCATTCCGGGTGTTTGTTAGTTACACATGAGTGATAGCCCAAACTATCAGTACATAATTCAGAACAAAGCTGTGATAAACAGTGAAATATTCTTTTCACTTCATAATCGTAAATAACTTGGTGAAAACAGAGAGCAAAACACAAACAAGTTTCATCCTGGGAAGGAGTACAGCGCATGTTTTTGAATCTGTGGGTGCGTGCGAGCATGTGCATGCAAAATACACACACACACACACACACACAGAGGAAAGATTGGAAAGAACTACAGGGGCAGGAGTCTCCTTTCCACTGTTTATAAGGAAAACTCCCTGGAAGCGGAGCCAGTTTTCCAGGCCAAAATTAATTCAAGAGTTTTACAAATCACTAGACAGGAAACATGGTGTCGTTCTCTACTTCCACGTCTCTGCTCCTGCAGCACAATAAACATTCTTCTGATTTGTTGTGCTGCTCTCTTGCGGGGAAGCTGGCACATGAGCAGATAGTTACTCTAATTCTTTGATGACATGAGTTTATCTTGCAGTGTGAAATGCATTTCATGGAGTGCAGTTTGTTGCCACATGTGGCGTCTGTGTTAACACAAAGCCCCGTTAAGAGTATTGACCGGCAGTTGTCAATAGAATTCTTGCAATTCCTATTGTTGCTGCTGCGGCGGTGCTTCGTGTCGGCACTCTGTTCCACCGCTTTCCCTGACAACGCCACAGAAACAGTAACCTTTTAGAAGACACATACATGAAGGCATCACTTCAGCACAGGTTTGTTGCCACAACAAACAACGACGCGGCACTCGTGTGCATGAGGGCCTCGGTGCGCCATGATTGATATACAAGCGATAAAACACTGTTTGATTCCTGCATCCGGCTCCAATCACACACTCTCTGTGACGCACTCACTGCACATTATCTCTGCCACACACGGCCTGGCTGCTGATAAGCAGGGCTGAACCAGTCATATCTGGCACCTGGAGAACATTTTCCTTCTGCATAAATAAACTTCCTTACTTGTAAAAAAAAAAAAAAAAAAACCCTCTATGCCAGTGAGGTGTTTTGTGGATTTTAGAAGTATTTGTCACATAAGTGACAGTGTAACTGAGCTCTAGGCTGAAGCATAATCAATTACCCAGTTAGCTATAAACAACATTTTTCTATAACGGCTAAGTAAAATATATAGTTCCAAATGAAAGGTGAATCAATACAGAAACCTGAGCTCAACATCATCCTGAGGAGCAGCCTCAGTCTGTCCTGAAGTGAAGAAGGAAATGTAAAAGTGTGTAGAATTGAATAGATTTTCGCCCGTGGCTGCTCATTACTGTGAAGCAGTGCGACAAGTTTTTATAAAAAGCGTGTATGATTGGTATACACTTCAGCTCAATAAGCTGCATGTATTTTTAATGAGACAAGTGCTTATGATAGAGGGAGGGAGGGAGGCCGCTGCTGGCATGACTGATGATGCATTGCATCATTTGAAAAATATCGTGCCAGTTCTTTTCATCTTTTTGCAAACGATCTCAAATGATGTTGAATTTAAGAGCTTCACAGAGAGATTTGTGGTCCATAAACAACAGGAAGTCAACCTCCCCCGTGCCCTCCCCCACACGGGACGCCAGCATGTTGGACATGTTTACGTGCAGTCGCCCGCTCCCAGACGTGTCAGTCAGCCATACGTCACCTTGTAGTGTCACTGATCGCGTCGTCACACAGCCATTGTCGACACACATGCCTGGCTAATGGTTCCCATTGGCTCTCAATGTCAGTGCTTTGCACGTAGTATACAACGTGGACGTACAAGACACCAGTGAAGCACTTTAGACAGGGTGACACATGAGGACACTGTAGCTAAAGGTTAAAGCACAACGGGGAAAAAAAGAATTGAAAGACTCCAGGAGAATTTTGATTAATGTTGCACCTTACACGCTCCGAGCTGTACACACACAAACACACACACTGTATTCATAAAGCACCGCCAGAGGAGAGACAGAGGCTGCAGCCAGCCTTTAACAGACCACCAGGTGTGACCTATTCATTATTTACCAACAGAAGCAACAGCAGCATCTGCACGCTGTGCACAGCCCATCCTTTGTAGGGGAGATGTGTTGGGATCAGATGAGAGAGGGCACCTTCGTGGATAGACATCTTTGTTCACACCCTGAAGCTCCGTTAACCATTAACACACACGCAGACAATCTATTTTTATCTATTTTTAATCGAGAAAATGCCATTCTATTTGTGATGAACATGAACAGCGAAACAGTGGTTGGTAGGAGTCATGACATGACATGTTGAGGGATTAGACCTGACCTTTGACCTCGGTCTTTGTAACTTTAGGGATGGTTTTTTGGCACGAAGAACCAGATGTTACAACATAACATCATCAGAAGACAAAAATGTAATAATAATAACGGAAAAATCACTTCCAGCTCATCCTTATCAATGTTCCCCACCGTGGGAGTCTGCAAAGTTGGCATAATTTTCACAGTGGATGGCCTTCCTGACCCAACTCAACCTGTGGCTTGAGGACTAAGTGGTATCGATCCCAGAGCCTCCTGGTGGCAGGCGAGGGCCCTGCCCCTGCGCCACTCTAACCCCCAATAATACAAATAATAATAATAATTATTATTATGGGAACCTGAGATGCCCCAGGTTTTTAGTGATTTCAACCAAAACAAACCCAACAGTGTTCATTGCTGATGGTTTAGACCCAAGTGAATGTCCATTCCTCACCATTGAAATTGTATGTAATGGCGTTACAGTCCACTTTTGCTTGAAAGCTTCACAAATGAATGTATCGTAAATGAATGTGCATCCATTTACTGCTTAGGTAACAGTCACTTATTTTCTGTGAGTCTATTTTCCAACATCAACAACTATTAGCTGTAATTAATTTATGTGTTAGTGGATTTGTCGGTCTGTTTACCTCTCCCAACTGATATGGAGCAATATTAGCATTTATATGAGATTGTGTTTCCAGTATTTTCTCTTTCACGTTCCTTTTTTAAAACCCGTTTTTATAAGTAAGATGAAACAAATAGACCATACTGTCATAAAATGATGTCAACTATTTTGTTCACTCTCCTCAACTTCTGTATTCTCTACATAACCAAAGCACTAGCAGAGATAAATGACCTTACCTTGGGCAGCCTGGCACAGGTTCACACACATCCAGGGTTGTTGAGGCAAATGACAAAGACTTGCTCTAATCAAATGGTGTGTACCATTTTCAGCCGGTGTGTGTATGTGTGTATTTTGGTGGGTAGGATGAGTTGCAGTGTGTAAAGGCGCCTGTTTCATTTCTCCTTGTAACACCCTAATGACTTTATTGTTTTATTCTTATCCAGTCTCCAGAATCCATTACCATATAAACACCTGTGTTATCAAAGCACCACAAACAGTTTCCTGGATAATTTAACAAAGATGTGACTGTTGAGCCGGTGTGAGGTGTAGCGAACGTCTCTGCGTATAATCTAACTTCTTCGTATCTATTTTCTCTGTGTGTGTCCAAGTCCATTTGGTAATATCCCTTTCACTACGTATGGGTGTGGGTTTGTGTGTACAGCTTAAACCTGCTGGAACCTGGCTACAGCTGGACAGTTTTCAGCTTCAATTGCAGAAGGAAATAAGTCTTCAATAAAGGATGTTTTAGTAAAGAGGGGGGAAAAAACAGCAAATGTTCTGAATTACCATCCTGCTGCATGCAATCTGCATCAAAACCCTGGTGAGGCAAACGAAAAAGAGAACACTTGCATAACATAGGAGCCTGATACTATTCTGCAAAACTGGACCTCTGGTTTTTTATCTTATATTTTTTAAACCCACTCCCTCTGTCTTTGACTCCCCCTCTGTTTCCTCCCTCCCTCCCTCCCTCTCAGTCACAGGGGCCGGATTGTTCTGTTGAGGCTTGGCAGAGGTCGTGGATGGGAAAAGTGCAGGGGAGGCAGCTAACACTTCCTGCCTCCCTGAATCAGAGAGTTAACCTTCACTGAGGGCACAATGGCTTCTCGTTAGCAAAACCACCCCACATGCAGGCAGCCTGTCACCAGCCAAGTTCCTGTTCGCTGACCGCCTTTTGTCTTTCCCTGTCCTCTCACGGACTTTATGTTCAATCATGAATGTACACACTCGAGGTTATTTTTATTTAAATTATTTTAAAATTCTAAATGTAATATTTAGTAGCCTATCTGTGCATTAAGGAAAAGCAAAAGAATATGTTTACCAGAACCACCTAGTGTCACACATCACTCACAAAGATAAAATCAAACCACCGACACTTGAAGAGATGGACTCATGCATGAGAAGACAACGGACACAATGATTAAAAAAAAAGAAATTCCAAAATGTGCCTGAACAGTCGATAGCAGAGATGGAATATGTCTGGGGTAAATGGTTTCTCGCTTGTTTTCCTCACATTTTCACTGGCTAAAAAACAAGCATAAAGGAAGCTATAGCCTCAGAGAAAATAAAGCATTGATTTTGCACACTGCCCTCTCCACGACAGAGGACTCCAATCAATAGGCTCAAGTAATACTCTGCACAAGTTTAATGCTTGAGCTGTACAGAGGCAGACAAGTGCTTTGTCTGTAAATTATTCCGTTTTTATTGCACCACCACCACTATTGCTGTTTAAAAAGAAAAACAAAAGCAAAACCAATTCCTTAAAAAAAGAGAGAGGAAGAAAGAAAACAGCCCCACTGACAAGGAGATAGCAGGATGGATTGGTGCGGGTAGATCATACTGTGGTCAAAGGTTTATCTCAATCAATAGAGGAAGCTACACATGTTAGCCAATTTGTGGGATCATCAGAAAGAGAAAGAGGAGGGGGAAGTAGATGAGACTGCCGACCAGTGGTCAACCATAGAGACGACCTCCAGCTGAGGTTGTGACCTTTGACACGGTTGCTACCAATACAAGAAAAACAGACACAGTCACTTTCTATCAGGTCAACAGCAAGGTGAGAGACGCATTTGATTTCTCAGTTATTGATAAAAACCAAAGTCTTCTGATACTATAGATGCAAACGGAGGAAATATGTGAATGATTCTGCTGAGGAGGCAACAGCTAAGCATGAGGGGAATCTGAGAAATTGAAAAAAAAAAAACAAAAAACAAAAAAAAACAGACTTGTTTCTCCTTCTTCAGACTGCAAAAAAAAAAAAAAAAATCATTTCCTGACTTCTCTGTTTTTTCCTTTTAAGGTGACTACCAAGTCAGAGAGAACACTAATGCAGCACCTGTAAAATGTTAAAAAGCACTGACCCAAAATTTGGACACTCATTAAGGGTTTTAAAGCAAAGAATTTTCTAAGATCCCCTCTCTCAGATGTTTCCCTCTGTGTCCACCAAATGGTATATCAAGTTCAGGAAATTAGCCAGTTCCTGTTGGGGGAAGAGATGGAGAGCAGACAGAGGCCAACATCAATGTGACTCCGTTTTTTACTTTCATGCTCCTTAGACTTCTATTAGCCAAAATCAAACAGGGTAATAAGTGATCTATGTCTTTGGACTAGAGCAGGAGATCACTTAAATGGTTTAAAAATATGAGTTTTTTTTCTCCATTGGACTAGACATGATTTGTACAAAAGGGTTCGAACTCATTTCACCAGCCTGTAAACATGACTTCGACAGGTTAGTTCTTCAAATAATATGGTCATTGGGTCATTTAATATCCTCTGGATAAATTGCTGTGTTCCCCTGAGACCCAACTGCTGTCCACACATCAGGAACCAATCACAAGCCCTTCCTGCTTATAGCTCTGTCAGGCTTGAAGCAGCAACATGTCCCCAGGGAAATAGAGAAAGGCCAAATAATCAACGACACGCTGCCACTTCCTGCCCTTTTATCAGTCCAAAGCGACTCAACAAGCACCGTTCAGCACCATAAGGAGGTTAAAATGACTAACCTCGATTTAACCGAATCATGAAAAAAAAGCAAGATTACCCTGCAGATGGCAGCATAAGGTGACACCCCCCCCCCCCCG
>NC_024314.1:8757026-8773327 GCF_000523025.1 Cynoglossus semilaevis
TCTCCCGCGGGAGGGCAGCACAAGGGACCCCCCCCCCCCCCCGAGTGGCCACATGACTGACAGCACCATCACCGCTCACTCCCAGACTGGGCTTGGCATGTAGCACAACTGTGACCCCTGTCACAGTCATGACCCACGCACTGTGGCTGCAGCTTTGGTTGAAACCATAACCCTGTTGTTTCCATTGATGACAACTGGTCCAGCAGCATGTGCAGCAAGACGGTTTCTCAAGCTCACACATTAAAAAGTGTCAGAAAACAGTTGTTTTCAGAATAGAAAATGCATTCAACATCTAAGCAGAGAAGCTAAAACTGAGTAGAGAGGATCTGCACAGTGTCTACTGACCGGCAGGCGTCGAAGCAGACCTCCGCATGCTGCCACTGAAATTAGACCAAAAGAAGTAATTTGTCTTTTTATGAGGGGCAAGCAAGGGGGGAGGAACAGAGGCTAAAGAGACCAGATTGAGCAGGAAGGCTGTAAAGGGGAAGGAGTTCATGCAGACTAACATCTGTGATATTTCTTCCCTTCACACTCCTACCATCCCCCTTAGCTTGGTCGTGCCAAAGGCTGAGGTGGATTTTACAAAAACAGCTAAGATCAAGAGTAGTTTTTTTTTACAAACCACTACTGGAACTACAATTTTTATACTACTGTATGTACTTGCACTTGATATTTAAAGATCAGGAATTGACTGTTTTATGAGCATTGCTCCACACAGGAGGTTAATGTACTGGTAATATTCTAGTTTCCAAAGGTGAGAGGTGCCAGTGATCAGCAACGACCACCTATGGAACATTTGTAATCCTGTTTTCTTATTGCTGAGTTGTTGTAGAAAGGCTCAATTGGGCTGCTAACGGCTAACTACTGTAGCTCATCCACCCACAGTGGAGGGAAGCACAACGTCACTGCACAGGTATATTATCTCAGCCTCCTCCCACGGCCTCAAGCCACTGCAGTTCACTCAGACACACATGTACATGTTGGGCTACCTCACCTTATCCCAGACCCCCCTAGTGGGCAGGGGTACATGGTTCGGTTGGAAGAAAATAATATAAGGCAAACAGGGAGTCTATATTTATTTGTGGAGTCATTTGGGTAATAATTAATTAGCAATTCAAATGACGACATTTTTTGACACTATACTGATTATAAAACATTCCAGACATAATCATTCATGGCTGAAGTGCACGCCTCAGCCTGAGGAAACACAGTCTGCCCAGCCTCACTTTGGCATTTGGCCTGCAACCAGGCTTCTCTTGGACAGTCGTAGATGTTAATCACACGGTGTCCACTCGTGTGTGTTCTGGGGTCATAATATATATAATGGCCATGGTGTTCTACCGAAAAGGCACAAAAGTAACACTTGAGATGATTCATTTCTCTGCAAAGCGTTTACTGACAATACAAATCAAAGGAGACTGGGTTTCCTGTCAGCACCTTTTAAATACTGCGGTATAAAATGCGACACCAACAACTTCAATTAACAATCTTTTTAATGGTAAATCAAAGCAAATTGATTGTGAAATGAAACTTAAACTTAACCCCCTGATGACTTTTAATATTAGTTAATGGCTAGATCATTACATAAGCACTAATTAGTGGCCCTATGACCCCATTGTTCAGACTCATTTTCTGTGTCTGGATGTGCTCCCCCTGTTCTGCCAACACCAGACTGCCACTGTCATCTCAGGTCTGAACACATTGTTTGTCTTCTGGCTCAGATGGTGCCTCCCGTCTCCAAGAAGAGACCACCCTACACCTCCCTGCTCCTACCTCCCCCCTGGCCCCAGTACCCCTCCCCCCTCACGGGGGAGGGGGGGGAAGGGGGTGGGGCAGATTTTAGTAAAGGCTCCCTCAACCACATGCTAAAAAGGTATGCAAATGTGCGAGCCCTCCTGTTTTCTGCTGCTCCCACCCCTCTCCTCCATACAACTGAGAGGTTTCTCACCAAAAGCAGAGCCAAACACGGAGGGGGAGGGAGGGGAAGGGTGTACGAGAGGTCTGGTGTTTGTTTTTCACAGGAATAGATTTTTTTTTAGGACTGCTCCTGGGTGTTTTATCTGAGAAGCTATTATGATGATTGTGATTACAATTAATTACCGTATGAGCTACAGAAACAGGTACTGGATGCAGTTCTTTGTGTAATGAGGAATCACACACACGCACACACACACACACACAACCACTAACCAGACCAAACTAGAAACTCCATAACATTGTCCACTTTAAAGTACTTGCAGATGGATGAAATTCTGATGAGAAAAAAAATGCCTTCAGAAGAATGCGTTCTAAGAAAACAGAAATATTGACTTGACCAGCAGAGGCAGCAGCAGCAGCTCCTTCCCCCACATGTCAGTGATCCCTATCTAATACAGAAGGCCCGGGTCTTGCATGGCTACCAGGATGACCTGTGTTCATAAGGAGGTGAGAGCTGATCATTTTGTTCCAATGTAGTGAGCCATGACAGGCAGCAGTGCAGGAAGGAGGGCGTGGGTGAAGGAGGGGGACACGTTGGGAAGGAGAGGAAGGCCACAGTGGGACCCACCAGAAGCAGCAGCGAGCCAGGCCAGACAGAGGGCCGGGGACCTGCCTTTCCTGCTGCTTCCTTCCACTTCTCTTGGCCAGCTGAACATTCAGGTCACCTCTCGTTCCAGTATCACGCCTGGTCAATTGTTCTCCTCTTGGTCACTTTTCCTTTTTCTTTTTTTTTAAACCTCACTATTTCCCTCCCTCGTCTCCCCTCTGTGCAACAACTTGCAGCTGTTGTGGCCAGTGTCCTTATTGGCTAGGATTCTTTCACTATAATAATAAATGCAAACATGGCAAGGGCTCATTTAACAGGTTGCAAGTGTGAGAACGTTTTAAGTGGGATGCACGCCGGGCGAGAGCGGGCATTTGCCAAGCTGCAAACATGCAAACTTAAAATCATTAGGGAAACATGCTTCCACTCATGTGCTACAACATTTGCCTTCACTTTAGCATGACTAATGTTTGTTTTTGACTCGCCGAGATCAAGGATGAGGACAGGAAGCACACAAACCTGCCCTTTTGACCTGCTACATACTTTTCAGCTAGGTACATTTGGTTTCTTCCAGTTGAATATCAGCCCATTTTGTAAACATGGCTGAACTCCTACCCAGATATATGAAATATCATCAAAGCTTCATCCTGTGATTCAGTCGGTTCAGCGATGTCATGAAAAAAATGCCTCTCCCTTATGAGGGTGTTTCAAGAGCCGGAGACTATGTCACAGGCAGCTCAGTTCACGTCCTGGCTTGTTCAAAGGCCGTGAATATTTACATTATTGGTTCAAATGGCATCAGATGAGCACATCAACCCCCATCAGGGACAGAACAGGGCATGTCTGCAGATTTGGCACATTCTAGTGCCTATAAAGGTAGATGAACATGATATTCCCAGTCTTCTTTTTTCCTTTTTCTTTCCAGGGCTAATGCATTTTTATACGAGCTATCTTACAAGATTGAACAGATTCTAAAGACAGCAATCTGTTGAAACTGACAACCGGGAGAGACAATGAGACACCGCTGTTTTGTGTGACCTTGAAATTACAGCAACTTATGCAAAGCTGTTTCAGTGTGAGAGACACCCGATTATAGCCCATTTCTAGGCCAGCTCATAATCAGTGTCCAAGTTTTAAATCAATGACCTACTTTCTAGCACACACACATACAATATGTACTGCACGTATGCTGCGAGGCAAACTCTCTTTTGGCGGCTTAATGTGGCGAAAGACAAAAATAAAACCAAGACTTTGTTTGGATGTGAAAATGAGTGTAGATACTCAGGAACTCAAATGAGGGCAGCATGATTTCACAACAGCAGCAGACAGAGCAGTAGAGGAACTCCGCTGAGCTGCCCGTGTTATTTTGACACCGGCTGGTGGTGAAGGGGGCACCAGGGTCACAAGCGCCGTTGCTTTACGAGGGAGAGTAGATCAGTTCTGACCTGAATTAAGTGGAGAAACGGTCGGCACTGGCTCCCACAGTCTCCCTCGCTGTGAGGAAATGTGAGCGGCGGCTCGGTCGGTGAGGTCAGGACTGCACAGAGAGCAGCCCAGCGTGCTCTCCTTAATGCAGGGTGGGCTATTTACAGAAACAGTTCATCGCCACCTCTGCTGCTCCCCAACAACTTGCCTCTTTAACCTCGAGGGGATCCAGCTCTATGCACCATGCAGTCATGCAGACATACAGAGGGAAACAGACTCCTGAAATCATCCAGCTCAGAAACAGTGAAAACCCTTTCTCTGGACGCAACATTTGAACTGCATTCTCTTTTGTATGGTTTTGTTTTGAATAAAATTATAGAAGGGGTCAGGTGACTGCAAACGTGGTGACCTTTCATAGACTGCTGTTGACACGATGAACAACTACAAAATATACATAAACAGTATATTTCTATTATATGTACACATATATGTGCAACAACCATATTTACATAAATCCAAACCTATCAATCAATCCAGTTTCCCGGCTCCCTTCTTTCTGTAAGGCAAGAGCTCTTACCTCTCTGTCACCATGTGGCCCTCAGGTTACACAAAATAAATATTACTGTCAAATTGTATTGCTAATAATTTAATACTAACCTTAACTACAGCTATCACAGGCCTCTCCATCATTTCCTATATTTCAATTTCTAAGGAAAACATTGTGTTTCTTGTGACACTGAATTGTCCTGACATGACGAAGATAGTAATATCTCTTACTCAAACAACTAAAGCCACACACTAAATTATGGTCAACCTAATCGCGCACATTTCCTACATCATGTTTCACTTCCATGTCATAGTTTGACTCACTGGTTTGAAATTAAATGGGTCATAACACATTTTCACTTCATATTTTGTTGTACAGTTATGAATTAGTGTTGCACGACTTGATAGGAATGTGTCATCCATGGGTTCAGAGGTCAACAACGGTATTGCAGTATGTACAATACTACATTAATGGACAGACCCACAGTCTCTGACTCTCTTCTGTGTCCTGTTCTGGCTTTTTTCCGGAACTTTCTTTTAACAGAATGACATGGCAGCATTTTATGTGGTCAGGAATGTACAGTGTTACATCTCAACTGTGATTGGGATTTGATTAATTGCACAGAACAAATACGCACGAGTGATTGTTAACCGGCACCTCATGTAGCCTGGAACATTAGTGTAAATATCAGAAGGTTCCAAAGACATGTCAAGTTGTGTGTTAGGAAAAAAAGAATCCTCTGCTTATCCTGATGTAGAATCTGGTTTGGTTTTGACAAATCTCTTTTGGAAAGTTTTGGTTGCCACAAACCTCCCTCTGAACTGTTGTCACTGGAAATATTATGTGGAGAAGAAATAGTCCTGATTAGTGTTGACATTGAGGTCTGTAAATGATCCTGAATAACCGAGACATTGTTCCTGCAGAGATAACTTCCTGTTGAGTCACTTCCACATTTAACTTTGTTGGACGGCAGTATGTATGAAGTATGAAAAATATGTATCGATGCATGTACACGAGCATTACAACTAATTCTGTGTCATTTTGCAGAAAGCCATGACAGACATCAGATGGACATTACATGCTGAATAATAAAATCCCCATAATTGCAGGTATGTACCTTGCCCTGCTGACCCGTCAAGGAGAAGCCTGGGGCTGTCACAGACTGTACAGTATGTTTTCACAATACTGCAATCTTTCAAAGCTTTAACACAGTATTATAGTTTTAGGAGGGAAATGCTGTTTTTATAATAGACAACCCTGTATTTCATCAAACTTATAACCAGTTTTAGACAACACAGTTGAAGTATATGAACATGCCAGCCGTGACTAATGCTTTACTTTTTCCGCTCCTTCTTGACAACGGGGCATGGAGCTGAATCACGACAAGTGCTACTATAGCTGAAATGATATATAAACAAATCAATTTCCCATGTTCATGCTTGGCTTCACAAGTTCTTTCCACGATTCTTAGAATCGGGCATGAAGGGAGTGAGGTACTGGGTTGGAACATTTAAAGCTGGACTTAGTATTTTACCAAGAACAATTCAGAAACTGTTAACTATTCACCCTTTATCAGCGCACATTAAATGAATGACTTCCTTTCTTGTGCTTTGCTGGTCTTAGGCAAGGTTAAATGGGTATATCCTGCTGACCCCAATCCCCCAATTCGACCATAAACATGAACTGCTTTGCTTCACTCGCTGTGGGTAATGGAGCAGAGTGGTCAGAGTGAAAGTTCAAGTTGGGAGTAAAACAAACACAAGATGCTGAAGCAGCCTTTCCCACTATGTTCTGCCAAGTCACAGATACGTAATATTAATAACAAGCAAACAAACAAATAAACAAAGAATTTGAGTGCAGCTGTATTTTCTTTTCTTAAATGGGTTTTAAGTACTAAATTCTTACCAAACAACAATGTTGGACCACAGCTTAACATGATCAGCCATGGCATTTTAGCAGAGCTCACAGTGCCACCTTCAAGGAGGATCTGTGTTAACCAATATTACTATAAGGGTCCAACACAATCTGCTTTAAATAAATAAAACAATAACAAAGACATTAAAACGCCACACATGTGGACGGACCCTATGGAAGCCAGACAACATAAGGAGCCACTGTCCTGCCCAGGGCATTGTAGTCTGACAAAGACCTCGAAGCTGTGTTTCTGTTGGAAAAAGCAGAACAAATGGGGATTACAAAATATGAGGAAATAGAGTCTTTCAGATGACCCACATGTCCCACAGAGACTAAATTATAATCCCAGCACAGATCTGCTGCTATTGGATTTCATATTCTGCATCCGCACCGCCGTGAAATTGCATTTGATGGGTGAATAACAGCCAGGTTTTGTGACAAGAGGCGCTGACAACACTCAACACACCTGGCGGATGACACATAGGTCGAACGTCATGATATTTCAGCTTGACATGTTAAGATCCAGATAATTTACATTCACAGTATATACTGTACGTACAGTATTAACACATCCTATAGATCGCAGCGGCGAGCTACAACACGCAGAAGAATCCAGGTGAAGCTCTGATCTTTAGAAAAGGAAATAAAGGCAGAAAAACATGAAAACCCACTCTGCCGTGTATTTATTTAACTCCTTTACGCTGAATCAACTGAATGGACTCTCACCACCCAACACACATGTGGCGGTCACACACACCTAAAATAATACTGGAACTATAGCATAGTGGAAATTTATAACGAGAAATATTCTGGAACATATTTTGATACTTTTTTATGCTTATTTTTTATTACATTTTTATTCCAAAAGAAACTATCTATAAATCATTTATACAGAATACCCTTAAACAAAGAAGATATTCATTCACTAAGCAATAAAGCAAACCCACTTTTTTTATTCAATTCCTTTTCTTTTTTTTATTTTTAAAACATAACTTAATGAACTTAATGAACCGAACTTTGCTTATATTAACCTGTTGGTAAATTTAGTAGTTCGTCCCTAATAATAATCATTATATTAGACACCATTACTCGCTAACAACATTAGCCTTTTTAAAAAAAGAAATTAAAAAAATGAATTACCTTATACTGTATACTAAACCGCTTAATTACCAGTAGTGGCCGCTCTAACAGAAACACCAGTGTGTCCCTGTGTGCTACAGAGAATGTGTGTGTACAGTATGTTTACGAAGCCTCAGGAAATACCAGGACAGACACGCTGACTCTCAGAGACTTCAGACCCATGTGACTGGAAACACACAGGCCAGATTGTTTGCATGTTTGCTCGTGGGCCGCGATAAGAGCATTTGGTTACAGACAAATATCAAAGCAGGGGTGAACATCTGAATGTGGCCCGTCATTGGAGGTGTGGTCAACTCTGGCTGCTTCTATCTGGTCTGACCTTTTCTTTTCTGTTTTTCTTTTGGGGTTATCAGCCATCCTTGCTATTTGCATGATGACTCTTACGCATATGCCCCTGAAGATACTCGGCGCAGGACGCCTCTGTTAGCTCCCTGCTTTCGTTAGATTAGCATAATGCAGATGCAGACAGAGTCGCTAACCTTGCTGTTGCTCAGCACTATTTTTCTGCAAATACACACTGAAGCTGTGTGAGCTGCTCTGTGTGAGATTACTGCCCCCCCACCACACTCTCATTCATTTCATATATATACTATTTCTATACTATTATAGTATTCCATCCTGCTTCTGTCAGAAATAGCTAATTCATATCCAACTGTTAAATTAGTAACTATATTAGCCTTAAGCTGACATGAGACCAGAGTAGAGGACTTAATCTCTGTCAGAGACACGTCTACCATTTAGTAAAATAGTCAACATGTCTGCAATTTTAAATATTTACTCAATTTTCTGAATAAATTGTACCCCTGGGTATCAACAAAAAAACACAATCGACAAAACAGCAGTCCGTGAAAGACGACACCACGGCAGTTTCCTGTTTCTTCAATTGCAAAAACTATGTTTTCCATTTGCAGAAGTGCCACACAGTCTACTAAAAGGTCAATGGAAAATCTGACCCCTGGTCACTATTAAACTTTGTTGTTTCCCCGAGGAGTAGAAGCTAAACAGTTGTGACAACGATGTAAATATTTTGAGCTGAGGTTCTTATCTCTAACCTCTTCATTTCCTCAAGTAATAAATATTTAAGCCAACCTCATTGCCATTGGTTTATGCATGTCCATATAAAACAAAAACGATCCAGATTGTAAGAATAGGAGAAGAGACAAGCAAGTACAAGAACATGCCAGTCATGAGTAATGGCAGTAACAAAAACCCAGTGTGGAGATTATGTCCCAGTAAGGACGGAAAAGGGATGCTGTCATAAAGCAATCTAATCTTCTTTCTGCCCCCATCAGTACCTGGTACAAAGTAACCTGTGTGGCTGATCCTCTGTGCATTAAACCTGCTATTATACAGTGAAGGCAGGGGCAGCCATTCTGAATAATTAATTCCACATGTAGGTCCTTTAGAGACTCTTAGTGATTGGAGCTCAACCAGGGAACATGCTCTGTTATGATTGGCTAAAGCAAGGTCAGTGTCTGAAGTGACCTTGCTCTAATAACCAGCAGCAATTAGTGGCCACTGTGTGGGTGCCGCACATGTTATAATGTAATGGGGGAGTGAGAGTGACCACAGGAACAAATTTACAGTCCTGTTTCACCAGCCTGTAGCTGAGCGAAATGGTTTATTAGAGGACAAGACAAGTGGTAACTCACTGGTGATAAATAGACTCATGGCTGGAAGGCTGAACAGGTTGGTAGTAAAGGGCTATAAATATAAAACAGAACACTACATGTGATGCATTTGGACAAACGCATTTCATTAAATCAAGACGACTACAAAGACATCACCTAAGAACACAGTGATTTTCAGCAAGACCTGGGTAAACGCAACGTCTACGCTGCGTTATAGAAATACGATAAAGTCTGTAAGCTCTACGTCTAAAACAGATGTTCACCAAAGGGAAATATGAACATATTGACTATTAATGGCTTCAAATGTAATGAATTCCCTGACAACATGTCAGTGTTTTTACCAATAAAAACACAATGAGTGTGTATGTGTGTGTGTGCTTGATGAAGTAAAACAGTGACAGTAGATCATACTGTTATAGTATCCACTGATGGTGATTGACCTCATTTGCTTCATTTGCCAAAAAATATTTTTATCCACCTTTTGGAAAGCGTCGGTTGCTAATTTTGGACCGTGACTATACAGCTGTCGTTCCACAGATTCTCTGAGACCGCAGCGCCCTCTCTCCCCCCATTGTAGGGAATGAACCCACGGCCCAAGCCTGAACATCTTCAGCACTGGGTCTAATTTTAGTCACATTGCTCAGATTCGATTCCTGGACTGCGCCGAGGACTGAGATGCATCAGCATTTTCTGAGCCGCTCCGACACCTCAGGGTCTGAACAACGCATCGCGATAATGTGACAAGTAGCAAAAGTGACCTTGATGCCATTAGCTCGTCATTATTTTTATATAGGAGAGCTGCTGAAACATAATTGTATATAGTGTCACGGAGTACAGGTTGGTGCTAAAACTGTGGCCTCGTACTACCGACTGATCTTCCTGGGAAAGCCAGACAGTAAGCTGATCAGAACCTGTGTGAGGGAGAAGCCTTTAAAGAGGTGTGAGGAGAGTGCATGTCAGGTGAAAAGTCACATTTCACACAGCTGACAACTGTGTGAGTCAGCCGTGAAAAGGCAGCGGCCATTCCCTGGGTCTGAATAGAAGCAACAATACAGAAGGAAAAGAAAAGCCCACTGTCTGTTCCCGAACACAGTGGCAGTGAAAGGGGAGTCAAAGTTCCGGAGAAAAAAACGACGGGGAGATGGACAGTGAACAAGCTCGACGTCTGCTGCCTATGAGTCGATCCATTGTGAGGCACACAACACTCAGCTCATATTCCCAGTGAATCAGGGAAGTCAGCTGCCACCACCACCTCAAGGCACAGGGCCAGTCTAGCACAGGACCGCAGACATGTGACCAGCTGTCTCACACAACCGCGGCCACTGTGGAGCATCTCGCCAGGACGTGACCGGTGACGGCCAGCTCTCAGATAGGTTTTCTTCAGCGCATTAACTTGTAAACATGTTTGGACAAGTTTTCTCAGTTTATTCAGCTCGGACAGATGAACTACTGCTGCGCCATAGGAGGAGCAGAGGTGGCAGGTGTTGGTAAATCTATACATGACTGCAACACGTGATTTACAGCCTGCTGTCAGGAGGGCGCAGTGACATCAATACTGCAGCAGGAGTTTGTCTCGGGCCTGGCTGAGGGCACCGATATAACGCTTCTCTTCTGTGCACCCCCGTCTACTGACAGCCATACACAACACTACACATGCAGCTGTCTAAATATTACTTCTCCCTATTTCTCCTCCTGCGCCTCTGCTCTTCTTTGCTCGCCTTTTTCCGTCCTCCTCCTGTAACGGCACGGACGGATGAGTTAAAGCAGGATCAACTGTTCCAATGCCGCCACTGACACGGGCCGTCCGCATTTGGTGCACTGTTGTCCCAGGCAGAGTGGCAAAGGGTCGGGAATAACTCATCTATGAGCTATATCTGGCGGCGCAGCTGCGGTACCAATTATCTCACAGCTCACCACTAGTAGACTTTTCTAAATGTAAATAATATTATGTACGAGGCTCTGCGGCAGGTAGCAGTCGCTTTTTTGGCAAGTTCGTCACTAAATCACTGCGCGCAATTAGGCTTTTAAGGCAATTTATACAAGAAGCCAGACTAAAGCTAATCTCATAAAAGGACAAACAGAGCCATTAAAAGTCCTCTGCTCTTTAGTTCATTACTGCCTCAGCTTGCTCTCCTTATGCTAAGAGTCCCCAGGTGCATGAATGTTTCATGGCCACCCTGCTGCCTGTTTCCCCTTCGCTCGGATTCATCCTTTCTCCATCCTCCCCGAGGAAGCACAAACTCCGCTGTCAATTGCACTCACTTAAACTCTGCTACCGTCATCAGCAGCCATTAGTTGGGGAGGGAGGACGCGGTATATAAGACAGCTGTTTTGCCGTGATGACTCAATCATCGCCTTCAGTGGGATTAGCATCTGTATCACCCTGCTAATCATCTCCTTTGAACCCAAACAAGTCTGAAATTGACAACTATCAGCCTGTCGGACACAAATTCCTCAGCTTCGGGAAAGAGCCGTCCTCACTCTGAACCTTTCAATCATGTCAAAGTGCGTGAAGAGATACATTTTTCATATCTTCTGATTTTTGAGCTCAGCTTTTGAAAGGCATAAAGGAACTAATTATTAATTTCACAGTTTGTCAAGGTGACACAATGCAGGAAATCCTGAAAAATTTGCTTTGCTTAACTCGCCGTAGTTGATTACCTCACAGCTATGAATGAAATTACTGATGTAAAAGTAACTAAGAGTGATCAGGGTTTAAAAAATAAAACATCGCTGAAACTGTCAGTCCCCAAAACACTGCCTAAATTTGGACATTACTGAGATTTGTTTTGTCCTTCTGTCAACAGATTTTTCATCCTTTGACTGCAGCTTGGTGAACGTTGATAACATTTCTGTTCTTGCCTTGTGTTAATGTGTGGCTTTGAATACATTTTCTTAAAGGGTACGGCAGTCAGATTAGCTGCTGTGCTACTTTAAGGCCCTGCGGCACCATCATTAGCTTAACATAGACATATTAGTAATAGAACATTAAGAGGAGACAGTGTAGGTCTTGGTCGCATTTTCCGACAACAGTGCAGCGACCTAATAAGCCCCCAGTAACTGCTTTCACTGACAATGGGAAATACAGTGATATGGCAGCATTAGGCAGAAGAAAGGCTCGTTAATGTGCTTTTATTTTATGTAGCACCATCGAGGTATAGACCATTCTGCAGCCAACAGTAATTCAGTGCCAAGTCTTCTTAAGACATATTACGCCATGTCATTAATTAATCTGTTGGCTTGTGAAGTGGAGCTTATTCAGTCCATTCATCACCAACAGGAAATTGACAAGTTACCCGTGGATGGAATGTCAAATGAAAATCAGCTGGAAATTTTTCACAATGAAGCAAAGGGATACTACAATACACGTTTCCATGACTATGGTGTACTATACTTAATGTAAAATAAAGAAAAAACTGATACCCTTATAATACCTGGTAATAATCACAAACCTTAATTTGTCTGGGAAATACACAAACTGTATGTGTTGTTCTGACCTCATTTGTAATGTGCTTTTCTTTTAAATCAACATTTATTATTTATAAAATACAATAACAGTGTGTTGTAAATACATATTTGGCCTATAAATTAAACCTTTTTTTAAAGGAGAGGGTTCTACCAGTGTATGATAGAACAAACTATAGGCAGAGGAGACTTTAAACATCCAAAGGGTCTCGGGACAGGGAAGGAAAGTAAATCTTGTTCCTTAATCATTTCCCACTGTCATATGTCAACGCAGACCATTAGAGCAGGACGTGGAGAACATCTGTCCTAAACACACTGACACTGTGTACCACCGCAGTCACCCTGTCAATCAAAACACGTTCTGGCATGTTGCCGGCCATGACCAGCAGCTGTGATTGCTTTTGAAGATGCGTGCCTGTGATTACTTGAGGCACAGACACGAGCATGTGCATCTCCATTTATATCTGTCTATGGTAAAGAAGACATGGTGCCGGGTCTATTTTTAGTCCAGAACACTGAGTCCTGGGACAAATGACCAGGTCACCATCAGCAGCAGTAGTGAGTGCCGTGATAGCTCCGGCTCTCCTCGCTGACCTCGACCATCCAGCTCCCTTGTCAGTGGGAGAGACTTACAAGATTCCAAGGCAGCAGTTAAAGGAGTCTATCTGCCAAAAAGAGGCACTTTCTTGATGAATGCCATGTTCATCCACCTCTTTCTCTCCCTGTGTGACTAATGGGCTGATAATTCAGCTGTCACCTTGGCACGTTATCTCCCACTTTCTCATGGGAAGAATACCACCCCAGAACATCTCCGCCACAGTCTCAGCGCAGACTTCATTTTTGCCAGTGATTTTCAAAGCTGCTTTACAAGTAAAGCTCTTGTGCCAAAAACAACTTGTGATCAGATAGTGGGGTAAAAGAAAACCTTGTGAAAGTACACCACTGAGGAAAAGATAAGATGGTGGTTGGGGAGGTTTTAAGTTGGCAACCACTGTTCAAGTTCTTTCTTGTCATGCTCAGTTAGTCACCCAGGGAACTTTACACTCATCAGATGGTCATCCTAGGTGGACCTCAGAGGAAACACTGACACCAAATCATCATCAATATTCATCCTTCTTCTTCTTTCTGTGTCATACTTAATGATATTTTTGCATTCTGAAAAAAATATTAAACGCCTCAAAAAATTGTGAATGTGATTGGATGGAGATTTGATTCTGATGTAATAATGAGAATTACTTGCATTAGAAATATGAATTACATAAACTAAATTAAGGGACTGTCTTAACTGATAGTACAGCGAGTATGCAGTTTATCTTGCGGCTCACCTCACCAATAATTAAACATTGATGAAGAGCACGACCACTGCACAGCCCTGTTTTTCTAATTTTCACTTCACCCACAGACTTTCTCCTAAGCAAAACATGCTGTTTTTCCCTTTGAAAAATCATTAGTACAACGATTACAAATCTCGCCCTTCTTCAGCCCCTTTATCTCAAACTAACTGCAGAAGCTGTGCCATCAATGTAATGAACAAAGCCCGAATTCTGTAGAGAAAATGCAATTAAAAACACAGTATTTATACTGAGGCAATGCGTATGAATCCAGAGTAACCAGGGAAACATTCTGTGTCAACTTCTCAAGATGATAAAGTAATTTATTAAATTAGTTCATCCTGTGTATATGCACAGTATATATTATGCATATACACATATATACATATATATATAAATGATACTAATGAAAAGATGAAAAAACACTTACAGGCTTCTGTGTTGCACCATTCCTTGGTAAGGCACATGACCACTGACCAGAAGAGAGGAGTGACTCCATGTGACCAAGTCCACTAGTCTCCTTTATCCCTTAATGCTGATAATTAAACTTTTCAGGTTACTTTGTGTAGATATGAAGTATATAATGTATAATGTTATGAAAAACACATACATATTGAAGTTGTTAAATGCCTTGTATTTGTCATGTGATTTGTTGGGTTGAAAAAAATTAATCACACACAGTATTGACATTGGAATCAAAATCATTTGCCAAAAAAGTAATCAGTATCTTATCCAATCAAACATTCTGGTCCCAGCCATCGTAGTCCTGATCTCCAAACTACTTGGACACTCCAGTGTTGAATCACTCCATGCATGTCAGGATATGCCTTTAGTTTCTGTCCTTTTAAGCACCTGCTGGAGGAAACACTTGTGTACGGACACTAATCACTTTTATCAGTTTAACAGCTTGTCATTTAGACCCCTGGGTGTTTGGGCTGAATGATAAACCCTCGCTGCACGGCCATGTACTTGTTTAATAAAGTACCTCCACTTGACACCACACTGTCGGGTACAACATAAGACCAGAGACTGTGTCTAGACTGTGCCAAGCTGCTGAATGATTCCAGCATTTTCATGAAAAAAATCACACAAATTCAACAGCAGTGACTTCACCTAGAGGAGCACCTACATAGGTAACTGACAATAATCCCACTGATAGACTTAAATGCTGTGAAACCTAGAGTGAAGTGGCGGGCTTTGCTCTCTTTGTTTGCCTGCGAAAGGGGAGGTGGACATGTGTGCCGAGCCAGAGCCTCTATCCTTCCTGTTCAGTTACCAGAGGCCTCACACTTATCACATCCAGATCTCACAAGAACAGAGAGAGGGAGACCACTGACAGGAAGGGACTTTTTTTTTTCTTTCCCTCTAACCCCCCTCTTCCTTTTTTCCACTAGCGAGGTTAACAGAATGTCTGCAACCTTCACATTTCACAGTGGAAAGCAATTATTCATCAGACCGTACCGTGGCTTTACAAACTCATACACCAACCAGGCACATTTACAGCAGTTAAAGTGACAAATTGTTCTATTGTTTTTAAAACAAAAAATAAACAAAAGTGTTTAATTTCTTCCCTGTACTTGGTCTATCAAACAAAGCCACAGTTACGACCACATCACTATTTGACTATTTTATATGTGGCTATCAACCGTAGCAGTTACAGCGCTCTGACATTTTTCTTTGACTGCAGCTTTTCCATCACACGCCGCTTTATTTCTCCTGCATAAAAGACAACCCCGCGTCGACACTGAGAGGGAACAGATCTGTCATCGAAAGCACGAGAGAGAGAGAGAGACGGAGAGAGAGCTGACTGTGAGGCACTCATGTCATATTCCTGTTTGTGTCACATCCCGCTCGTTTCCCTGGCTCTGGCTGTCTACCTAGCATGACATTTCCACAATAATCACTGGGGTTTATCCCACTCAGCTGTGTGCAAGGCAAATGTTTGTCAGGACACTGTATTCTTCAGCGTTCACACTGCTCTAATCAAGATTAACCACTCTTATCTGGTCGGGGGCTTGGGTGTGTGTGTGTGTGTGTGGCTCTGGCTGTCCCAATTCATAAGCTATATTGTATAATACAGTGGCAGAACCAATTACATTACATTTCCTCTACATAATTATATCCCCTTTAGTGGAGAGTACGCTAAGCTACATATTGCGTAAAGGATAAAGTACCAGCTTTGTGGTGAAGCCCATAGTCATGACCTTGTGTACACATCTGTCTCGAAACATATGGACACAAAAGACGAAGAAAAAAAAAACCCACTACCAACACAACATCTCAGCACTTTGTTACACAGACCCCCACCCCCCACCCACCCACCCCCC
>NC_024314.1:8779785-8808542 GCF_000523025.1 Cynoglossus semilaevis
AGCACGTGGTTACACAGCCCCCCACCCCCCACCCACCCTCCCCCCGAGGAGCTCCTGATGAAATCAACATGCTCTGCGAGGTGAGACGACCCCGGCTGCACACACACTGCTGCCTTCACATGTGCGGTGGAGGACACAGGCTGTCCGTGCAAACAATGTTGTGCTGTTTAAATCACTGTAGCCGCAGAGGAGGCTGTTTCCAGTAACAAGTCCTCTTTGATTCCAGCTGCATCATAACATCTTCACTATAAATATTTCAACGGAAAGCGACCGCTTTACATTTTCACAAACAAATGCATCATCTCTAAACTCGTATTTATGAACACGAGGGTAAACAAGAGTGGTTTTCATTCAGGCATTGTCGCAGCACAGTTTCGCAGCACAGTTTCGCACTGTTTAACAAGTGAAAAATCCCATTTAGTTTTTATTATCCGCCATTGTAACCATCAGAGCCACATGCAGAAGCTGAAAGACTCACACATGTTGCTGTGAGCTCCAATTCTGGAGATATAAACACTGAATAAAAGTATAAATGCTGTTCTGAATTCTTTACATGACACAAATACACCACGGTATAAACTGGACACTTTCTGCTCAATGATTGTGTCAAGTGTCATAGTAGGAATGTATTTCAGAACAACTTTGCATTGACTCCCCCCACTGTTAGACTTATCGAATCATACATTACTAATGATGAGACATTAGCTTCCGTTTGCAAGCTGGAACTTCAATGATCGGCTGTAAAACCTGAAACACTTGTGCTGAGCAGCCGGCCGTCGATCATCAACATTTACGTCTAAAAATCTGTCTTACTATCTCATTGATCAGTGGATCAAGGCATCTCTGGTAAATTTACTTCTGGAATCTCACTAACTGTGGTCACTTCTCCTCTTTATAGCTACTATAAAAGTTGCTATGTGTTATTATTACTGGCTCAATTTTGGAAATTCCCTTTAAGGTCAAAAAGATTAAAAAAAGCATCCTAATAGCAGCACAGTAATGTCTGCAGTAGGTGCCAGTGGCTAAGAGCCAAAAAGAGCAACACCACTTCATGGATGGTTTAAGAAAAATGTGAATAATTGTCTCTATGTTATGATTTGTGTACTAAGCCGTAAACGTCATAATCGTTCGGCCACACTTTCACGGTGGACCATCATCAACACTGCCGCGCAAGCACAACAACTTCCAGGTTCTATCTGCAGCAGAAACAGTTCTTTGAAGGCACTTTTGAAACTTCACTGCAAATTGTTATGTTTTTGTGTGCGCTTATTAGGTTTCTCCATACACATGTAGGAGGAAAGAATGACTCACCGATGTTGACTTCAATCCGTGATTCGTTTTCTTCCACAAAGACCCCCCCACCCATTCACACCCCGGGAGGAGGAACACCCCAGCGTCTCACGTCGTCCGTCCCTGGGAGAAATTAAAGAAGAAAAAGAGAGAAATATATGAATCACTGCTGTGTTATCTACCAATCTTTAAACACTAATTTAATGCATTTTTACCCCCCTTACGCCCCCACCCCTGCTGGAAATCAAGCCCACTCAGTGATTTTGCTGTGGGCTCTGGGTGGCTTCCATCTGTGCCTTGTGCTGAATGTGATACACTTCTTCCTTCCCTGCACGGATAAACTCCTTCACGCTCTCGTGCCCATGAAGGACGAATCAAAAGAGCAGCAGATACTTCACATGATCAGTATGGCATCATCAACATCCCCCACAGAGTAAGTTCACTGTCATGGCACACACACACAATTCACTCCAGATTGACAGATAAGCCTATTAGGAGAGGCCTTCACTGTAGTTTAACACTTAGTCTGGCTGCCAGGGCGTGCATCTGCCCAGTGACATTCAGACCCATCCAAAGAACCACACTGGTTCAATAGGTGTGAGACAGCACTTTATATAAATAAGCCAGGAGGCACAAACCTTAGTGCAATAATCCACAGTGTGAACAGAGCAGTGGAATGCACACAGGTTTTTAAACCAGGACCTGTAGTAGAAGATAAATCTGTGATTTATCTCCAGGTTAACAATCATAAACTATCTGTGTTTGAATGACTTTAATTCCCCCTAATGAATCAATTATACTAATGACGGACATAACGACCAGCTCCACAACCATAGGCTAGATTCAGCCATGTGTTATCTCTTCTATAAATAACACTTGCCTCAGCTGGCAACTGAGAGCGACTGAATAAATATAAAAATGGTTTGAATATTTAAAATGACATCATCTCTTTATTATATCTGAATGATGGGGAAAGATCCCAAACACAGATTTTATATATGGACATATATTATCCCCAGCTTTTGGGAGAGGGTCAGTGTACTACTGTGAGCTCAATCAGATACAATAGCAGGATTGGTCTATGAGTGACAGGTCAAAGTGGCGGGGGGTCTGCACTTTTTTTAAAATAAAGAATTAATTGTATCTTCGATTAGGTCAGTGATCATCAACTAGTGGCTCGCAGACCAAATCAGGGCCAGTGTATGATTGCATACATGACCTAATAATTTTTCACAAAAAATTTGATTTTTATTTCATTTTATTCGGTGTCTGTCCAGAAAGAAAATCTGGCCTTAAAACTGCAGACTCTAAAAGTAGCTGCTCTGGGCATGTATCTGTTTAAAGAGGAGGGCGTTCTGACAGTGGAAGCTATAAATGTGAGCTATTGTTTGTTGATCTTTCCTGATGCTCATTGGTTGTTCTACTGTCTCAAAAGGTCATGGTACTGTTTCCCAAAGGTCATGACCTTAAGCCTAAATTATGGAGTCAAAATATGTTGGGATGTGTACACGTGGAACAATCTCCTCCTCTTCTTCACTCAGAGAAGTCAACCACTATAACTGTCAGGTGTCGGTAACTTGGTTTTTCTCCCTCATACAAAACCTCTCAGCTGCTTCTCTGGCTGACAGGACCAGGCTAATGCTCAAAGTATAGAAAAGTGTATAAAAAACCAGCAGGTACATTTTCACATTCAGTAGGAGAAGGCAGTCCCATGTGACTTGCACTTTTTTAATCCTCTATTTTATCACTGGAAGATTTCTCAGGCAGCATTTCTCCCTTCTTGGAAGTGCTGCTCTCTGAAAGGAGAAAGTGAAGGAGAGCTGGGGGCTCAATGGGTTGGGAGAAAGGAGGAGAAGGAGGAGGAGAAGAAGGAGGAGAAGGAGGGGTTGACGCTGGGTGCCTCCTTTTTAAAGCCAGATTCTCCCCAGATACCTCTGTCCTATTCATCAACAGCTTTTCCAGGGCTGTGGAAAATCAATGTGCTCTGCACTGCAAACAGTTCATAATGACGGGGGATGGGGGGGAAAAAACTCAACTGCAACAGAATTGATTGTTTAAGTACAATAACACGGCTCTGCAGCGCAGTGAGGAGGAGACCCAAGCGCCCAGACAAAGACTGACTGGCAGCATGAAACCACAAGCAGTAATTGATAAACTGCTGGAAATGTGCAAACCTCAAATATATAAAAAAACATGTTATCTAATTACAGCAGCTGACAGATTATTTAAAAATAAACGTCAAACAGAAAATATTTCCAAAAATTAAGAGTTTCTTTTATTTTGGTTTTAAGTTTTGAGAAATTAATTTTTCAACAAATGTTCAACAAACAAATTCATATCCAGTCCTCCTCACACCACAGTCCTGTCCACACACAATATTTGTGATTCTGGCATGGAGTCCCTACAGTGGGAGCCAATTGAAAGCACATACAGAGTAGATTTAAAGCCGCTAAGAGTCAAGTCATCAGATTGTTTTAAAAGATGACACCACACTCCTGAAAAGGCACCAAAACAACACCCACAAGGTGAAATCTTTAAAACCTCATGATGCTGCAAGAAACAAGATCCAGGAGTAAGTTGTGTCAAAAACAGGCCAGCACTATAAAACATTTCTCCCTGCCTCTTTTAACCCCACCACATAGGTGCATTTATCATTGTTATTGTTCCTTCAGAGAGGCGCTTCCCAGTTTAATTGGATCCTTGTGAGCTGTTTTCAGGTATGAACTCTAGGCAACGTCCTCAAACACAGGTCTGGGGTTCAAGCCCCAGCTGCCCTTCTAAAGGTAGTTACTCCTGCCCCCTGGAAATACTCACTTAGAAGGAGCCGGAATCAAAAACAAAACATTGGCACACCTACTTTAATTGTCAGGCCACTTTTTCTATCCATGTCTCTACTGTATATACTACACACTGTACTACACACAGCACTGTATATACTGTATACATTTTCACCAAGGGCCACATCAGTCACATGTGGTCACCCTCAAAGGGCTGGTTACAACCGGAAGACTATTATGTGTAACATCTTAATAAATGTTACACATAATGTTAAAAGTAAATTATGAATCAGTCAATTATTAATTCTAACAGTATCAAATGACTCATGGATCGGTACTGGTTAATTTTGCTGAGTCGCCTCATTTTCTACACTATCCTAGACCATTCACAGGTACATCTTTTAGAAACACAAAAGCACAATTTCGATGGAATCATCATCCATTTGTTATTAATAGTAACTGTATATGTAACAAAGCTACCAATGTATCGATTGTAGTTGTTCAATTTACAATTATTACTACAGTATACAGCAAGGCAACGTTCAATTTACAATACATTATTACTACAGTATACAGCAAGGCAATAAACTCCAGTCTCAGCGTAAAATTACTGATTGATTTTTCTCCAATCTATCTACCAGAAATATCAGGAACTATTGATTTACTCATGAGTGCAGCAGCATTGTCAATAACAGACATGTTTAATGTTTATTACGTTTACTGTTGCAAACATGATTACACAGATAACGCGTGATAGGATTGATAGAAATGGAAGTATTCCTTTTGATTTTTTTCTCTCTTGTTAGTTAAGCTTAACTGAAGGATTGTCCTAAAACAACATCAGACCAAATACGAACACCTGTAGCCCAGCAGACAGAGATATTTCACCAGAAAAATATTTCCCATGAATGCGTCTTCTGTCCAGTTCCAATCCCACAGAACTGGGCTTTTCTGCCTGGCTGGACTGGGTCAGTGCTGGACGCCTCCTGCTAGGCCAGGACAATGACAGGAGAGAGAGGCACCTGCGGAGAAAATCTCTCTGTGCTCTCCCAACCCTGTGGGGAGAAGCTCTTGAGAACTAGTGGCTGTTTGTCTACCCAGCTAGTTTCGAGGGGCTATTATTCCCACTGGACCACATTTGCATTTTAACTGGTAAATATAGGCACACGGACGTGAATCGTGAACAATAAAAACCGGAGAGGAACTGAAGAGTTGTTTTTTACTCTTCAGTATGCCAAGGTAGTAAAATTACATAAATATTAATTACTAATGAATATGCTGAACAAATTGAAGAACAGGATAGTTAGGTCTGTTTGTTTCCGTTTCCTGCGGTGTCTGCTGGGTGGAGCTGAGTGCAGTGTGATCATATACACATGTGTCTCTGTCATTGGTCTCACCCTGTGATGTTCTGTACTGTTTGTTTGGTGCTGTTCAGTGTTCATGTTTCGTGTTTGTAATTCATGCCTATTGGATGTCCATGCCTCGTAGTTTATGCATTGTCCCTGCGACCCAGTGGTTTTGATATTTTTGCACTCACTTGTAAATAAATCTGCTGCACCTGAATAGTCTTCCTTGGGCTGCTTTAATGTCCTGCCTGCTTCCTGCCATGTCGGCACACAACTGTGACACACACTAAACCATGTTATTCTTAAGAAATACCAGCACTGGAACTTGTGACCTTCCCGTGAAGGGAAGGTCACAGTGGTAGTCCACTTCCACTTGGTGTTACACTTGGTGCAGAGATCACAACTTCTACTCCAGCATCTTCCTGTTGTTGATATGCTCAAGTCATGCAGGTTTAATCACCTCAGAGACTAAATTATTCTATGTTGCAGTCTTATTTTAGGTACAAAACTGAAGTCAAAGCAAAAATAATAATAATAATAATAAAAAAACACTTTTCCAGCTGACATGTGGCTGCTCCTCAGAGGACGTTATGTGGAGTTGATGATACTGGCTGGACTCCTGTTGTGAGCCAAAGCCATAAACATAAGGTATATCACAGCAGTGAATGAATGCTTTAGCGATGATTACAGGGTCAAAGATAACAGCCTTTAGCCTGATATATAGGAGCGAGGAAGACGCCACATCGGTTCGTTTCTCAATCCTTTCGCTGTACTGATTAACCCAACTGCTGCAGCCTGGTTAAACATCACCAATGCAGTAATTATATGGAGCACACCACACACACACACACACCTGTAGGAGACACTCGTAGGTAAATACGCTTCGGTGTGAAACAGTGGAGCAAACTCTGTGCCACCAGATCCACATCACTGAAACTACCAATTAGGTGTCTTATTTATGCAAATGCGGGTACTTCACTTCCTACTGTGCATTACTTCCCAACGTATTTGCCCTCCAGCAGCGGCTGGGTGTATTGTTGTGTGGCCGAAACATGAAGTGAGAGAAGTGAACACAGTGATGGCAGGAATATGTTCTCTTCAGTGGAGGAGTTTCTAAAAGCCTTGTGTTAGAAAGACCGAAATGTGCCAGCAAGCAATAAAGGAAATGTACTGTGGAAATAATATCATTAAAGTACAGCTGTTACAGTTAAAGTGACTCGTGTTGTTCTTGAAGCTGCAATGGTAAAAAAAATACATATATTTTATATAAGTGTATGTATGTCTCAGTTGCAGTGATGTTCTGTTCTGTAAATACCAATCCACTGGTTGTATTGTGGCCCTCGCTAAAAAACTCAGGTGGTGCCAAAATTCTCACTGTTGCCAAATCACTATGCAGACAACCAGTCTGGATGAAAGGTAAATATTTTTCTACACATTTTACATAAAGAAAAAAATACCAAATACATGTTTGAAAAAAAGGCAGGAATTATAGTTTGCTCCAGACATGGTTGAAAGCCTTGTTGTCAACCCAGGAGGGTCACCTGCATAAAGAAGTGCTGTGCTGTGAGAGAGATCACTCATTATTACAAGTTCAAAACAACCAGCTTGTGCTTTTGTAAGTCTGAGGTGAATTAATGGCTTCAATATTATTTTCTCCTCTCCGCTCTCCTTTTTCCTACAGTGTATCTTATTTCAAAAGTGAGAGCTGCCCGAGAGGGCGTCTGTATTTTTCTTCCTTTGTTTCTAGTCTTTTGCTATTGTAGGGAGAAGCCGAGAAGGTGGTAGCAACTCCCACAAGGCAGATAAAGAGAGAGGTGTGGGCTGCTGGCAGAGCGCAAAAGCGAAGAAATGCAGCGCTGTCTGACCACAGACATAAAAATGATGCCTGCACCTCCCCATCTCTGTCCTGCTTCATCTGCAAAGCAAATCACATGCCCGGCAGCCACAAATCTCTCTCTGGTCACCTGGCTGTTCTCCACGTCTCACCGGCCCAGGGAACAGAGGAGGGTTTACTAAAGGTGAAAGATATCATAGTGTAATGAAGACAAGCAAAGCAGAGAAACTGAGGGCAGACCTTCCAGCCAACTGCAGAGGAGAGATGGGGGAGTAATGAGGCCTGATCTGTCACAGGGATGAACCAAAGACCTGTATTTGCATTTTCAACCCCATTCTCTTTCCTCGCCCTCCCTTATCTTTTCCTTCTCCTTGTAATAATGAAAAAAGAAAATGCCATGAGAGGGGAAAAAGAGGGGGAGAGGACGTATACGCATAGGAATCCAGGGAGAGAGAGAGAGAGAGAGCACATTACTATTGGGAGGGGGGGGGGGGTGATAAAGGCTGAGATGAACACAATCTGCCGGTTCCAGAGGAAAGAGGAAGGAATTTCCAGAGCCAATAAGCGAAGCATCACGGGGAGACCTGCCTCTCCCTGCTATTCAACCATGACCGTGTTGGCTGAAGCACATTTCCTACATCCGCCCTTTTACACTCGCCTATGGCATGTGCGTGTTTCACATGCATACAATCATTAGCAGGCTTTCTCTTCCCTCCTAACCACTGTGTTCATGGAAAACAGGGCAGATCTGGCAGTCCTTGTGGGTTTTCTCAGGAGTGTCTCTGCGGCAGGTACACCCAGGTATAAAAGCTGTAAAATGACTCAGCTGCTGAAGACTCTCGAGGCAAAAAGGCAGAGCAGAAAGAAAAACTGCAACATCAATAATGAAGTGAAGGAGATACAGAGGGGTGTGTGTGTGGGGGGGTGAAAACAAAGGCGTTCATAACAAATGAGAAGAGAGGCAGAGCGTCTCATTGCAAGAGCGCTAACAACAATCAATTAGCAATTGCTCATGATCTTGGGTGCGCCGGAGTATAAGGTGTCTTAATGAGTCCCATTTCCATTAGCTGCTCAAGTCGAGAGGCACAAGGAGGAGGCTGCTCCTAACCAGCTCCTCCATCTCAATGCCTAATGACTGCGAGAGTGGATTACTCCATCAATTCCTCACTTCTCTTTGTTTATCCCCGGCGTAAATAATGGTCAACCATTACAATGCATTAAACGGACCACTCACCGCAGCGCGAACGAGAGGCAGAAAGAGAAGCACGAGTGCTCCAACGGCAACTTCTGGTGATCTCCAGGAAATCTGCTAACGCTAGTGAAGGACAGAAGGAGGTTTTGAAGAAGGACCGGCAAGAGCTCAAGGAGTGTCTGGAAGGATTACACTTCCAAAGTGTGGTTTGAATAACTAGTGTTCACGGGGGATGTCTGTTCTGATACTGACCTGATAGACTGGGCATCAGATAATAAGCCTGATCTTTGATACTGGTCTCATTGGCCCACATTCTATGACTAAGACACACATGCAGACGTGCACAACAACATATGTCTCACTTAACATGCTGATAACCATCTCTTGGTTATGAACCAGTATGAATTGAGACAGTGAGTAACCTGATAGTTGTAGATTACTCACATCCATTAGATTTAATAACAAACAAAACCATAACAAACAAAACTAAGTTGCAGCACATTGTGTCATAGTGTTAAAGGGGTAATATGTGCAAAAATGGGTGGTTCAGGTCTGGAACTGCAGTTTAATACTCACTCTGTCAAAATTCAGCTCCAGGGCATGAATTTTACCTTGTGAACTTGTGAAATACATCATTATAACACTATGTAAAAAAAATGCAATTTGAGATCACAGTTTGTTTGGAATCATTGTTATGGAATGGTACGTAATGTACTGAGGCGAGAATGTGGATGGTCTGTATTTGGGAGGGTGTTGTGACAGCAAGTGTCCATCTCTGAGCAGAGACCTGTGCAGTCTGTTCCAGAACCAACACCTCTCCAGATTAATTCTGGAATCACTCTACCTCTCTGGAAGTTTGAACACACGCTGAAAGAGCTCAGTTGCAGACACAAACAGAGATCATGGTGCAAACCTCAGTGAGGGTAATAAAAACAACACTCCACTGTAAACCACTGTAGTATTAAGTCTTTGCCTTAAGCTCAGCGTGAACCCTTCAGTCTGCCAACTTTACAGGTGACACGTGCTGTGATTGGTTTACTTCAAGTGGCTAAAGTAAAGCCAATAGGGACAATTCTTCTTCAAAATCTTTAGTAACAAGTTTCAGTTTTTTTTTTTTCTTCTCCGAGGTTTATTTAGTTTCAGTTCTTTTTTTTTTCTTCTCCGAGGTTTATTTTTAGATACTGAGTTATTTTCTTGGGGAATGTTGTAATGGACATCAGAAAAAAAAAAAAAAAAAGCAAATTGCAATTTCATGCATTTACACATCACTGGTCTGGATGAACAGCATTGGTGACGAGACGAGATGGATCCAAGTCTGGTGCAATCAAGAGTTCATATGGAAGACTATTTTTCAGACACAGAATTGGACCAATCAGTTTTTTGCCCACGGCCCCATCACTCCCTTTTTTGACACACTCCAGTGCTGTGAAACTGGAAAGGATAAAAATTAAACGTATCAGCAGAAAAACACACAAGTGGAAATGATCCTGCAGCTCCGGGCAGATCGGGTCATGAATTCAGCTAAAAGTGCTTAACACGGGATACTGCTATTAGTCTTAATAGCTGTGGTGACAACTTGCCTGGAGAGAAGATGGGCCCAGCTTCCCGAGGCTCACCACTGACAGGTATTTCTCTCTCGGTGTGTCTAGCAAAGGCAACGGACGATAAAAAATGTCAAGTGACTACTGGGGCAAATCTTCAAGACCGAGCAGAGCAGTTTAGACACTGCATCTGTGTGCAGTAATACCTGATTATAATGAGCACCAAGAACTCAAGGATATCACAGCCTTTTCTATTGGTGTCAAATTTCAAGGAGATACAAAAACAAGTCCATCAGATTTCTGTAACATCACAGTAACTTCAGCTGTTTCCAGAGTTCAACTGGAGAAAGGAACACATTAAGGACCTGTTAAAGGAATGTCTCACTCAGCTCTTATGAAAAAGTCACTTCAAAACTCTTTGTTTTCAAGGGTCCAAAAACCTAGAGCCTAAGAACTTATTGACTTGCGCGCAATATAATGGACTCTGAACAGTCGGGCTCCATTAACAGGAGGAAACTAAATGCACAAAGATCCTCTGTGCCGTTTGACATTAAACCAGACAAATGCTGTTTGGAAAACAAATGTCTGAACATCTTTTCAGCCACAACGCTTTCCCACAATCCAGATGAATCCTTAGCCGGTGCACTCCTCCACAAACGACTGAGCTTGTGACTGAGACCATGTCAACATGTCTCTCCACTTAGAGAGGGGGGAGGGCGGAATCACTTTGATCCACTTTGAAGCATGTCTTCCTTGTCTGTTCAAAGCCAGTTTACAGTGGAAGGACAGAGACTTGTGAATGCAATCTGTGGCAAAGCTCTTTCTCACTTAAAGTCTAACAAGAAAAAAAAAAAGGTAAATACTATCACAAATGTGGAGATTCAAGACTACGGTATGCTAAAAGATGGTACGAGCGTAAAAACTGGTGGCAACACTACCGACACTATCCTTCAGATAAGACAAAGTGCAGAGATACTGGGCAGAGCAGGCTGCAGCCACAGATCTGACTGTAGAACAATGGGAATCTGGGCTGACTTCTTGCCTGAACAATGGCAGGATGACATGGAGCCTGACAGACACACACACACACACACACACATACACACACACAGACGTGGTAGCAGGATCTTTACTACAGATGGGAGAAGCAGCTTCACACTGCAGCAGCGCTGCCAAAAAGCATCTCCTCATCTTCCCTTTTCCTCTTCCAACATCTATTATATGTTGTGGTGCCTCTGGCACTCAACTCTGAAGTGAACTGTAGAACAGGAAAAGCATCACCATAAGCACAGCCTGGTGGAGAGTTAGTGCTGAACACACTCCCCGTGAACTAATCGGAGTATCGCTGTCATTTGTAGTGTCTGTCAATCGATAAAAAAATTAAATCGGATTAATTGCGCAGTAGACGTGATCAATCAAGCTAAATATGATCAAAAAACATGTCTTTGCAGTATGTTGACTAACAGCAGGCAGTGTTTCATACCAGTTTTTATTTGTGACTAATCCAAATGATGAGATTATCCATTTTATTATCCATCGTGTCAGTCAGCTTGTCAGTCAGTGACCAGCATCAGCAGTTTAAGATACCTGCAACATGTGCAAAAAAAAAACATCTATAAGATAAGTGAACGTTTGGAGTCTAGATACGGAGCATTGTGTAAGATGTGATCAAAACCAAACAGACTGTACGGTGAGATCAGGGTAAAAACAGAGAGGACGTGGTTGTTCTAGTTCTGTCCAACAGTCATTATGCCTGCTGGGCTGTAACAGTCTTCTCTGACGCTCACTTAACCCATTTTATCTCTCTATGTGATCAGTCAATATAAATGTGTGAAAACAACACCATGCAGTTTGACACTGCAGTACAGGCATTTTTAATTAAATTGTTAAAGGTTAGGTTTCTAAAGTCAAACACTCCATGGAACACTTCTCCCATTAACAAATTGAAAACATTCAGGTAAAATATAAAAGTCTTTCTAATAGTTACTTGAAACAGGACTGTTAATAACCAAGAATGCATTTAAAAACAAATTATGACAATTTCATAATGTCTTCAAATTATACAACAAAACTTATTTCTACTGGTACATCAGTATTTTCCTTTCAGGTGAAAATCCAGTTTAAGTTTAACTGTATTATATGACTCAAACACTACCCAGTTTACCTGTAATTTGTTGTGGTAATGGTGCTACAATAACATTTTCTTTGACCACAGTGAAGGCAGCGTCTGCCTCTGATTGGTTCATTTTACACACAAGAGCAGGATTCAATATACCATTGAAACAGGCTGAGTTTGGATTGATTGGTGGGACATGGGATTAAGAATATTGAATTGTGGGACATATGTGTTAGAAATAATTCATTAAAATCATAATAATTATGATTTCTATAATTAGATCCTATCTATGAGGAGAAGCAATACGACGGACCTCCAGAAAAAAGGACAAAGAAAACAGTATTCCTCATTAGCAAGAAATTACAGTACATTTTAAGAACATGGGAAAAGAAGAAAGCAGCATAAAACCAAACAGAAGATGTTAAATGAAAGAGCTAAATCCAGGATGTGGTCTTGTCTTCCATATGTCACTAAAGCGCTCAAAGTGTCCTTCATTATTAATGTCCTCAGAGCAGGACTTGAAGCAGCTTTGCTTCTCTTATCAATCATTTATCAGCTTTCCAGTGAACACGCTCCAACCCTTCAGTGTCAAACAGACAAGGAGCGGCTAAAGAAAGGCTCGTCTTAATTCTTTCCTTTGTGAAATGAGGCTAACGTGAGCCTCCAACACCTGCCTCAAAAACGATCGACAATGCAACACTTACGCTCAGGATCCCGGGCAATCCATAGGCTGTCAATCATTTCACACACGACACTCACTCATGTCTCATGAATCAATGATAGCATGCCAGAGCCCATTTGTGCTGACTCCTGTGCGTGTCCTTGTATTGTGGAAACACCTCAGCAGTGGAAACCAGAGATTGGATCAGATTCAAATGGCGTGTTGGTTAAACAGATTAAACGTGTGCCGTCAGCCCCTCACTTTTCAACCCTGCACACCTTGTCTGAGCAGGATCTCGTTCTGCTCAAGTATGGCAGGCGCTTGGTTAACGGCAAACATAATCAAACCTTGTGGTCTGTCTCTCTGTGGGGAAGAATGGAAAGCATACTGTATCGTGCAGAGTTCTTCATTGGCAATCTCCAATTACTTTGTAATGTGCAAGTGCTCACTGCACTGGAACATTTCCATTTCATCATTACACTCATGCTGCCCTCATCAAAAGCCAACCAGCACCCACAGCAGACCATGTCACCCGTGCAATGCGGGGGATTCTTTCAGGCTGTAGCAAATTCCTTATTTTATCTGGTTAAAAATACATGTCAATACAAATCACAGGAGCAAAGAGGTTTTTATTTTTAACTGCTACAGTAGGGAGGGGGTGGGGCCACACTCAGCTACCCCTTGGCTATGTTTGTCACAATTACTCACTAGGTCAACTTTCCCCCAGTCTTGTTACAAGGGAAAACACCGAGGCTGGAAACCTCTCTTTTTGTCACCAACAGGAAACGCTTCAACTTGGAGACAGTCTCTGATGCAGTTATTACCCCGGCTGTGAGACGGGTTTGGAAAAATAGAACGACAAACTATTTGATGCAACTTCCATCCAGGAGTCCAATTTAACCTGACCAATCAATACGAACCAACAGCAAGATGACAGGAGCTGGATTTCCCCACAGCACAGCAACTTCCATGTATCAAGATTTAGAATCAAAGAGGTTTCCTGCTTCCTTCCTCACAAAGCCGGAGGTGAAAGGCAACTTAGCATAAGTACACAACTTAGAGTCAATATGAGGGATCCAAGTTAGTAAATAAGTGACAGAATAGTAAAGGGGAAGTCCAATGCAAATAAATAAGAAGAAGAAAAAACACAAACAGAACAATTATATAAAGTATGTGTTTTTTAATTCTTTGACTGAACTAAAATGGAAATAATATCATGATACAGTTTGAGTTTGAGTCAAATTAATGTCAATATTAATTATCTTAAGTTAATCACTGCAGTTCTGGAGCACAACAAGACAAGATTTCTGTTTTCATAATGAATCATCTAATTAATAATTAACTTAATCTAATCTAATTAAGTTTATTTGAGGTAAAACTCTGACCTACTTTGATTAAAAAGTTAAACCAGAGTAGTCAAATTAAAGGAAGGTAAGTTGCCAAACTTGTAGTGTAGTCCAAATTTATACTATATATAAATACTATATATAGTATACTTAATGCTATTTCTAGCTATTTAATATATATACATATGTGTATAAATGTATATATATGTATCTATACATTCCTTAGTGAAGAGTTTTCTATAGAAAGTTTTCATTTTTCTAGTAAAGTTTGGAATCAACACAGATTCCGTATTGCGTTTTCACCTTTACTATTGGCATTTTGACTTCACTAATGTTCAAACCCAATTCCAACAGCCTGCAAATGATTGACCTCCAGGCAGCACTGAGCACATTGACAGTTTGAGAGAAAGCAGCCTGTAGGGGGGGCCTTTCATCTGAGGCACAAAACAACAGAGAACACGAGCTTTTCATGTTAACACAGGAAACATATATTTAATGAGACAACCACTGCAATCTCGGCAACCATGCTAAGTGAATCTGACCCTGCACCGCAATGTGGTGGCTCTGTCAAACAGCCGCAGTCTAGACGGGACCGAGCTGCGATGGGGGAAGTCAAGGGGGGAGGGGATCACTCCCGAAATGCTCAAGAATCTGGGTGCCTTTTTTTTACTGGGAGCACAGAAGAAACGCATGGATGCAAGTAAAGAGGCTGTGTGTTCCCCACGTCGGTCAAAGCTCTGCCCTAACAGTGTCATTGGAAGTGAATGGGCATGACTGCAGAACATGTGGTCATATCTGCTCCTCCTTTTGCTCCCTACGTTCTTCTCTTCTTCATGGAGCGTTCTTACTGACTTGTCCTTGAGCGCCTGAGAGCGTGCTCAAAAAAACGGTTTGATGCCATGCAAATTATTATCAGAAACACTGAGAGAAACCGACGCCAAAAATTTACACTAACTGTAATGTTTGGGCAGACGCAAAAAAAGGATGGCGTATCACCCGAATGAGGGAAGGGTCAGCCTTGTTTGATGACGGCAGGGGCTGTGGCTGGTTCTCTGCACGCCTCACTGAAGGCTGACACCAGTATCAGAGCCCATGAATATTCAGCGGCCAAGTAAATGAGGCAGATAGCACTTGACATGTTTAACATCCACCTTTGGCACCTTCCCTCTACAAAGCCAACAAGGTGAAGCAGAAGAACAAATATGTTGGTTGTTTGTGGGCGGAAACGATCCCTGCTGATGAATTGGACAGCTTTGGAACAAAGGGAATGAGTGTAAGTGGGCGAACTACATCAAAATAAGCCAGACTCTGAAAAACAAGGTGATTTCCAGTGTGGGATTTTTAGAAAAAAAAAAAATCTGCTTAAATAATTTGAGTGTCTAGCAGTACTGCACAAATCGGGCATAGTACACTGGAATACACTGACATTTACATTAGTGAAAACAAACAGAAAAAAAAAAAACATGTTTCCCTCATCTATAATTCTTACTGGTATCAAAATGTTTGCTCTCTAAATATTTACCAACCCCGAGTCACATCAGAAGCCTAACACATGCACCTTGAGACTTCCTTCTTCTTCCCCACCAAGTGTTGTGTCCCAGAGGAAATGCTGTGAAAGCACTACAGACTATCGTGCAAGTCAGTAAACCCTCTGTGAACACAATACGCTCCTGCAAAAACCTCAAACACATCTAAGAAACATATATCAGCTACCAATGAGCGCTGCTGCTAAATATGGATATTTTCTCCACAGTTTTAAGAACCAGAAAAGCAGACAGTCGGGAACGTATTACTGCGTATTACTATGATAAGAATAATAATTCAAATATTGACACTCTGATAAGTCTACCTGTGCTTATCCGTCGTTTATGGCCATGTCACATCTGTTCAGGTGATGCTGTCTCAGGTAGTGTTATTAATATAAATATAAATATTTAGCCGAAATCAATCGTAAATATTTTAATATGAAAAATCAGTAACTTCACACAATTCACTATTCAATAATTATTATTGATATTATAATGTTATTTTTATATAGTTTACATTTACCATAAACTACCGTGGGAACCCCTGGGCATCTGGGTTGACCGCAATGACAGCCCTGCCTTAGAGTGAACACGAAAAAAGAGTCTTTCAGTTCTTTTTACGACATATTTTTGGTGTCACAAATTCTCGGCAGAGATATTCATTTACCCTCCTGTGAGACTAGGAACAGCAGCTAATCCCCTCGGATGAAAAGCTTAGACCAGGTTTGGTACATCACTTTAGTGATTAATCAATTACAAAGGCCCACGCTGATCATTTTTCTGTCGCCCCACAAGCCGATTATTCAACTCTTCGCTGCAGCTCTCCTTCGGCTGGTGTATCACAAACTCTTCATGACGTGGCAGACGCTGCTGTTGTTTGGCACGGATTGAACAACATGTCAGTTTATATACGGAGGATTACCTCTTCAGCACATTTCTTAATGCTTCTTGGATTCGTAAAACAAACTGTGTTCTGCACGAGTCTCAAACTTGATACGTTTTGTTGTTGTTTTTTTTCCTGTGCAGGATGTGATTTTTGCTCCTGTTTTATTCCACTGCAAGTTTTAAAAGCGCTAAATGATCTCCAACATAAACAGGTCACTGTACGGTCTGGGGCACGATGAGGATTTGTTTACAGTTTGCTGTGATGTCGCACGGACAAAGCCATTGATTGCCCATTCAGAGTATTAATCAATAATGCTATTAAGTGTTGGAAGCCGCTGCTCAGATATTTAATGGAATTGTGTTGTTATCATTGTGTAATCCAAGTTAATAAAATAAAGCCTTTGTAATTGTGATACTAGTATTGAAGCAAAACACACACACACACACAAAACCTGCTCCTGCTCAGAGCACACTACACCTCTGATAAGATGGTGTGCCAGGCGTGCCAGTGCCGCGGATGACTCCGTTTGCACAACCGCTCCATTGTTGCTGCGCTGAGTGGACAACTGCACTTTGGACCTTTCAGTGGGAAAAGCCTTTTATTGCACTTCCCTTAAGGGCATCCACTGTGGTTTATCTGAAACCTGCCAAACACACGCAGACTTTAAACACTGCATTAAGCATATCTAAGGTAGGGAAACATAAACAGTAGCTGCTGTGAACCCTGCACTGCTGCTGTTAAAGTCTGAACTGTCAATGTCTTTTTATTTCTTAGTTTTAAAACAGATTAAAAACACTCATAAAAGAGGTATCTGTATTATCTGTGTGGCTGAAGGCTGAGCCAGCGTCAGCTGACCTTTTCCACAAAGCAATATTAAGTACAACAGCTGGACTGAGTTAAGTGATTGCAATTTACGAGTCCATTTAACTGGGTTCAATATTGGATGACAAATGATTACCTTGGTGAAGTAAAGCTTACATACAGGAAAATAAAGCCAGCCATACACAAACACGCAGCTTCATCAAACTTAACAATCAGCTCACTGTCTGTCTGCTGCAAGACTGGCTCAGTGGAGGGCTGAACAGAATTTTAAAAATGCATGACAAGACCAGAAAAAGGAAGAGGGAAAAAGAAGAAGAGGTTGATCGTTAAATATCCACATATAAAAAATAATTTTTTTTTTTTTTTTTTTAATGTATGGCTCAAAGTTAACTAAGCTCTAACTGCATCTTGTAAGTTTCCCCTGAAACTGGTCAACAGGCCAAATAGAATAAGTTCAGTGAGTTCATTGAGGAAGTGTCAAAATGAAACATTTTCAATTTAGCTCCATAAGGTCCAGGATTTCTTCATCAGCCTGTAGAACAACCTGCTTACACTGCAAAAAAACAGGCTGCAACACGTTGCTAAACGTGGCCCGGGCATTAAATTATCCACACACTTGACTCAGTCTGCATCCACAGAAGGGCTACATGACTTTGAGGCACCGGCCTCAGACTTTAAAGAAACAATGTAGCCTGCTTTGCACACCCTGCACTGCTGCTCTTTTCAGCCACATCCTCTTGGATTTTATGACTCTGGTTAAAATGCAACCATTAAATATTCATGTTTGAGGGCTTTCACCCATGAAGCTGTTTCCCCCCTTCTGTCTCCCTTTCTTTTTAAGCTTCAGAGAATGTGAGAAACTTTTTTTTTCGCCTTTTACTGACAGAAGCTGAATATTAAAAAAAAAGAAGCTCTGGCAGTTTAACCAAGTGTATCCTGCTCTAAAGCTGTGATCCTCTGTTTCTAAAACTCCCAAAACTGAGGGCGACTCTTATCGAGTGAATTAACACGACAAACTGCGGTAAGTGATGAAAAACAAATACTTAGCAAAAGAACAACAGTGTTATAAATTCACGGTTGGCTAATATCCCAACAATAAAAGTATTTTTTTCTTTGTTTATGTTCTTTTTCCTTTAGTCGTCTGCAAACATCACACTGCATGCAACACAAATCTGCGAAAAAGAAAATACTGCTCATTAATTTTTCACTTGTCTGGGCTGTTTATTATGCAAAACTCTTCCTATCAGCAGCAAAAGTAATGACACAAATAATTCATCCTTTCCCTTAAAGGGCTGATGGCATGCTGAAATCCATAATATATAGCAAGTTAAGAGTGTCTTTAAAAGATTAAGGGTGAAATTATGTCTGCAGGTATAGACAGCAGCATAAATAAGGCTGAAATGTGATTTTGCTGCAGTGAACATTAGGGAAATGTTCGAGGCTCTTATTTGTGTAGATGTGACTCGCACACAAATATGGAGATGCAACATTCGGGGCTTCTCCCGACGAGTGATTTTTGTAGACAAATGAATCAACTGCTCAGACCCGAGTGGTGCTGTGCACCGCAGTCTTTGTGCTCAAGGTGGTGGAACACATGCGTGACAATTTGCTGCTATGAGGTAATTTAGCTGAGTAATATTTATGAGGCAAGGGTGAAATGAAACCAAACAATGGTGATTGTCTCCGAGCGGTGGAAGAGCCATTAGTTCATGATTTCATATGGGAGCAATGACTCACGTTGCTTACCAAAAAAAAAGAAAAAATCAGTGATGTAACTAATTGTTTGAAAATTTATGGTTGGTATCTTGGGTTGAGCAAGATGTTGACGTCGTCATTGGGAGTGACCGGGATGATGGAAGTAGAAACATGGATGTCAGAGTGCAAGCTGAGGTCGAGCAGACTTCGAAAAATAAGAAAGTTTTAAAGATGGCGGTGCAAGGAGAAGGAATATGAGACATATTCCAGCGAGGTGAGTACGCCCTGGGAGAGGAGCAGCCAGCAGAAAGAAAAATGTGTCAGCTGTGTAGCGGTATGAGCAAGTGTACACTCACTTAAACATCTGAGTTTGTACGAGAAGCGATCGATTACTCTTTCATCAGTCACCAGAAGTCTCTACTGCAACAGCTCCAGGCAGCTGATTGAGATGAATCACAGATTCTTTTCTTCTCCCCCTTTCTGCTGCATCAATTCAAAAGAAGCAACTTCCGACGAAAAACAAACAAACAAACAAATCAGACTTTGCATCGTCTTTGACAAGCAAGAACACAAAAAGATGGAAGATGCTGCTGAAAAGCTTCCAGAAGGCTGCCCACTCTTGTGACAACAGTAACATTACATTTCTTACACCAATCAAAACAAGTCCAGGAAACAGCGTCCATCTAATGTCATCACGAGAAGCTTGTCAGAAATGTAGCATTATCAGGGGACATGAAAGGAATCCTTTCATTGTCTTTTGAGTTTGTGAATAGCATTACATTTACGGTGTCAAATTGAACGGAAGACTTCATAAACATAATTACAGCTCACATTTTGTCTTCCTCTCTCCTCCACAGGAAGCATCTGTCAACCCTGAGTACAAACCTTAAGAAAGTAGCTTTTTGGATACGGTCCCTAAAATCTGCCCATGAAAACGTTAAGAAAGCAAATAAAAAACAAGCCCAAAAGTATAGAAACGTTAAAACACCAATGAGTGCTGTAACATGGAGACTAGATGTAGAGGTTCTTAAGGATACATTTGGATAATGCAATGTTTTTAGGGTTTATTGGGTTGAAATTATAAACGCTAGCAAATAAATTAAATGTAAGCTGTTTTAATTTTATATCATCCTGAATCATCAAACACTTGGCATACTGGTTCAATGCTGCACAAATGTAAAAAAAAAAATGATGGTCTGTTTAATCAAGAAATTTGTCAAACCTTACATTAGTGCGTAACAGCAACAAAAGAAGCTGGTTTGGGTTGATCATAAGTGATAATATTCAGTTTAATTTGGGTGGATTAATTAATTATTACAATAACCACGCAGACCAGCCATTCTTTTCAAACAGACGAGGGAGGCAGTGACAGCACTTAACCAGCTGAGTCATATCTGAATGTGGACCAAATGATGTTACATCACCCTGGCAGATTTACTTCATTAGGGTTTTTATGTGGACATAAAGTGGAAACACTGTGAACAACGTCTCGCAAAAGTTGTGCAGTGGCAGGAGACTCGCACCGAGGCGAAGCCAGAAACTCTGCGGGAAAGTGGCAACACATAGGGGTAATTCTTCTAAAAAGAAAACCCACTGCGCTCCCCTCACCACTTCCCTCACTCCCTCCCTCCTGCCTGCTCAGATTAGGTTTCACATTCCTATCTCACAAATAACACACACACGCACACACACACACACACACACATGCTTAGAACTGAGAAAAGACAGAGGTGGACCGAGACACTTTTGTTGAGACACTCCTGACCTCAGACTATTTCATCTGACACAAGATGTTTACACCATGAGTCAAGCACACGGGTACAACTCTCTTCTTCTCCATCCAAGATGTGGAGGATCGCCTTCTCCCCTTGCCTCATCCCCTTCGCCCTCCCCCTTTGCCCTCCCCCTTCCCTCCTCTCCTCTTCTCTCCCCTCCTCTCCCCTCCGTCCCCCATCATGCTAATGTAACACACATTAGTGAAACTAGCCGCACAGTGTGTGCGTCCATGGTGACACGGAGGATGCTGCCGGGCCCTCGGGTGAGACGCCCTCCTCCCTCTCGCTCCACATGCCAGGCACATCACGGATGCGGCTTCACATCACAGTGTCTGTGACTCGAGCATGCCTCGCTTTTGGAGCAGATGGTCAAAAATAGAGTCGGCTGTTGACATTTTTGTTCGCCGTGGAACCCGATGGGTGGCACAGAGTGTGCCAAATAGGAGCGGGGTGTGATGTACAGTGTGTGTAAAAATAATCTGGTCATTTACAGCTTTTCTGTGTTTGATACTGACAAAATGAGAACACCCTGCTCGTCTGAGAGGAGCTTATGCAACCTGCGCCTATAAATAGGAATGTGTCTGCATATGTGTCTGGCTGTGTGTGTGTGTTTACATTCAGACAACACTGCCCAATTAATTAGCATCATCATCAGAAGTGGATGTTAGACTATCTGCTCCCCTTACTGCCGACTCCTTGTCAGTGCAAATGTAATGTTTATTTCTCACAGCCGACAGTCGAGGACATGGGATGGCCCGTCAGTGCCTGGACAAGGGGAGCTAAGGAAACAGTCAGGATGTGTTTACAGAGAAGTTATTTAAAGTCAGCACTTGGAACTGCAGCGCACGTGGCTACAAGCCATATTTCTGGTCACTAACGTGCTGCGCACATACACATACACACGTTTCACGTCCTGATTCCTCGGGTCACTTGGATAAACACCGGCCACTGCCAGGTTATTTGCTTCTTTAACACTTGGCCACGTTACACTGTGTCACGCACACACTGTCTTTATTTCCTGGTTGTCACATATATAATATGGTGTAAACAGGACAGCGTAATCAGAGCTCTCCCCATGGTGAATGACTTTTCACCAGGTACGGCGCTTTAGTACAAGAGTCCAGAAAACATGCCTTATTACTGAGTTTGTCTGGTCTATGGTTATAAGTGAGATTTTGAACAAAATTATAATTATTACTATATTATTAATAATTGTTTGTACTTGAGGTTTCCCAGGGTCAGAGGCTAGAGGTTAATGCTAACCTTCCTTTATTGCAGTCACAGTAAACAGGAAGTCCTATATTGCAAAGGAGATGTAAATCCAGTGCTACGCTTCACCCGTGCTGTTGTCCCTGTTTGTTTACTTTGCACCAAAAGGTCATCAAGAGGTAAAACCTGCCATCTCAGCTACCAAGGGTTTGCACTACAACTCAGTGAGGCTCAAAGGGTAACAATAACCTGTAAATTATCCATCTGCGAAAAATGTACTTGGTCAGACCTCTGTGTCCACATAATCAAGGAGCATAAAGACCCAAAGACACATATTAGCCGTAGCACGAGCCACACATAAAAGCCACAGTGTGATGTTGTGTCCATTTAAATATTAACTTAAGTCGCAGCCGAATCAAGTTAAAATATAATCCACTGAAGAATGTTGACGTCTATTGTTGTCAGTGCCATGGTTACAACCACAGTGTGTATATGATACCAGATACCATGGCACTGACGACATTAGACGTCAACATTCTCACTTCACATATACTGTACCAATTATGTTTTCATGTTTTACTATTTCTTCTATATATATTTATTTACACATTTACTCATACTATTGCACTATTTATACATTTTATTATAGTAAATCACTGCCAAGGAGTATAGTGTAGCCTTGATGTTAGTAAATGAAAGAGAAAATATGCATATGCAATGCCGGAGTAGTGATTTGCGTTTGAATCCGAGGCACATCAGTCACTTTAAGGGTTAATGTATTCTTCTGAGTTCAATGCTGAGACTCCCTTCGTTCTCCCCTTCCACTGCCCACAGCTGTCACGTCAGTGTATCAGCTCGGGTCTATGATGCATGCCTTGCACCTGGGTAACCGACCGCACACAGACACCGTGTTAGAATGAGGGTACAGTGTAAGCTGACACACAGGCGAGCGGAGGGTGTGGTGTCACTGCCGTCTGCGAGTCATCATCTGTTATAACAGGCGTCCTGCTACAAAGAAAGGGAGTGACATTCGATCTGAATGAAATGAAATTGCGAAAAATCAACTTCATACCATTCGAGCTACAGTGTCAAGTTCCTGGATGTTTGTATTTGTCCAATTCCAGCTTTAGTGAGACGATGCCACTGCATAGTCAACTGGACCGTCTAGTGTCCTCTGGGATAAATCCTTGATGCTGTCGTCCTTCAGCAGTCCCTTAATCTGATGTTTACTGATACTGAACCTGTAACTTCTGCTGGATGTTACATGTCCATGTCTTTTCAACAGTAGCAATTCAACAACACAGCTGATTAAAAGAGTGAGAAAAGCTTCACTGCCTGAGGAGTCTTAAACCAGCAAAAATCACAAAAAAGGGGGATTTTTCTGCTGGAGGGATTTTCTACAAAGTCCTGACAAAGCAATTTTTCAAATTTAGAGTTGAAAAAAAAATAGTTCTCTGCTAACCCAACATTCCATGCGTTATGCTGTCTAAAAGCAAGCGCTATCAATGAGACTCAAAACTCACGAGGACAATGTCCCTGCAGCATGTTCTCCTTTCTTTAACACGGTGCCTTACTACAAGAAAACAAATACTATCTAGGAAGGCACTGCATGTATTAAGGTACTGATATGTTGAGCAGGAAGCAGCATTGTAGTAAGATTAGAGTACCGCTACAGCAACTGACAGTTACCTCGAATATATTTTTAACTCAATTACTCTTGCATCAACAACACCGAAGCAAATATTTCTAAAGGCTTATGGTTTATGGCTTAAATTTAAACTGCAGTGTCCACAAGTTCCTACCTCAGTAGAAGGAGCTAGTATAAAGGTGTGATGTCAGAAATATAATCGTAGAAATATAGGTGCACATAAGAAATGGACGCCTCCACAGCCATTAAGGTCTGTATAGGACCAGAATACGGTTTGATTTGGTGTTAGATGACACCATTTAATATAATCTGCTCTGATATGTAGATGTTGATGGGGATCTTGAACGTGTATGACTTTCAGGGGGGAGGTTAGTATTGATATAGATTGGAAAAAGGTGGGTGTACATGATAAAGAAATAGAACATTACACTGGCACATTTCACTGAGAGCAGGAGAAAGGAAGGAAATGATGTTCCCTGTGTTTTAGTAAATCCCAGTTAATTTTCCCTGTCAGACAACAACGTGATATAGAGCCACATCACCCGCCCCCGTTAAATGTAATTCCACCATTTGCTCAAAATCACCTTCATTACTCATCAGAGTTGTGGATCTGTTCTCCTATTAGAAGAAAACCTCCAGGGCGCAGACTAGTCAGTGTGATACTCCAGCAGTTTTCTCCATCCTGACAACACACATCTTTGAGACTGTTTCAAAATTTCAGGAGCAGCTGCACGCTTATGTATCTAGCCCTAAAATTTAAAAGCAGAATCTGTCATGCCATGCAACACCAGCCCGCGCTGCAGGATTTGACAACACTTCAGGAATCCTGGGTCAGACCTTGTTTAATTTATTGAAGCTGAGACTTTGGAGAAGCCAGATGTTATTCATGATTCAGAGCCTTTCATTTACACTTAACACTGCAGTGCGGCGCTGTGACATCATCTGCGTATGTTTTTCACAGCATGTCACATTCAACATGCATAAGCCAGCATAAGATTGCTGGGGGCATAGAGAGCTCTAATTATATCCACCGTTGCTTTAGGTCTCACAAATTTCTCTTTCCTCATAAAGCACACTTACTTGACTGTTTTAACTGTTTTAATTTTCAATAATAACATTAAACACGTGTTAAAATATATTATATTTTGTACAATGAATTACTTAAATGTTCATTTTTAATTTAAGGAGGCCGAATTGGGCCCACCAAACCAGACGGAAACAAGGTTCCAAAACAAACATCAAATAATGTTGTGATTTTTATTACATTTGATTTAAGTGTCTGGCCCAACAAATATAGTTGGTGACCCCTAGTCTACAAAATAAAAATTATAGTGACGGTTAGGTCAATAGTTTGCTTTAGTTTAATTAAGTAATGACTCTGAATACACAAGAGTGTGATTTTAATTTCTAAACAAACCAAAAATCTTTTATTTTCAGGTAAATAATCGGACAAAGAAAGCTTCACAAAGACGACACATTGAGCTTATTTTTCTAATGAAAGGAAGTAATCACATAAATGATTAGAGGCTTTGCTTAAGGGGCTTAATTGCCCAAATATATAGATAGCATTAAGACTTCTAATTGCTTGATGTGTATTTTGTGTTCTGGCTAACTTCCCCTCCAGTGTGGCTGCAGCTGTAACAGGAGGCAGGGCTATTGTTCAGACTAACAAGGGGCGCAGAGGTCACTTGCATTTTCACAAGAGCTTTGCCAGAGGGGTTGGGGCAGCAAGGAACACACCAGTGTGTTTGGTAGGGATCCACACCTAAGCTTTTTCTATAAAGTCACATCATTCTCAGTCTATTATAATGGGATGGATTAGATTTAGTGAGATTATGCAGAGCGAAAAGAGCAAAAATAACACAGAGTCAGTACTTAGCAGGCGAGTCAACAGTGGGATTAAGCTAAAAGGACACGTTCAAATCCAATGCTAATATGCACAATGGCCTTCCTTCTACACACACTCAACTTTTAAGTGGTCTTGAAATGTTAGTGCATGGGATTTCTCAACACAGGCCAAAGCCCAAACAGAAATCTGACTTTTATTGTCATATTCTGGTCATTAAATTTAAATTTATCTACCATTTGACAAATGAAAACCCAGAAAATAAGGGGCAATTTTTCTTCTCTCCATCAAACTGTCAGACCATCTTTCCTCCTGTCAAACACTCTCTGAGTACACTTTCTACACCAACAACTGCTAGCACCAACACAACTGGGGGAAAAAAATGCACAAAGTGGTTGCACACTCTAACATGATTAAATGATGTGTGGTCTGGCGTCACTCCCAGCACCTCTCCCATTCCTCGCACCACTGTGTACCTCCCTTCTGCACGAACACTCACGCACAGATTCCCTTTCCCTGAGCTGTGTTTTCAAAATAGAAGCTTCATATTAACAGTCAACAGTCAAGCTGATAGGTACAGTCTGAGCATTTTGTTCATCACAGTAAAAAAACTCAGTGGACTGGTGCCCAGTCTGGGTTAACACAGCTCTATGTCACTGTGCTAAAGCATCACAAATCCCCACAAACACATATATGAGGAATGTGGAACAACATGCGCACACGCATTTTGTTATTCTGCCTCCTGAAAGTGGGGTTTGTGCCTGAAAAGGTCTTATGCCGTAGTGTCAAACGAAACATCATAAATGGTGTGTGGATGTAAGAGCAGCAGAGAAATTGTGACTGATACGAGATGTATGGAAAATATTCATAATCATATTCATTCATATTGTCTTATTTTAACTTCTGTTTACTGAACTATATGTAATTGTTTTTGCAAACACTTAGTAAAACGTTTGTAATTATGCAGTGATTCGTTTAAAGTCTTCTCTACGTTATAGTTTGCTATATTCACTCATTCACACTCACACAAATACTATGGTACCTTAGTATTTATAGCCATGGCACTGCACTGGTCAAGCATGGAGAAAAGTTTGGTTAAAGTTGTGGTCCAGACTAACTGAGACAAACATAGGAATGCCCTTTACAACCATAATAAGTTAACCATTTATTTAAAGCAATTACAACCAGAAAATAAAACTAATCAACACAAACCTGTTTCTTATATAAGGATTCTATCATCACTGATAAGCCATTGAGTACAAATTACAACAAAAATGTACATAATATATAATGGTATAATAATCTACATTATTATACAACAATTTACTAAATACCTTAATGTGCTTAAAGAATATAAACACTGATATTTATGAATATAAATGGAAAATATATAAGAATTCAGTCTAAGATGAGTTCAAGTGACACTCCCATTTTTGAAATACTAATGCTTCTCATTGACACTGATGATGTCTAATTTGCCTATTTGCCATAAGAGTAAAGACCACAGGGTGAGACTGAAAAAACCTCAGTGTTAAAGCTGCTACAACTGACCAGAGACAACTTTGCACTCTGTCTTTCCTCATTGAAAGCAGTCATACCTACGAGGTGATTCATTCTTGGAGTTTATCTGTCAAGCAAAGACAACACAGAAAAGGACCTTGAGCGAAACCAACACACAACCTCCCACAGGCTCTGACTGTGGTGGAAGAGCACTCATTCTCTCAAGCTCGCGCACATTTTTCCTGTTAGTGAGCTTGAGAGGGAGCTCTCAGTATGAGGGAGGTGCTCGTCACGACTGGAATTCCCGAGTAGAATCAATGGCATTCATGTCGATATGTCAATAATGACAGCACACACCATTGTTTGCCAGCTACTTAAACATATATATCTAGTTAAAAAATAAACAACACTGGCCCTGGCTGCAAACCTTTGGGATCAGAGGATAAAAAAAAACTCCAAATATTAAATGTTAAAGGTTTCTGGAATATTTCCAAACAAACGCAGCCTCAGATACAGCACAGCCCAGTGTGGCCGGCTTTGACACAACGGCTCTGGGTCTCCTCTCATGGCCGGGCGTGCTGCTGGAGCTAATGAGGCCTCTTGTGTGTCCTCTCTGATCTGAGAGCTGAATAATTTCCCATGTGGTTCGACAATTTCCAGCTTCTACCTTGACTCTCACTTCGTCAGGTGGGCGGAGAGGTGAAAGGGAAAAAAACTCCCACCATGAGCTGAAAATGTGTTACCGTTGTCAATCCAGCACAGTGGTGCATGCAGACCCGAGGTCACCTGCAGTCCAGAGGTGAAAAAACATCATATGACTCTTTTTAAAAAAATCCCAGTAGTTGCTGTTCTTTTCCCCCCAAAACAGAAGCAACAGGATGCAGTTTTTGCAGCTTTTTGCCTCCAACTATATGTGTGGATCCTTTTCAATGGTCAATAGGGAACAGAGAGTTAATAAATGGTCTACTTCAGGGCTCAGACACACGTGCTGGGTTGCAGATCTCTGTTTCAATGTGTCTTTTGTTTAACGGCTGGTGTATCAACATCCTCAACTTGAATAGAAGAAGGTCAGCTTGGTGGGGTCTGCCCTATGGTTATTCAGGAGCCCAACCTGGGGGCCCCTCTGAGATGGGGTGACCAGGAGGGAGGGACGGAGGAGGAGGACAAGAACAGAAAATCTCCTCCTCTGTCTGACACCACCCTCATCTGTGAAGCCTCTGAAAGGTTTGAGGTTTCTATACATAAATGGAGCTCAGAGCACATTCTAATCACACGTGTAATCAAGTACTTGAGGTGCATGGAGATGGAAACAGTTCCCAGGCAGGATATTCAGGGATGTGAATATTTACAAAGTGAGTTAAGGTGGTAACCATGTCTGGAGACAGACCCGTGGACTACCTGCATCCTGCAGGGTTACACGTGTAATAACTGCTGTGTTTGTATCAGCCTGGGTCCAGACAGTCTGCAGCTGACAATTAACTTTACAGCAACATTAGAAAGTTCCCTGCCTAATTCACCCAATTTATAAAATAAGACTTTTAGCAAGCAGAGGCATGCACATAATGCACACAGTGCAGAGAATCTTGACTTTCTTTCATTATCCTCCTTTTTGTGACAGTGGTTAGGGAACAAAGTCCAGCTTACTTTTCCACTTGACCATAATTCCTGCCTTCTGGACAGATGTACAGCAAGAGAAAGGGAGCCTAGTTCAATATTAGAGGCCCCCCATCCCCAACTGGTTCCATTT
>NC_024314.1:8808571-8823588 GCF_000523025.1 Cynoglossus semilaevis
AGCAGGAATCTGGGGAGTCAACTTGTTAAACCTTTACTAAAGCAATAATGACCTATAGCAGCACACAAACACACACACAAACACACACACACACATCACTCCGGGCTCTGGCACTGATTCATTCTCGTTTGATGCAATGGTCATGCACATGTGCTGCAGTTCATTAAGTTCAGTAAATAAACCTTTAACACTGGCATTACTGGATAATCAGCGCGCTGCAGTGACTGTTGTCCACAGATGTCCTGCAGCCCAGCACTTCAACATATACGTGCGACAGAAACATGTGCGCGTCACAAGCCAAAGGTAAAACAGCGACATGAACACAGATGCACACACGCAGACAGACACAGAGGCGTGATGCATCCTGAACAGCGCAAAACGCACGCAGGCTGCTCCAGCGGAGCCTCCAAAACCCCAGCGCCGTGCACATCAACGCGGCATCTGCTACTGCCCAAATGCACAACCCTCCGAGCAGCCAGCCGGTTCGGTCCCGACGGTGCACGCCAGCATGTTTGTCAATAAAACCTACCACTGTTTATTTATTATTACATGCTCCGACGTGCGCCCCGGTGCCACTCCAACCGGTCACTACTCTATTGTTGGAAAACAATCTGAGCCAAAGTGGTAACAAAAAAGCTTCTGCCTCAGACAAGAGCCTCACACACGCGCGCACACAAACCGGGAAACATGCAACGTTTTAAGTTTTGCAGTCACTCACCGGTTTATGCAGCTGAAAAAGTCCTCGGTAATTTTCGCCTCTTGTTTTTAAATATCTTCCCCCCTTACGGCCACTGAGAACGGGCTCAACGTCAGTGTGTGAGTAACTGAATAGACTCGGAGAGAGCGCAGTAAGTTGAAGTGTCAAATTACATTGGCTATTCTATTACCAAAGGGAACCATGCTCGGCGGCTGCCCGCAAAACCCGCGGCGGATTATACGCACAGCAGAAAAGCGGCTTGGAGCGGGAACAGGAGCCGGACTGAGCGCTGCTCAGCCCCGCGACCATCTGCTCCGCTGCTACACTAACAGCCTGTAATCCTGCTTTATTCATGGCACTTAAGACAAATAAAGGAATAGACAGTATTGACAAGTAGCGTCACAATGGAAGCTGAGCATGCTGGGTATTTAATTTCATTTAAACCTATGTTGATTAAGGACTCATTAACCTGATGATCTGTTTCGTGTTTTTGTATCGACATTTTCTTTCACGTTTTACATTATTGCAATTGCAAGAACAAAAACAACTACGAGAATAATAAATAATAAATAATAAAAAACCGTAGGTATACAAATAGTTACATTCACAACATTACTGTTGTTTTCATTGTTTTATTATTATTATTATTATTATTATTGCTAACTAATAATGATGATGATGATGATAATGATAAACCTATATTTCGAATTAATTAACTTGATGATCTGTTAGTGTTTTAGAATTCGTTTCTTATACATTAATGAAAGTAATTATACTAACAATAAAAAGTCATATTATTGTTAATGTGATTCTTACTTGTAGTAGTAATAGTGATAGTAATAGTAGTAGTAGTGGTAGTAGTAGTAGTATTGTTTTATTGTTATTCTACACAACAGCAACAATATAAATTAAACGTTACTACTATTATTTAGTAATATTATACTATTATTTCTGATACTGACAATACTATTAATAATAATTTAACAATAACAAAAAATAATAATTTATTTGTAAAGTATTATCCTGTAATTATGTAATAAATATAGGAAAAGTATTCCATAATTTTGTGTGCCTTAACATTAAATTGAACTGTAAATGAAAATCCACTATGTATGCAATATTTTTCGGACATCCAGATAAATCCTCATTCCTTTAGACTCAGTTTATTCAGTTTATGCAGTTATTACCCTAATGTTTTATATCAAATTTAAAATCAGCTGCTCCGAGCAAACAAACGCCTGGAGGCACGCACTAGGACGTGCGCCTTGACGCACACAGGCGCTCTTCCTTCTTGCCTCCCCCCTGTTCCTCCATGGCGTCAGCTGAAGCCAGCCTCCGTGTTTTGCAGGTGGTCGCTCTCTGATGGAAAGCTCTGAATAACAAAGACATGTTTGAGAGCAGCAGCGGCGGCAGGAGCAGCAGCAGCAGCAGCAGAAGCAGCAGCGGCAGCAGGCTGGGCTAAGCGCTGACGTCAAGGAGACAGGACTGTGCCAGGCTGCATCCAGACTCCAGACCAGCACGCTCACACGCGCTTATCCACTGACCTGCCACGGTGACCCGCAAGGAAGCATCCTGAGTCAAATTTGAGAAAGGCACCAGCCCTCATGCTGTGATCGACTCTGCACAGTGGGATCAGAAGCCGTCTCAACATTGACCCACTCTGCCTTGGCTGTTTGCATCTTTCGGGTCCCTGCTCTCTCTGGCCTACATGTGCATCTACCCCAGCTGTCTAAGTTAGGGGGTGGGATGGGTCGGAACAATAGACACCATTTGTCCTGCTAAAAGGTGACAGGAAGCATTGATTTCAGCCTGTTCCAGGCTTGTAAGCCATTCCAAATTGACTAATGTGAGCATTGCTCTCTAACACAGATGGGAAAATTTCTTTTAAGGTAATTGCATTTTGAAACAATTGCACCAGGATTCTGGAGTTTGGTACAATAGCATCAAGGATCAAAACCCTGTTAGTTTTTCTAATAGAAAATCTTTCAATTTGCACCCATGACACTACGTACGGAATATTTCTATTTGTAAACATAATGGAAGAACGGAGTGTACGAAAAAAATAACAGAAAATTTAAAGACATAACCCCTCCATCTTTTAAGGAGTTTTTTTTCTCATCAACACCTTTTGTCAGACTTTTTAAAACATTTTTTTTTTGCAAATGCAAGGATGTCCAAACATTTACAGTATGTCGTATAGACTTAAATGCATCAAAGCCATCAGTTAGTGTTAATTCTTTAAACTGCCTTCTGTTCATTTCTCTTTTCATTAATTTTCCAAATGCAAGGGGAGAATTATTCATTGTGAATATTTTTTTATATAAATCAGTGAATAAAATAAAGTGACAATTGTTGGTCAGAAAATCTCAGATCATATTTGACCCTCATGACACAACGCTGGAATCTTTTAAAAAGCATTTTCCCATCACTCCATTGTGCGACCACAGCACTGCGTTCCCCTGTCTTTCTCTCTCACTCTTGGGACAAAGTGACGTCCGTCTCCAGATGATGCACCGTGCCGGCACAGAACAGGCACGGTGATCCAAATATAGAGGAGAATTTTCTTTATCACAACTGGGTCAAGGAGACTGAGTCAAAACAGCCTGTCAGAGAAATTCTTTGTGAATGATGCGCTCAGGGCTGTTGAGCTGTGCAGCCTCAGCAGGCTCAAGAGCTCACTCAGTGGGACACCAGCATTACCCAACATGCTTTACTGGCGGTTGCATGCTGTGCTGGGTAACAGGTTCACCCCCCATGTGTACTACACCGCTTTGAGTGTATAGTAAGCATGTTGACCTTAGTTGATTGGTTTGTTGAACAGCAGTGACTTCATGATGCAAACACAAGAGGATTTTATGATGGAAATAAGACAACTAAAAGACAAAAGAGCATGATGTCATTGTGAAATTTGAAATTATTTAACTGACATTTTTCAAAACACATTTTGTTTGATTTAGGCAGAAATGTCTTTAAACTTGTAGTGTCATTTTAAAAGTAAATCATTTCCACCCAAACTATTCTCTTCTAGGTCAACCTGTAAATTATTCATATAATTTTGCAACAATGTGGTTTATTTAGTATTTTTTTCAACTCTGGATCAAATGAGTGCATCAGTGTTGAAAACATCAGAACATCATTGCTTCTGATTTTCATTAGAGTTCAGCCCGTTACTGGTTCCACTTGTTTTGTACCGTCTGGTACTAAAGTGGTTTGCTATGAACACAGTTTCTGCGGCTAATATCGGTGTCGTCACCTGTGCCGAGTTACCACACCATGTATTTTATTAGCTATTATTCTGCAGCGATTGAATCATTGCTCAGTTATTTGTGGTGATTTTATTTGTTCCAAAAGGCGAAAAGCCCAGGAGTGGATAAGTGACAATGATCATTTTTTAAACACTCATTCGCTTTTGTTTTCGATGATTTGTTGTTAAAGATTTATTTGCTTCTGCACAGAACACATCTAACAGTCACTTCTAAATCACTAAAAACAGCCAGTGCCAAATGCAATTAGTTCAGAGCATTGAACACTTATTTCTGTTTCTCTGCCGTGCACCCAGCTCACTTACCCTAACACATATTGTGCAGTGATCTTTTTAATAAGCCCATCTGTGTTTTTTATTCCTGGTTATTGACGATGTCTTGTTCCTGATGTCTGTCCTCAGTTGGCTCCTGTCTGCGTTTACACGACTCATGCTAAAGTCATTTTCAAAGCCCTCATTGTTCACATGCAGTGTGCAACAATACCTGTGTGGCAACGAAGGCATGACAGCACAAGTATACTTCTTAGACAGCAGCATATTTCTGTAGGGGAAAAAATCAGATTTTTTGTTTATAAATATACCTGGGTGTTCCATCTTTTAGTATTTGAATAAATGAATCACTGTCCTTGCCCAAACGTTTCCTTAAGTATTTGTACCTCCAATGTGATTGGCTGTGAGGATGCCGCGTTTAAAAAAAATAAGTACATGTGCACCAGTATTCATCACAACCTACAGGGGGTCCTCAACCTCCGTCTGTTCCTTTGGCACGACGTAACTCGATTTCCGCTGTGACTCAGAACGCCCAAAATGTACATTAGTACCTGAAGAAAAAGCACAAATGAGATATAATATAATAACATAACACAAAAGGTCATAAGTCAGAAAGGTCGAAGACAGATGTTATAATTTCAAAATGTGACCAATTTTACTAACTTGAACATCAACGAGCCACATCTGTCGGTTTTTGGAGCTGAGTTCCTCCTTATGTTTTGTCAGGCTCTGAGCTGTGTAACATTTTACTTAATTGGGTCGTAAAGGGCCTCCGAATTGATCATAGGTATAATTAGAGGCAACACAAAATGTTTAGCCAAAGTTGAACAGAAACAATTGAAATGATTGATGCTTGAATCTTTGTCAAAGACATTTTTCTTCTTCCAAAAATTGCAAGAATATTTATTTATTTATTTATAAGGAACTCGGCTTCAGTCCTTAAACGTCCTTATCAAGATTTTGATGTGTGTTAGTCATTTTTATTTTTTATTTTGTCCTTGGTGCTAAAGTTAAACTATTGTTGGTTGAACTGTCCTTATCAGACCTACGGGAAGTCTTGGTCTCTGCATCTGTTGATGCTATTTGATGCTGTAGTATGACATCATTAAACCCTCATTGATTCAATGTCAGCTGTTTGCTGTTTTCGATCAAAGGGGTTTTCCTGGAGTAACACTCCATAAACGCACATTCTGTGTTGTAGTTCTGCAGCCAGATGGCTGCCATACAGAAGTACTACGGTATGTACAGTGAGGAATCGTCAGTTTCATCTCCCAGAATCCTGTAGTGTAAATTCATGTTAATAACCAAAGTAGAAATGATATTAAAAAGTATTTTTATCAAATACAGACAGGGAGAGAGACTCTTCCAGGGAATTATAAAACCGCCTCGCAGACGTCGGACTTCTCCAGCGTCTTGTTGCTGCTTCTTACATAAAAACAGCACAATGTGATCTTTGAGAGTGTAGGCAGGAAGATGTCTGTGTTTTCATTTACAGTTTCCACCTGGTTTATGAATGAACAACCGCCAGGCTCCAGAGACCAGCCCACATCCTCTGCAGGCGACCAACCACTGGCTGTCTTCCAGTCCAAATGTGTTCACAGCACATACTCCACTTCACTGTGGACACAGAGTCTGTAAATAAGAAGACAGGTCATGTTAGAGTGTTATTTTCCCCCTGACACATACTATGTCATCATGCATTCTATGATGTTTAAACCTGTTGCCATACTTCTTAGCTTAGCTTCCTACTCTGCAGCTGTACATGGCATATCATGTGTTTTCCAAGTCCCATCAGGTTCATGCAAGTCTTTCCTCAAACACTCGAGGGTTTGTCGTGTTTGGTCGTTGTGTGTGAGCAGTGTAGTCTGATCGACAAATAAGATTGCAATGGATAGAGAGAATCAGCGGGGGCAGCGAGGGATGGGTGAGGACAGGTTTCTGCAAACAGAGGAAATGGCTTTTGCACAGGAAAATGTGATAAAGCCCATTGATTCTCATTACAGCGGGTGAGACAGGGAGAGGGGAGAGACATACCTAGACAGGTGCTGGTGAAGCCTCCTGATGATGGTTTTTTTCCTCTGCCTATTTTCTGTCAGACCATCGTTGAAGCAACACAGGGAGGGGGTGCGGTGGGGCATCAGTGTGTACTCACAAAAGAGGGGGGGAGCATTCAGAAAGCCAACTGTTCCCCCAGGCCAAGGGCGACGAAGAAGTGGCAGAGATGGAAAGAGACAGATCAGAGATAATGGGAGAGAGAGGAGGGAAAAGAAAAAGGTTTGACACCATGTTTCCTTTTCCACTGTACACCAGGAGAACTAAAAGGATCAGTGCAGCAAACGTCTCACTGACTCTTTATGACAGTGGTTCCCAACCTTTTTTTGGCTTGCGACCCCATTTTGACATCACAAATTACTGAGACTTTTTTTTTCAGTCCCATGACCGCAGCCATCAATCAAAATGCTCCAACACAGATATTTTTATATGCTGCTTTTAATTAGAATTTCTATTTCTATTCATTAAAGTGAAAGAGTACAGTTGTTTAAAGGTTTAAATATAAAGTGCTGATTATCAGCTGGACAACAGTTTGGTTAAAATGTGGAACTGACTTCTCATTAAAGAACAATGACACCACTTTTATAAACAGTAACACCACCTTTCTTTTCTTTTCCACCACCCTGCGCCTTTAAATTTGCACATAAACAGTAACACCACCTTTCTTTTTCTTTCCATCCACCACCCTGCGCCTTTAAATTTGCAATACTGCCTCCTACTGGGTTTGTTTTTTGTTTGTAACAAAAGCATAAACACTGCAGACATAGCTGGCGTTATTGATACAATATGTTTACCAATTATGAAACGTAACCTTACCACTACGTTGCTAAATAATGGGAGGAAACCAAAGCAGAACAATATTGAATAGACAGTGATGAACGAAAATAACGAAATGTTTGAACTATTTTACATGCAGTACTGCATTAATTAAAAATTGATATTGGATCAAAAACTATTTCTAACGGCATATAATAAAAGCCGTTTGTTTTCTTTTTCTTGAACTGCGAAGGATGTTGTTGAAGAAGAACATCCTTTTTTTATGCTGCATTAATTAAACCCAATATAAGACTAATCAACAGCGAACACAACGGTCTGAAGCTCTGCTGGTATTTTTCACCTCTTATTAAGGAAACGAACCAACGTTACTTTTTTAATGAATTACAGGCGATGAAGAAATGAGCAAATAGGCTGTGGCATTGCTAAACACGTTGTCGATGAAGTTCAATACAATCTCAGATTTTATTGAATCTATTTTAATAAAGTCTTAGATTATCAGGATGATTCAATCTATCAGTGTAATGGTATATTAATTGTACAGGTGCCGTGCGATAATTTGTTTTCTATAAGAGTCAGTGTTCCACCGCTGGGCTCGGCTACATGGCTGATGATGTTTTGTCGTTCGCAGTGAATTGTGTATAATTTGTGTCAAACAATCTCTGAGAGTCAGTCTGGGCTCACGGTGGGCGTCCCACTCAATAATATCACTTGCTGTAACAACTCCCACCTTGACATCTCTCCATTCCCCGTCACAAGGAAAAGGTTGAGGTACATTTCAGTACTGCAGAAACCTGTGTGTGTTTTCCTTTTATGTATTACCTGACATGAGGTTAACTACCTATTTTCAGGCCCATTATTCTCCTGTAACTTCAGGGCAGAGTGAAAAGTCAATTATAGTCGAGCAACGCGGTGTTTGTCAGAATCCCCGGCCCTGTGTTTTTTCCTCTGCTGAATCATTTTCCTGCTAAATGTGATGGTTTAATTATGAGCGAGACATTATAGGGCTTAATGAGACACCACAGCAAATTACACTGCGGCACAAGCAGATCATAAAACAACGTTTCACCAATGATGGTGGCTTTCTTTATAATATCAGAGGGAGTCTGTCCAGCACGCTGACATTTAAAGAAGGCACTCTCCTTATCGTGGAGGATGGTTTTCAGCTCCTCAACAAGGAAATGTCACATGTTTTTTAAGGTCAGTTAGAATCTCCTCAGTTATTTTTCATCAGAATGATCTTGAGTGATTCTTTTCTTGGAATGATTTACATTCCATGGGCAACATCCCAACGACATGAACACTTTTGAACATATATACATAAACTAGAAAAGTTACATTTTCACTGAAACTCCTGTCCTCTCTTTACATGTGCACTTTTATTTTCTAAAATCACTTCCATCAAAGCCTCACAGAGCAGGCGTGGACCCTTCAACCTGCTGCACGTTTCCGTGGTTGGGAAGCGATGAGAGACTTTCCATTGGAGGAAGAGAAAAAAAAGTGAAATAAAACAGACCCTGCTGGAGCTCCGAGAAAGTAGTTCCACTGTCTTTCTGATCATTTTTCTGATTTTCTTTTATTATTGTCTTATTTTGTCTTAACATTATACTATACTACTCTTCTATTCTAAACAAATGAAACTTCATAAGAAAAATGACACACAAAGACATTATGTGAATAAATACCTGCCCATTTAAAAAGAGGATTTAGTGTTTGTAGTTTATTAAATATGTCATTATCCAAATTTCATTTTAATATTGACACAGACTGACAGACTCCAGAGGAGGAGCTCAAGCCCTTCCCTTGTTGCCTGTACCATTAAAGAACTCTCTTATTTATTGGTATTTTCTTTATCTCATTATTCATTTTGTTTGAAACAGAGATAATTCGCTAAATTCATAATTCATTTTTATTTGTATTCTATAGATTGATGCCATATACAAATCATGACTAATAGCCTCTCATTGGTCAATTATTCCATGTGCATTTGTGTCAGTGTATTTATAAGTAATCATACACACGCCGTGCTCTGCTCCAAGAGATATTAATTAAACTCCAGGAAACAGGAAGTCGATGACCTGACCTTTTATGTTGGCACTGATAGCTGTGGTTTCATTTATTCTAAAAATAATTTGCTTGAACAATGTTTAACAGGAGCCAATACAAATGTAACAGATTCCTCTGACCTTTTGGCTGCCCATCCCTGGATTATGAGTCTTACTAACACTCACTCATCAGAAAAGGGAGTTGCAAATACCTGTTCAGTCCCATGGAGGGCAGCAGTAGTACCTGTTGCAGATGCACAGGAACCACACGGGCATGAGCGCACTCGCTCTCTCTATCTGTATCACACACACACACACACACACACACAGAGGGAGAGAGAGAGAGAGAGAGAGAGAGGGACTTGTACAGACACCCCCATGACAACATCTACTTCTGCTGCTTTACAGATTAACCTTATCCACCAGTCTGTGTGGCAGAGGTTGCTCGGCAACAGGCTGCATAAACACAACACCTGACATGTCCTAAAGAGAGCAACCAGGCATTCAGGCACTAGTCCACATGGCTTTGTCAGCTCCATTTACAGGAACACTCTTATTACTGGTAGCAAAAATTAAAAATTAAAGATGAGCAGAATTATAAGAGATCAGATCAGATTAGGGGTATTTAATGTCCAGACCAAAGTGTGGAACAATAACCCCCAGCCAATAAATGGGGTTAGAAATCCCTGGTCATGTTTAAATGTACCTTGATATTTTGCATTCAGTACTTAACTATGCACAGAATACAATGTTAGTAGTATATTATATTTATGCTTCCTTGAAACAAGCACATTTGAATATGAAAAATCGCACAACCTTCAATACTCTTTCAAGGCCGCAGACCCCCTATTGAGAACACCGTGTGTTTTTAGTGTCATTTTTGTTTTAAATCTACAGCTACTTTGAGTAAGTGCAGAGTCATTTGTCGCCACATTCCCTTCACTATTTTACAATGCCTGCTGAGGTCAAGGTCAAGAGTGGTTTTATTATCATATAAACAGAGCAGGGTGAGCTGTAGGCCTTACATGTGCTGCACAGTGTATTCAACTAAGAATAACAGAGGGATGTAATTAAAAACAATTAAATAAAACAGTGTGGTTTACAGAGCACTTGTCTGCCTCAACATTATCGCCAAAGATTAGGGTTGAACTATATATATATAGTATTATTGTGTTATTTCATCCAATCAGAAATCTTGCCCTGGGACATATTTACATGTCATCTGTTATAGTTGTGGCCAATTCCCTGACCTTTGTGGTTTGAAGGCAACAAAACCTTAGCTACTGATCCAGAGGTAAACCTTAGATAAGACAGGGATTGCAAAAGGAAGTGACATTTCTGAGCCCCAGGGAGGGGAGGAGTGACAAGGGGGGGGGGGGGGGGAGGGTCACCCAAAACAGCCTGTGATGTCAGCAAAGACTGACTGGGAACTAGATGAGGAACTAATGTCCTTAACAGTGACTTTAACATGGGTTCTGAATCCAAAACTAGTTAGAATTTGTGATGCATATGAGACAGTAAAAAGTACTGGTTTGTTTCACGAGTGGTCTCTACTGCTTTACATCTTAACTGGGAACTGAAAACTGGTTTCAAACACTAAAAATATATTTAATTTAAAATAGAACCAACCCAGATTCTCTTTCTAGGGTCATTCAAAGTTCCACAAGGTACCTCCAGGTACAGTCCTCAAGGTGTTTCCAGTTATTCTCTTGGATTAACCTCACAGACTTTTCTATATCTTGAGACTTGCCCTGATCCTGTCGTGATTTGTAACATCACAGTGTGTTTCCCAAAGTCATCTTATCTTTTTTTTTTTTTTTTTTTACCGATTTCTGTGTCACTCTGGGCAATTCAAGGAGAGGCTTTTCCATTGATCTGTTTCCTACAAAGGACAGAGTTCAGAAACAAGATGGATTTCATATATCTATTATCTGATGTGATTCCTTCCCTTTAAGAGGATATAGATTTTCTGCCACTGATTCCAGGAGTTAGGTAGGGCTAAGGATCTGCTGCTTCTAAAGGTTGCATCCAGTGGATTTTCTCAGCTTGTTGTGATAACAGTCCAACAGCTTTCACTGTACTGTCAAACTTAAGCATCATCCAGGTGTTTGTGGTATCCTGTTTTCCAACGGTAAAAACATAGAGATGTTGTTTGAGAAACTATTCAAACATCCTGCAGGATTTGTCCCCTGTGCATTTTTCATTCAGTTTGGTGTGAACCCCCTGTGCCATTCTGCTAACATATTCTATGAGCCACAATGTGGACAGCGGGTGCTGTCTGTGAGCTGGACTGTCCACAAATCATCTCCTTAGTGCCCCCATCAGGCTCCCTGCATTTGGCCAGCACTGATAAGGCTGCACCAGAATGACCAGGGGGTTACAATTTCACCTCTGAAGTCAGTGCCAGAGATAGAGCTCTATGTCCATCAAAGTGTAACTTGGGGCTGTCTCCACAGCATTGTTGTTTCTCAGGGACGAGGCAGCTCGAAATTAACCTGAAAAAACATGCTCCATTCAGTTATATCTACTAAAGTCATACTGGTATCATAAATGTTTATGTGAAAATAAGTATTATACAATATTTAATGAACTGCTGTTGTTGAGGGCTTACACAGTTGGAAACCTATGCTCAGGTGTAAAGAAACATAAGCCGTTCAAGGCAAAATAAATTATTTTGAAAAATATAGTTAAAAAGAGACTTGTTTAGCTCAGCTTTGATCAAATTAAATTAATTGATTAATGAAGATTTGAGCCACTGATCTTTTGCAGTTATTCCTGAACGATTCATCAGACTTACTGCAGTCTCACTTTTCTTAACTTAAACTTAAAAATTGCTTCTCCTAAAATGAGGAAAACAACAAACAAACATTATAATTTCTCTACCTACAAGTTTAGGTAAAATAATACCTTTATAATATATTGGCTTCTTTTACAAAAATAGATCTAATATATGATGGACAAAATATACATTATATACGATAATGTGTTTCCTAAAGAAGGTGAAATCTGGGTTTTATTATTGGCTCTGGAAATGGTGTTTTTTCAGTGGGTATTTTTCGCCTGCAGCATTCCTCACAATTTGTGTATATTTGCAAAAATACAAATTGTCTTCATGCCTCTTGAATTTTTATATCTGTTTACTGTTTGTATTTGTTCCCATAGGACACAGATTACCATAGCCTGAAATCTTATGATACCGAAAAGGGTTTGTTCCCAGGGACAGACTGGAATAACAAAAATGTCAGAATTTTTTCCACCTTCCTAGATTTATAATAAAAAGACGACAAGACTTTAAAAACATTTGTTCACTTTGAGATCATTTAAATCAATATTAGACTACCAAGAAAAAAATGCAACAGTTTTTTTTTTACTGGGAAATTAATTTAAATATTTTGCACACTTTCTCATTAATAATTGATTGTTTTGAGATGGTATTGTTTTTACATCTTCCCCCAGATGTATTATCGTTAACATACAAGAGCACAATTATTATTATTACCATTATTATTTCCATTATTTCATAGTCATTATTTTGGTAGGTTTAGTCCTGTGGCAGCTTTTGATATTGATACACAACCTGCATCTCTATAGGAACAAATTGTGTATTTAATTTTTCAGTATAAATCCTAGGTACAAACATGAAATGGTAACTTTGAATAAACCTGCACTATTGGCACAATTGTTCACCAGAGGATATTTTATAGCAACTATAATTACCAATTGTGAATATACACTCATCTGTACACTGAAACAAATATGAAATATACAGAATTTTAACAGACAAAGACATGGGGGGATGGATACAAATATTAAAATAGTAACAAGGCCTGATCCCTTCGCTGTCATGTGAGGAAATAATATATTATTTAGAAATTGACTGACAATTCCCCGACTTCAGTGCGAGTTCAGAAAAGGTGGTAAGCCTCATTTTGATTGGTGATGCTGTTAAAGAGAAATTCTCCAAAATGTTCCATACATTATAGGTCATTGTTGATCTTCTGTCCAACTTTTTGGTGCAAATGTTTGTTTGTGGCTAACTTTTAGTGACAACCCTATAAAAGTTTATTAGTGTGACTCTGTCCTACCAACAAAGAATGAGCACCATATCTGACAGAACCAAAGAACAGGTTGTGCTCAGGAAAAACTCTGTTCTCTGACCACATCGAAGGGCCAAAGTGTTCTGTATGGAAATGAAGCGAGTGCAAAGATGACCTTCACAGATGGATTACTGAGCACATTTTCACAAGTCTCTGCTGGAAGGCATTGGTGATTGCAAACATGAAGAAGTCACATGCATCAAACACACAGTTTTCTCCGGCCATCTGCATGTGGTATTTATGGGAACCAATCCAAACTAGTGCACTCTAATCAAAATTCACCGATTGTCACAAATTAGACGTGGAAGTGTCCAAGTGACATCGGTGAAAGGGGGGGTGTACCCATGACTGGGCACCAGGGTGATGCTGGAATGTGCACAAGGACATCCTGAGGGCACTGCGACAACCAGAACACGAGCATCGCATGTGTGCACATTGATGCTTTGAACCTTAAAACCTTAGAAAAGCTAAACCATCCTCATTTCAGCGTTATGTCGCTGTCGACTGTCAGCTGTGCCTCTTGTTGTTCTAAGATGATGATCAAGCGTTTCAATCCATAACGCTCTTTTTTATACTCTCGACTGGGAGCCCTGTTTGCCAAATGATAAAAGGCTTTTTATGGTCCTACTTTTCTCTACCTATGTATTGTTTGACATATGTTGTCCCCTATATTTCCCTGACCCCTCCTTGAACTCAGCATATCCATTTAATGCAGTGGATAAATGGCAGGGAGCAGGTCCCTGCTCTGGGACCTCTTGGCACTCGGCTCGGTACTGAAAGAACACTTATCCCCGCTCACCCACATCAAATTCATTCTCTGGCATTGATGCGTAGCAGCACTGTGGTCAGATCATTTCGAGTCAAGGTAAACTGCCAATAGTACACGCCATGAAACAAGATGAAACAATATGTTGGCACACACTGCTCACTGTCTGTCTCCTCTGCAATCTTCCCCTAACTTCCTCTCATTTTCTCTTTCTCTCAATCACTTGAGCTTTAGTGGCGCCACAACCCCTGAAAGGCAATTACCATGACAACAGCAGTAAGGATTTGCACTACAGTAATTAGCGTGGCTGGAAAAAGGAAAAGAAGGGAATTATGCACTCTCGTCTGAGCGTTAATATGACACACGTCAGTGCCTCGTGTGCAGCCTTTGGGATGAACGTGTGGGTAAATATGACAACTGTGTGACTTTAGGCAGCACATAAAGGGAGGAAAAAAAGAGGGCTGTATCAGGGCAGTGTATTAACCTCTCCATTAATCACAATGACTCAGAGAGGATGCAAGTAAGGGTGCAGCCCATCTAGGCGTACGGTTTGTCATGCATGTGTCCACAATATAAAATATGACTCTAGAATAGAGACTGCTCTATTCTCTGTCGGAAAAAAACACATCATAAAACATCATCTGATGGAGCGACTCGATTTTTCAAGCATGTAAACAGCGGAGATGGCCCATAATTCCTCAGCGGAGAGGGAAAGTGGGAGGAATCATTTGTTTTCTCTTCCTGCTTCTTGTTGAAATTCCCAACGTAGTGAATCCTGAATCTCATTGCCCTGGATTGCAGCGCGCTGGAGGTGTGCAAAGCCTCACCTCCTGCCTTGCTCGGCTGCTTTAATAGATGTGTTTGTTGCTAAGTGGTGGTTGTAATGGGATGCTTGTTTGCCTTGCTTGGTGCACTTTCATCCTTCACTGTAGTGCTAATGCAGGGGACCAATTTGTCTCATGGTTGCGGTGCTTCCTGGTAAGACAAGAAAACAAAGACGTGGGGAGTCATGGCACACCTTGCACTTTTTGTCTGCCAAAGAGTGTTACCGCCT
>NC_024314.1:8823631-8835616 GCF_000523025.1 Cynoglossus semilaevis
GTCAAAAAGGTCGAAACTTTTTGTAGCTCAACATGATTTCACCCTCTCTGCAGGAACAATAGAGGTTGTTCAGAGCGAGGAGAGTGAAGTGTCCTCTTGTGGACTGCAGTCCAGCCCAAAGCTGCCATATACAGTGTGCTGCAGTGCTCCATAAATAGAGAGTGAGAGATGGGCACCGGTGGAGACAAGGGTAAAGATAGCACCAGGTCCCCTCCCACACATTCAGACTGTCATTGGCCTCAGTGAATCATCCAATCATGGGTTATCGTCATTGCTTTTGTCTCTTTCCCCCTGATAACCATCACATTTTGATTCCACCTCACAGCCTCCCTTAGTTAATGCTCACTGTGTTTCTGGTAGCAGAGCATCATCAGCGTCTGGGCATCCTGAGGTTCTTGTCCTCTGGATGACCTAAGGTCACCCTGTGGTGTCGTGAAATATTTAGCACCACTCAAAGCAGAGACAGCTTCCCTCGCTGCGTTTTAGCTGTGACGAAACACAATCTTTCTTCTTTCACTGTCTATTCCTTTCCATTGTCATTGGCTGCCGTTATGCCAGTGGAGACGGTGCAGCGGTGCATCTGTGACTATGTGTGTGTAAAACATTCCACTTTACCTGTAAGTGACATTTAATTTAATTAGACGTAATAACGCGAGGGTGCATCCTTTTGAGTTACAGCCATGACTCGGATGTGTGGATCTGTGTGCAGAATCCCAGCTCATTAGAGAACTGGTAACGCTGTATGATCAGGAGGTGTCACATTTGCATCTCGTGAAACAAGTCTCACCGTCATTAATGACCCTACTGTATATCTGTGCTGTGAAATCCCAGTTGTTGTTAGCTCACAATCCAAACATCATTGTGGATTATTTAGATCAGGGTTCACAAACACAGATATAGTAAGCGAACCAGATATTAAAGGTTTCCTGTTTAATATAAATATTATATAATACTAGAGTGCAAACAGCAAAGTATAAATATTTACTATTTTACTCTTAAATGACCAACTGAAGCATTTTTGTAATTGAAAAAAATTACCTGAAGGGGTGGGAAGATTTAAAGATTTGTGGAAGCTGCACTGACGTCACATGTTGCTTAACTCTGGTGTCATCTATTTCCATAATTACGGTGGTAATGGTTCCACCACCTCTCTCTACTTCACCATTATCCTTCTTCTCTGTTTTACTTCAGCTGATTCAAACTGTAGCCAGAGATGAGGCCTGAGTGGATTTCCTGCTGTGTTTTGATAATGGAGGAGTGTGTGAGTCCTCTCCGTGGATTACGAGGAGGCTCTATTTTCACGTCCTACAGGGAGTCAGCTGTCAGAAATAGAACGCACACTCAAAGAGATGTACTTTCATTTGTAGTTCTAAATTAACCCAAGCCTGTGGTTACTAATTGTACAACTTATCTAATGGCTAATACACTGAATAACATGACAAGAAAAAAAAGTTACTATTCACACATTTAAAATGGTGATCATTAAAGGTGCGATTTATATTTCTATTAATTCCTCATTTTTTAAGTTTAAAAAAAATAATAAAAAAAAATTTACATATATAAGCCGCCTATATCCAGGTGGAGAAATAAGATATTTACCGAGTAAACTGGAACACAAAAAGATTTTGTACCGTAAATGTTTATTTATATACTTGAACCGGTGGCTGAAGAAAAATCCATAACAAAGCTTCATCTTGGTATAAGCCGCATGGTTCAAAGCGTGGGAATAAAGTAGCGGCTTTATTCCGGAAAATACGGTAATTGTATCACATATTGTCATGATGCAACAGAAAAAAGTGGAGCCATATGATATATTTGACTTTTGACTTTTTTGTAATTACCTAAAATGACATGTTTTTGGTAATTACTAATGACATAGAAAATCACATTTTCACAACTGAATCAAATAGGATCTATTTTGTCTTGAGGCTTACTCACTGTTGATGTATGTTTTATAAATTAATCATGACTCACGTTCATGTTCATAGTCTGCTGATAGGAGGGAAAATGTGACTAGACAGTGTAAACACCTCTCTGACCACAGGTGGGACTGAGACAAGGTGCAGCTCTCGTTGCTTCAATCATTTTACTGCATTTGTGTGTTTGTGCGCAGTGATGTTTACATCTTTTTAGAAACAGATCATTTTCTGTGTCGTTGCAGCAAAGATAAACTTAGGCAGTTAGGCTTTGAGCCCGAACCGTCAGTTTGGATTCCAGGTCTCACGGGTGACTCACAGTTCACATAATAGACTTAATATCTGAGGTTTGTTTTCCAGTACGTGGCAAATGGAAACCCAGACATCAAAGACTGGGTCACAGCCCAGTGTGGTAGTCGTCTTTCCCAGGAGTGGGTTAGGTTACTACTGTTTGGATGTGACATCCCTCAGGGCTCACATGTGTGGTCCGGTTGTTCCTCTGCAAATCCAAGACTATAGTCTGCACCGGTGCTTTGCATGGTAATGTGGCAACAAATTTCAAAGGAGCTGGAGTTCATTTTATCCCTGCAGTCGTAGGTTCATCATCTCAAAGTAAGAATAGGATGAACTCCTGAGTGTACGCTCAAGGGCAGGTGCCAGGATCCGGCGAGAGGGAAGTGTAATCTCCCAGCTCTGACACTGAGCACTGACCCACGACCAAGGTCTGATGGGATACAATTTCAATCGACAGGCTCAGCCATTGGCTGGTAGGGATCTGGAGCTGCTCAGGTCATATTTCTCTGGCCTTCATTAATTGGTATTTTGACTACAGTCCTCTCTCTTGTGGTAGACCACCCGTCCACCCACATGAAGTCCTTGAAGTGTGACATTGCAATTACACTCACTGTGACACATGGGAGAAAATCCCAGTCTGCTAATAGAGATCTGCCCCCTCCTCCTGCACTGAGAGGAAAAAGGAATTTTCAATAACATGGCCATTTATAGCAGCTAGCACATGGCAGAGCCAAGAGTGGAGCAGAAGGAGAGCTGCCTTTTCACTACTGATTGTAGTATGAATGCTAATGGTTAGGCAATCAATAAAACATTATAGTGCCCCTGGTAAATAGAATTATGATGTGGAAACACTATATAAATGATCACATGATTGATGTGTTAAAGTACTAAGGCAGCACAAAACAGCAGCGGCTGTGTGTTCAGCACAAAGAAAAGGTCAGTGAAATGGAAAGAAAATAGTCAGACCCCGTCAATAATCCCACTGTAACATTGTATTCGTCAATAAATATATTGAGCTTGTTCTGAACCAGCGGCATCATTCATTAATTGGCAAAGTGTCTCATTTACATTGGATAGAAGCCCTGCTGATTGCCTGTAATGAAAGCACACTTCTTCCTCCATCGACAGAGCGAATTCTAAGCAGCTTAATGCAAATACCGTGGCCATTATTCACATATGACGCCGGCGTTCATATAATGGGATGAGCTGATATCCACTGCAGGCACAGCAATTGCAGACATTTCTTATTTCTAATAGCATTTCAAGTGTGAGCAATCGTTTGCATACAGAGCACTAACTTAAAAACGGTCAACAGTTAAATCAACTTCATATAGAACGTCATTATCTTCATCACAGTCCTTCGATTTTTTTTTTATTTATCTTAAATAATTTACTTTATGTTAATTTTACACCAAGTCAGTAAGAAGTAATTTACTGTGGTGACAGTAAACAGACAGAAATGTCTCTGCATGTGTGTGAGAAAGAGAGCGAGATAGAGAGAGAGAGACAGAGAGACAGAGAGAGACAGAGAGAGACAGAGAGAGACAGAGAGAGAGAAAGTTCTGGCTCGGAGGCACAGCTTAAATTGCATGACTAATAATATTTAATGAGTGAAAGATTTCTCTTGTTCAAACTCAGAGTCATTCTAATAATTAAGGAGGTGCAGTTCTGCATTTGCAGCGAAGCACTTAGGTTCAGTGTTTGCTGCAGAGAAAAAAAGTCAAATGTTGACCCTGTCTCTGCTCACAGATGGTTGAATGGAAGTGATTTTAGTCATTAGTTCCCGTGTCTGCTCACAGTAAATGTAAATACATGTCGTATCATAAAGTACTTGCTCTAGTATTTCTGCTGAAAGTGACCTGAACTGTCGAGTAGCCATTAGTTTATGCTCTTTACTATATGTTTCCTATATTTATATATGAATGTATATATACACACACATAACTACCAATTAAGAATTTAGTATAGTTAAAGTATAACATGTAGGCAATAATTTCTATTCTGATTCTGCTTGGGTTATACAATAATTTCTATTCTGATTCTGCTTGGACTCTCATTTCTCTGTGGTTTGCACCACCATTCTACTAAAATGATCATATTTCTAATTTGAGCAGCTGGCAAAGTTCTCTCATAAGATAACATTAGAAGATTCCCTTTAATTAATCCAGAATCAAAATATTATTATAGTTAATATTTTATTTTCAACAAGTCAGAAATCTTTGTAATAAGCAAATGTGTGCCAAATAATTACACCACGAGTCTTTCTAAATTTGATTGATTATACTGCTTTTTGGCTGATGAATCTGAAAATGTTCACAGTGGCCTTAGAGGCATTTGAAAGTAGCTGAGCTAGGTGTAACACCAGATTATATCATACTGTCTTTACTGTAGTATTTCTCCCTGAGAAGCAGCAAGTAGGTAACTGCCGATACTTCTCAGATGAGTAGATGGAAATACATCATTTGAAATACTGTACATCACCATACTGGTGTTGAATTGTATGAATGTGATAGTCTTTGTTTCTGTTTGTTCATCGTGTTTACTTGTACAGATGGCCGTGCGTCCACAAACAGACGCATAGGTCCCCACTTGTAGACCACTCTGCATCAGAGCTGCATAGTCTCTAAATACACTTTTCTTCTCTCATTCATCACCGTGTTCCCGTCCTTCTTTTGAAGAGAGTCACTCCGTCCTGTGTCTGATTCTCTCCTCTGACTAGGGGAGTAAAGGGACCCCATTTCTCTCCACCTCTTTATCCCTAAATCCAAGCTGGTTTCCATGAGAAACTCAGAGGAATGTGTTTCATTAACATTCTTTGTGGAATGCATATGCACTTCTTGTTCATCAAATCTAAAGCAGCCCACAGACTCCCTAATAGAAAGCAGCCCGTGATGCCTTTCAAGTGGGGCTCAAGTGTCTCCTAAGAAGCAACATGTCCATGTGAACGTCTCAAATGACCACATGTTTCAGGGTGTTGATCCACAGCCCGTTTGCATGTGATCCCCTCGCCAGAGTGAGGATACAAATCACTTTGGTGAGATTACCGGACACAAACGATGCAGACGTGAGGGGGCTCTATCAGCCTGGTTAAAATGATTAACTGATCATGTTCTGAAATCATTTTTGTCACTTTTTAAAATTGTTAGTTTTCCTTATAGTAGAGCTTATTTTTTTCTCTTTCTTTTGCTCTTTCTTTTGTTACCAGAGCTGAACTGAGGGCCCGTTTTCTTGTAAAAAAGAAAGAAAAGAAAAACAACTAACTAACACACACAGATATCTGGAAACAGAAACTTAAAGGAAAATATAGCTGTTACCTAATCAGTTCCAAGAAGTGACATGGAAACAAAATAAGGAATAATTTCTATTAAACAATATTTTTACACTCATTCCAGCTACAAGAGCTATTGTAGTGTGGCTGCTATTGTCGTCTTTAGACAAAGTAATTTAATTGGATGAGTTTTTCAACCTATCTAGTGTATTTCAAGTAACTCATCCAAAAGTGCCTCTAATTAACTTCTAGGGTGAGTACTCCAAGTTCAATATTTGGAGATTATGACTAATTAAGTAAAAACTGATGTCTAAAGCATATTTTAGGCCATGCACTTATCTGCTGTTGCTAACAGCACTCCTGAAGTCAGGATATGTGCAGATGCTGTGACTCTGGCCGATGACACGGTGATTGGAAGCCACTTGGTTGCAGGAAACAAAGCAGATCAAAACAAGCTCCGGTTCCTCTGTGTGGTCTCTTTGTAGAGCGGCAGAGGTGGGGAGGCAGCGGGGAGCGTGGGGGAGTGCCTCACCTCCTGGAAAATCAGACAGAAAGTCATTGATTTTCTCGTGACATGCCCAGCCCCCCCAAAACACACCCATTTGGAGTCAGACGACTGGCGTTGGTGATCATGCACACCATCTCACGTACAAACACACTTCTCCAAACCAGGGACCCCACCCCCCACCTTGGCCTGGCGACCACCCCCTCTTCCTTCTATCCCTCCCTCTCTCTCTCACTCTCTCTCTCCCTCTCCCTCTCCCTCTCTCTCCCCCCCCTCTCTCTCACTCTCTCTCTCCCTCTCCCTCTCCCTCTCCCTCTCTCTCCCCCCCCTCTCTCTCACTCTCTCTCTCCCTCTCCCTCTCCCTCTCTCTCCCCCCCCTCTCTCTCACTCTCTCTCTCCCTCTCCCTCTCCCTCTCTCTCCCCCCCCTCTCTCTCTCTCCCTCTCCCTCTCCCTCTCCCTCTCTCTCCCCCCCCTCTCTCTCTCTCTCACTCTCTCTCTCCCTCTCTCTCTGCCTCCCCTGTCTCATTTATGCCTGTGCGGAGCAGCTGCTGCCCAGAGAACTGAGGGAGCAGCATTCACATCTGAGCACATTAGTCACCAGATGTCACCTTTTGCTGCCAGCCCATCGAACATCCAGGCAGACAATGCCCCATGCATTCTGAACATCTGACTTACGACGACTCATACAATAGGGGGCTGGGTGGCACTCTGGACTCCAGGAGAAATGGCTGGCGGAGCTCAAAGCCACATCGACAGTGACACCTACAGTTTGTCCGCACGTACTCGGAGGAGAACGCCGCTCACCGGGCATCATTGTCAAAGCCTGCCTTGAGAGAGTGAGAGAGACACAAGATGATAATGGATGAGGTGGCACTGCAGAGAGGCAGGAAAGCAGGCAGCAGTTTTTATTTCCATAAAAAGCGATTCAGAAATCAAGACAGACTTTGTCTGAGTTTCTTTGGTGGGATGTGTCTGAACTGCTAAGAGATCAAAGTGTGGGGATGCATACTGACAACCTGTGAGTCTGTCTCTCTCAGCTGCAACTTCATCTTTCTTCAACTCTTTACCCCGCTAAATATCGAAGGGGTGCAGTCGTCACTCCTGGGTGACATGTGGCGGTAAAGGGATAACATCTGTACGAGTCACAAGCCCTCGAGACAAAACACACTTGTCTGATTTATTTAATCCCAATTTTGCGTGTCCATAGACTGGTGGGGATTGAAATGGACTGTGTACAGTACATGTACTCTCTGTGTTTGTGACACTAGTTCGCCCGCAAACTGTAAATATCAATGTTTTCCTGCTAAGTACTGGTTCTTAACAACAACTCTGTGTGCATAAAAATAACAACATACTGTAGTACTCTTTATAGTCGATATTCATAATTCTTCACACACACCTCACTGTCTGTCTGACTTGCTGTGTAGCAAGGTCGCCCATCGATAACAGCTTTAAATAACAACAATCTCTTAACTTGTTGTATTGACCTTGGTTATAAGGGAAAATCTGCAAAAATGTATTTTTAAAAAATAAATTCTAATTAATTAAGAAAGGTGATAGTTCAGTGATGTATTTTGATCTGCCTAACTTTTAGTTCCTCCTGAAATGGTTTTTAAACATTTTGTTGTAAGATTATGCTATTTGATAATTATTAGTGTTTAATTACAATTTCACTGCTGCTCACCAGAGCAACTGTGTCTCTGCTGTTTGGCCTTCACCCAAGCAGGTAAAGTGCTTTGACAACAGCGACACAATCTGCAATATGGTGATATTGTCTGTGACCTCTACTCTGCTGGATAAACTGTGTGTGCAGTTTATGACGCTCATAGTGGAATGAGGCATGTACAGCATGACCAGACACCAGGCAGCGGGCAGCATGCTTGACTGTTTTGTTTACAACAGTCACATATCCACAAATCAGTGCCCTGGATCAGACAAAATGACAATTTAACTGCTCTTTTACTCCCATTGTTTATCCTTGTAACACCTTATCAGCAACGTCATGCTCCCTCCTCCATCCTCCCTGCCTCTCGCCTCTGTCTTTTCTCCATATATTAAGGATGGGTGGCACCCCCCCTCCCCTCCTCACAGTGCTATCTGCTACGTGGAGTCACCTCCAGACACATTAGCATATTTATCATCAGCTTCACAGACTTCAAAGTCAATGCTTGCTTTTTATTGAGATGAGGAAGTGCCACCAGGAAACTGATTCAGATTGCAAAAAAATAAAAAATAAAAAATGCTCGGCGTTCCCCAGGGATGAAATATCCATTTAGGTGAGGAAGGCTATAAGGAGAATTCATTTCATTTATTTGCAATGGCAACGGTGTCTTTAGCAGTGACCTAAAATATTTGCTCAGTGCTGTAACCATAGCTTTATACACAGCCCTGTGTGTGTGCAGCAGTGCAGCAATAGAGAAGTGAATGACCAAACATCAGTTTACCAAATAAAATTATGATCAAACAGCAAAATAACTCATTAAGCAGCCTAAATGCACTAGCAGTGGAATGAGCCGTTGACTAAATCTAAATCAGTCTCTCATGAAGGCAGCACAGGTCAGACGGAGTTTGTCCTCTCTGAGCACATGCTTGATTGACAGCTTGTCGGACTGTCGTCTGCAAAACAGCCACACACTAGGTTAAGGGGAGGTCAGTGAGCAATGAGTTTCCCATTGAATTACTGGGCGTATTACAGTACATGACAATCCTGAGAGGGAGCAGTGAAAACAAAGTAAGCTAATTTGGAGTTTGTATTGGCCATTTAACAACTTTAATGTATGTATTTTCATAACAAATTCCATAAACTTATTTTTACACAATGTAACCTAAACAGTTTAATTGTTGAATTAAGGGACAAAGGCATCCAGTGGACTGATCCACTGATCACATGAAGTCATTGCTCTCTTCTGGTCAGTGGTCATGTGACATGAGCGGATCAGTTCAATTCTACGTACATTAGCCTGCATGAAGTAAGTTACCCCAACATATATGAAAGTGACTCATGCACTTTTTCATCCTTTAATCGGTACAGATTCATTATAAGCATAGTGAATACTCGAATGACACTCGTGATTTGGAGTTTACTCAAAAATGCTCTGTGCTTCTCTTTATTTACGATGTGTGGCAAGAAGTGGTGGGCTGTTAAAGCCTTTAACAGGTGGACGGAAATGGACAGAACTGAGGGAAGGAAAGTTACTTAGGGACCAGCGACACCACCTGTGGACTTGCACCACAGGATAAGAAAACCAAAATAAACCATTATGAGGTGAGTACATAAGGGCACACGGTCGAAACTGAGGAGGTAGAGAGAGCACAGTAATTAAAATATTTTTATTGAAATGATATATTAATCAGGTTAAAACCTAAGGAGAAAACTGGAACTGCTGAAGGGAAAAAAAGGAAGTAAGCATAAAAAATTGTATTATTAGATTTCATCTAAAAAACATATATATAAAAAAAGTTAACTGCAATAACTAAACCAAAAAAACTAAATTCAGTGAACTGTGGCCCGAGGACATTGTGGTTCAAATCAAGACAAAAATTGTCCCTTCTGTACACTTCATTTTAGCCATTCTGTGTAATAGCACTTAACACTGACATGATGCTATTTTTATCTATTAATCGCATGACACTGGCACCTCAAGGCCCTCCCTTGTTTTAATTTGCACTGACACTGACTCTTAGACCTACCACTGTTTGAAACACATCCCCTCTTTCCTCACGCGCTCCCTCTTCATTTTTTAAACATACATGCTCTGTTAATAATGTGATTTGAATCATTAATACGCTACAATGTAGGCACCCATTATAATTGGAAAATTAGTTACAGCACAGTGTCTAACAGCTCCTCTACAACACTAATGCCAGCCCCTCTCCCTGTGTCATCTAAACCCTACGCTAATGAAGCCCAGGCCCACAAGATGCAGGAGGTTGAATATCAATTTAATCAGGCCTTCCCTGCAGGGGCTTTCAGAAAGAAATGACAGCCAAAGTGCATTAGCAATTCTACTGCTGTCACTTCTCATAGCTGCTTACCTTGCAAACAAACCGCTCTAATGGCACCTGCCTGCTGGGCAATTTAGGCAGGGGAGGGGCGAGAGTGCACGAAATGGACCGGAGACCACTGACCTAAATAGACAATTACCAATAGTATACTTAACAAGTAGTGGCTGTTTTCATTGTTCGACAGCAAACATTTGTGTAATATTGTCGTTTAATGATTGTTCTTCTCACTTGGTGTGTCTGCTCTGTCAGCACGGGCACATCAGCCTATCAAATAAAAGCCTTTCTTTCGGAGAGGATTAAAGCCCTAATGATCTGAAATTCTCGACAACTTCTCTGTAATGAGAAGCGTTTTCTTCATTACTTCGTTTCCACCTTTGTGATTCCCACCTACCGATAACAGATAGCACAAATAAACACTTTAATACATAAATGAATAGATAAAAGGAAGAGTTCATTACCTTCACTCATATGCTACAATTGAATTGCTTTGACATAATCCCCCATTATTTCTCAAGGGGATGGGGGAGGAGGATAGCCTGGAAGTGATGATAATGTGTGTGCGTGTGTGTGTGTGTGTGTGTGTTCATTCAGTGCATGCACGGAGCAGGGAAAAATATGTCATTCCTCTCTTCATCTTGTGCAGCAGCCCATGTTTTCTCTGTTTACTCTCTGTCATTCTCACACACTGCTGCAGCTCCATGTGTCAGCCGTTTGAAACACAACGACTAGAGAACGAGCGCCACCTGTTGTTTGCCCACGCTCACTGTCTGACTGATCAAGTGCTGGGCTTATATTAACAGATCCATCACCCTCACTCTATGTTAAACAGTTTCTCCTCTCTGCTGGACAACGACAGCAGTTCTTTCCTCCGTCTGACTCCTCTGCTCAATACGCTGCAGCCAAATGCCTCTCAGCTCTTAGCCCGGCGCCTTAACATCAATATATTAGGTCAATAGTGTTGGGTAAGAGAAAAGAAGTCCACTCAGGGAGGTCAATGGTCATGGAGGACGTGGAGGACGAGATCCAGGTTCTTCTGGCAAGCTGATCTGCCCCACGGCTCAAGAAACTAACCAAAAGATTAAGGAGGGACCAGAAAAAGAGGATATTGCGAGAGTACAACATGGAGTCAAAATGAAATGTGTTAATGTGTGTAATATTTTTTCACTCTCTTCAAAATGTGTTTCGTGTGTACCTGCTTATATACAGTCAGCATTTGTCTATGGTGTAAAGTGGCCTAAACCATAAGTGGGCTCCATTAAAATGACTTCAATCTCAGTTAGGGGCAACTAATTACTATGTGTTGACCACATAATGGTGCGTGGTCAGAATGTGGGGTGTAATAAACAGCTGTGTGCTTTAGTCTTTGTCCATCCCTGCCTTTCTGTCCCAGGATAAAAATAGCTTTTAATTGTCTTAATTAGATGCCAATCAATATTTACTATTGACTTTAATAGGTTTGTGCAGGATACTGTACTTTTTTATGATTTAGACCACCACCACACTCCAATGAGCTGGGGCCACAACAGAAGATCAGATTACATTACGAGTAAAAAGTAAAAATTGCATCCCGTCCCTGTTTGGTCTCTCAAAAGGCCAGGTTCTGGTCCCACATGCTTTAGGTTGTCATGATGATCCTCAGAAGTTTAGTTCCCCGGTGCAGCGCAGCAGCAGCAGAGCATTCAGAGCTCATCTGCGATGCACATCTTTGTGCATTGGCTCGTACAGATGGGATGTTCGGCGTTGTTCTCTGCTCTTCAACATGGCAGGAACATGGCACTCTGCGTCTCTCTCACAGGCATTACTTAAACCCCGTAATGAGGAGCAGGCTGCCGTGATTAGCATCGTGTTGAGCACATATTATACCCTGATTGGGTGACACAGAGCAAGACTAAACATTTCCCATCCACACCAGTTCAACTGCTCCTTGAGACGCTGAATCCGTGGCTGTTGGTTTTATGCCTCCCTTAAGCAAGCATGAATATTTAAGGTGCTACAC
>NC_024314.1:8835639-8841857 GCF_000523025.1 Cynoglossus semilaevis
TAACCAAGGACGGCTGTCTTTTCAGCAGACTCCCTCACGTCCTTAACTACTACAGTGCCCCAGTGAGAGTCCCCTTGAACACAATTGATTCATAGTCATCCATCTCATAGCCAAGGGCTTGGTAATCACAGCCGCAGAATCGAATATACCCCACTCCTGTTCCACCAGGGAGAAGGGGTTGTAATGAAATCACCCTCCCCTCTTCCTTAATTGTCTTTTTGGCCAATGGCACACAAAATTATAGGACGGTTTGGGTTTTTTTCTTTCATTGGTAAATTAGAGAAATATTTCCTGTACTATCAAGCAGCCGCTTAATGAAACTGGAGATGTGTCGGTACGCGAGTGGGTGGTCTAGTGAGGGGAAAACACAAGAACGCCTTGTATTTGTTGTAGACGGAAAATGATTGTTTGTTTGCCAAACATTCAATTCAAACCACTTCTAGTATATTCTTTACTTCTTATAGTATTTTTTGAATATATTCTTAAAAAAGGAAAACCAGACTTCCAAAATGGAGCTACAAGCACGAGTTGAAGTTATTTGTTGAAGTCAGCAGTTAGTTAAAGCTTTAAGCTCTGTCATGGTTTGGAGCTGTATTTCACCAGACAGTATTCAGTCTTTGAGTTCAGTGTTGCACTTTCCATTTAGTGCTTTTTAGAACGTGCCTTCTCAGTAGTGATGCCAGGCACAATCCAAATATCGTAAAATGTAGTCGTTAGGGAAAGGGAAATTAATTCAGAAATAATTGCATAATAATTATTATTACTGGCTAACTATAATTACTGGCCTCTGGTGAGGCTGGAACCTTAAATCATTCATCAAAGTTATTAGAGAAAGAAAAGGTGTTTCCATGAGAAAGAAATTTCTGGAACTGACCCCGAAAAATATAAAATGAATGAGAGGAAAAGAGAACAGACACAAGGCTCAGATCACTCAGATTGTGCAGTATGCAAATATTTTGCCATCAACTCGGCCTCGTGGGGAATGACAGGAACATTTGATGCAGTGCTGCTTTTTAGTGAAGTCTCCGCAGAAAGCTATTTTCACAGGATGTTGTGTATGCATTTTTCAGACAGATTGCTGCAGGAGACAGGAGCTCAGGGAGAAGGGGGGGGGGGGAGGAGCACGACTGGAATGAAACACATGCCATCGTCTGCTGAGTGAAGCCGACCACAATGCGGGCCGTTAAAGAAAGCCACAGTCATCTCGCAGCTTTACTCAACCAAAATAACATTTGGAAATCCTGGCAGGAAAGAGAGCAGCAGCATTTATGAAGGAAGTTTCAAATCACGGACGTTCTGAGGTGTTTTGCTTCCACTTTTGCTTCCACTTTTGCCTAAACTAACACACGGCAGGAATTAAGAAAGAGAAAATTCAATAGTTGCTCATTTATTGCATCATTATTCAACCGATTATACAATAAGTTGTAAATTACTGTGCTTCTCTGACTCCCTAATCTGCTACTGCAGTTTATTTGAATACTATAATTGCAAAACCATTAGAGCCACTGTGTGTCTCCGTATTCCACCTGGGATTATACACTCAGACACTTTTATGAAACATATTTAGCAAATATTAGCAGCACAGCACCATCTCCTGCACTGGAGACCGAGCTGAACACCATTAATGTACCAACACTTGGAAATCACCAGTAATTACATGTGGAAAACCCAATTACATTAAGATATAAAATCGTGATGTTTTATATTTCGGCCACATTATACAGTGAATTACCTGCATGCATAGTCATTCTTACACAAATTAGCTGCCAGAGCCACATGGTGGCGATCTTTCTGTATGTAGCCTGCATTTTCTCCATTTGTGTTCAAATAGGGTCACCTGAAATGTCTGGAAGTTGATTTAAAAAAATTACAGATAAAAATATATTTTCAACTAATTATTATTCTTTTTTAAAATTATGATTAAAAACACAGTCTTTGATATGTTGGAGGTATTCACGAAAACACAGCAATCTTCATCGTTGGCCTTTTTGCCAGAGATTTTCTCTGTGTCCAAAAACATTTGTTTAACAAACAGAAACTGAAATATCCCTTTACACCAGCCTTCTATTAAATGTGTAAATATATACAGCCTTTTGGAAACACGTCTTGTTTTTTTCTTCTCCCTATTTTACCTCCCTGGAGAGGTCCAAATCCAAGTCTGCCATCTGCTGGCTCCAACCAGGTGAACAAAAACCCCTCACCAGGAACTGACCCTAAGCAACCCCATGGTCCCACCATTTGAATCCCTCTCTATGTTTGGCTTTTTCTCCCTTTTTAATGTTGACTGGGAAATATCACAAATTCTTCAATAGTCGTGGCTAAAAAAGGTTGAATTATAAAGGAACGACGGAGAAGGAGGGATAACAGGGAGTGTGGAGGAGAGAGAGAGGGAGAAGTGTGGGGAGGGTCGTTGGATGGCGTTTCAATGCTTCTGAGAGGTGCCTCATTTTCCAGCACCATCTGTTCCTGGTTCTGCAAGCTGGAAGCCTTGTTTGTGTCAAACACCTCCCACATGCTCGGAGCAACTCGACTCCAACAGCAAGGACTGCATCACCTGATTCAAACAACTGCACGATGTGACCCGCTGCATCCGTTAACTACTAATCACACCATGTTTGATTATGTTGTTAACCCGTTCCATAAGAGGTTTTTTCCCCTCGGGCTCCTCAACAAAGTTCCGACCAGCCCTGAGCCACTGATAATCTGCGCTTTGGCAGTAGATGACTATGAAAAAAAAGGGTTGATGGAGAGAGAGAGAGAGAGAGAGAGGAGAGAAACTGCGGGCTAGAGTCAGACAGAGGCACATGAACAAGTCCATGCTCCTCCATTTCAATCAGTTACTGCTGTCTCACATGGCGGCAGAGCATCCGGAGGGGAGGTGCCGCCATGAATCCTAATTGCTCCCTTTTCGCCACGTTGCAGGGTGTTTCTATGCAAATCTGTCCAGATAGGTATCTGGTTTATGCAAGGCCAACTGTAACAAGTGAAATGTGAGAAGGAAACTCTCTCAGACAAAAGCCTCGGTGAAGGAGTTGCTATTGTTATTATTCACTTGGATAAATTATTCATTTCGCACACGTCTCTCCCGAGTGCAGGACAGAGCGCGGTTCCACGCACGCAAGCTAACGTTTTGACATGTATGTTATTCACCACGTCGATGAGCACTGGCCTCAAGATAAGATATATGGATTTAATAAGAGTGACGAAGATGCAGAATAATGAAATGTCTGGGAGTTGAGTGCAGGAGTGTCCGCGGAGAGACGGCGGGGGGAAACGAGAAACATCGCTCTCCAGCACTTCTGGCCTTTACATCCACCTCACCAACATTTCTACTCCATCACTCCATACCTACCAGTCTAGCACATTTACTGATACTGTACAGTATAGAGAGATACTGTCATTCTCTAAAGTGGGCGTGGGCAAACTGTTTGAATTTGACAGGTGGGGCGGGTCAGGAGCAGATAGATGGAGCGTTTGTGTGAACTAAGATAAACGACATGTAAAAGTTATGGATAAAGGCTAAAATGCTAAGATGCTTTTAGCCTTCTCTATGCCATCTTTAGGGAAATTGTGGGCATTGCAGGGAAAAGGCAGAAATATAATCACAATACAAACCAGTTATATACTGTAATTTAGACAAGTTTGGCGGGCCGGATTACAAAGCTGAACGGGCCGCATTCGGCCCCCTGGGCCTTAGTTTGCCCGTACCTGCTCTAGAGGATCAACATGCACTTTATTTTCCTATGTTTTTTTAGCACAAAAATGTGTAGAATTTGTTTGAGTCTACAGCAGAGACAGACAGGCTGAACTTTGTCAGAGTCTATTCTTGTATTCCAATCCTCGTGGTTGGGAATCATAAAAAACACTGTGACATATCGAGAAACCAGACTAGAATAAATGTCTATACTTAACCCGGTGGCAATCCAACCAATAGTTGCAGAGACGTTTCATTAACAATAAATGTCAACACAGTCATAACACTGGCAGAACACCATTAAAAGGAAGTGTCTCGGGGGCACAGACATCTACGCAAAACTTTCAACGAGAAAGAAAGAACATTCAACGAAGATTCGCAAATTTCACCTGGACTTATTTTTACATTTAAATCACACTCCACTGTAAAAAGATGAGGATGTCATGACACTGTTGTGACCCTGTGTGCGTGTGTGTGGATGAAGACATACCACCCAGTGATCTGACATCACCAATGAAACTCTACTGTCTTATAGATTCTCCATGTACATTGTGTTGCTCAATTCAAGTTGTGAGAAGAATTCAGTGAAGCCCATCTTTAAGGCATCACTTGAAATATACACACATACACTACCACACACACAAAACACATAAATGCCCTCTGACACGGCGGCTCTTATTACCCACCCTTCTGCTGCAAATGACCATAATCTATACTTTGCTCCCAATGGCTCTCTGGGGAAGCATCACTCATTTGATTTCTCATCTCATCCTCTTTCACTTTATTTCCAGTAATTCAAATCTACTAAATCTAAATATGAGGAGACACGGAGCCCTTCTGTTTTGACAAGTTAAATGACTGCAGGCGATGATGTGCTTCCCTGCAACTCAGTAAGCAGCACACGTCGCCAGCCACAGCCTCGCTCTGCGTTGAATGGAAAAGCGCACGTGTGTTGACACGCATGGTGGCTTCTCCTTCTCCTCCTTCTTGCGGCCGCACGACCTTTTGAAGCATCCTTTTTTGAGGTGAAATTGAAATGGATCGTGTAGCTCAATATTTTATTGACATCATCTTCACAGAATGTTGCTACAGTGACACCGGGGATAATTATTTCACCACAGATTTCTTCCTCTCTACATTTCTTGCTCCCTCTCTCTCTCTCTCCCTCTCTCTCTCTCTCCCTCTCTCTCTCTCTCCCTCTCTCTCTCTCTCCCTCTCTCTCTCTCTCCCTCTCTCTCTCTCTCCCTCTCTCTCTCTCTCCCTCTCTCTCTCTCTCCCTCTCTCTCTCTCTCCCTCTCTCTCTCTCCATCCCTCTCTTTCTCTCTGCTCTCCTTCCAGTCCTTCCATTCCTGTAAAGAATTATTTCTGCATAAATTACACACTGGAATATTGAATCAGTCTCCAGCCACCAAAGGCGAGTCTGTGTGGCTGATTACCAAGCTGCGTGTTCAACGTGCATGCGCACAGTCACGCACGGTGTGTGACGGAGGAGTAAGGGCAGAGGTGGGGGGAGGCAGAGTGGGATCAGCAGATCTGTATATGGAGAGCAAAAGCTGTATATTTACCCTGGCCACACACTATTTGCTCATTACTTAGTCATTAGCAGGGGCATGGTTTTAAAGGAAGGAGGGATCAATCAATTGTCATGGGTCAATGTTTTGCAGCCCCATTATGAACCTTGGGTGGCTCTGTAAATTAAGCACAGTAATTACTCATGTTAATTACACAACATTGGTGCAGGCATTGATCCACAATATGTTTCTGCATGTAAACAATGAGGTGGGTAAACCAGTGGGTAAATATAAAAATATATTTACAGTATATGTATAGACACATATACTGTATATATATATATATATATACATACACACTACACACTATTTACATACATTTATATGTAAATATATATATATGTAAATATATATTTATATATGGATTTGTTGCAGAGTCTTGTGAAGTTCGAAGGATCAAACATTTAAGGTGAACATCTTACAAATGTCACCTGGAGGAGTCGGCAACAAACCAGCTTGCAAAGAGCATGCAAAGTATTAGCCGAATAATGGGTTTGCGATTTTGTCCCGCTTTAATAATTAACCATTTTGTCATCATCTGTGTACTTGTGAGTACTGAGATTTGGTGCAACTTTCATGATTGGCAATTAACCTCTTGAATTTGTCTCCAAAGAGCATTAGACGTGGGGATGATACATGTTCTCCCGGCCTTAATTTAGCATAAATAACATCCAGCGCTCTGGGGTAAATTGAAACCGAACACACAAGTAAACAGAGATGTGGCCAAATCCCTGGCTCTACAGTACATTCCTGAGAGAGACAGAGTACTTTTCTCCAATCTAAGCAATTTTGCAGTACTGTAGATGCTTACCTATTCCACCAGGAGTGGTGTATATATTTGGTGCATGTCTGTGTGTGCTTACAAATGTGTGGTATATACAGTATGACACAGTTTTGTGCTGAGATGCTCAAAAGGCACTTTAGGAGAAGACCACAGAGCTGCTTCTCCTGCT
>NC_024314.1:8841881-8881060 GCF_000523025.1 Cynoglossus semilaevis
TTTTCAGGATCATTACTTATGCTCTTTAGATGATGTATATTTGCACAGACTGATACGTCCTAATATCCTTCAGTTATTTGTCTCCAGATTTAAAGATTTAGAAAGCAAGCTCCCAGGAGGCAGATTTAAACACCAACACTGTAAACACTTTATGAGAGGTTTAATTGAAGGTCTCCATATATTTAGATCCCAGTAGCAACAGCAGAAATGGCAGAAAGGGAAATATGATTGAGGGCACAATTTTCACTGTTTGAGGTTTTCAGTTGTCAGTAGAAATAATTAGACCAAGGATTATGGTTCTTATCAGAAAGTCATCAGTCACTGTCAACAGTGTGCATAAAAGCAAGGGAAAAAAAGCAACAACAAAAAAAAACCCTCTTCTTCTCTGTTTACCCTTTCTTACGTTTTCTTACCAGCTATTGTACATGTATTTGCTGCCATCTCGTGATCAGACGTACACTTTGCAGCGATTGAACTGTGCATGACCCACAGATGTGCTGTGATGTCCTTTCAGTGACGTATTGCTTTAGGAAGTGGGTCAGCTCTGCACTGAAGAATCATGACGCCTATATGTGGGAAAAAAAGAAAAAGAAAAAACCTCAGAAAACATCGTTTCTTGGAAATATACTTTTTCCCTCTCAGGACAATGTGTAACTTGCTGAAAGTGCAATAACTGCTGCAGTGACTCAATGCTGAAGGATCTTTCGTGTACTTTACTGACCTCACTTCAATATTACTCATACATTTTCTGGATCAGATTTTGTCATTAAAAAACAGATTGATTGATTAGAACCATTCAACAATGTTATGTTGTGGAAAGAAAGCATTTACCTGTACCTCTATCTCAACATTCAGATTATATTTTGATACATCTGTTATTTTTATATACTATATATCTTGATTGTCACATTTGAAATTATTAAATAATTCATATAGTAATAATTAAAATAGCTTGTTGATTAAAGGGCATTTTAAAAGAGCTGCATCCCTCTTCCTCATTGACACATCTAATGAACACCCACATTCATAACATTATTCTGTTTTATTACTCTACATTTTACTCTAAGCTAAATGACAGAAAAAAAATTATAACCCATTTAAAGACTTAAAATTATATAATAATCGAACTGTAAAATTATGGTTATACCCAGTATCCAGTAGGTGTCAGTAGTGACTTTGAAGCGTCCATATTTGTGCTCCTAATACCGTCTCTTTTCTCTTTTACGTTGTCTCGAGCTGTGTTGCACCCACATGCTATCAACACTGTGGAAGGCTATTAGCATTACCATAACATGAGGAAACTAAATGACACCGTGCTGGTGACATTGCAGGAATAGTCCATTGGAATGAAGACAGAATAGTAGATTTAAGTTGTTATTTGATAAGGAAGAGTTGCCAAAATGGTGAAAGAGCAGTTCAGAGAGACAGATGTGGCTAAGAAAATGTAAGTATAACAGTGGGAAACAGTGCTAGCACGTTAGCTTCGTTATTAGCCACTGCTGTGCAGTGCATAAAATATTGACATTCTCGTTTTAAGAATACAATTAAAGTCAGAAGGTTGAAAAAGCACACGGACGTTCGCGACTGTCTTTCTCAAGTTGGGAATGTAAGGTGTCCTTAGACGACAGTAATGGAAGTCCAATGTGACTGGAGTTTAATTTCAAACTCAATGTTTTGGTATTACCTAAATACCATGTAACTGTAGATTAGGGAAGGTTTATTTCTCATATATAAATATCATAAATATAATGTATGAATAAGTACCTGTCGTTAGTACCTGGATGTGATTTTCTTTTTGTTCAGCCAGTGACGTCCTTTGCCATGTCGTCTAATTCTGTTTACAGAAGCCACATCTGTTTCGGGATGAAATCTGCTGAACAGATGCGTCAGCAGGCTCACATTCAGGTGGTCAGCAAAAATCTGTACAGCCAAGACACCAAACATACACCGCTGCCCTATGGAGTGTTGGACCACCGAATGGTACAAAGCAGACACTCTTTTCACAGCCCTTTATAAACATGCCATGAAAACAGAATTGTCTTTCTGTACTGACCAGACTGCCTTGCGTGTCATATTAAGTTGAAGAATTTGTAAACTGTCAGATTTTCCAAGTCAGAAAACTGCTGTTTATTTGTCGGCCCCCAAGTGCAATAGAATGGAATGCTTGGTTTATTTAAAGGAAATATTTGATTCCGTTATTATTATTATTATTATTATACATATAAAATGCTGCACTGAGATGGTTTGTGTGGTTCTTATTGGGTTTGATAAAAATAGTTGTATTTTTGTAACTTTACTCATTTAGTCTGTTCTTAAATGTTTGAGAACCGAGGGTAAAAATCATTCATTTCATTTTCAAAAATCAGTCACCTCTATTTCAAATAAACAAATTAACACATTATCTGCTTTGTGTCCAACAGGGCACCAGTGAAAAAGACAGGCCGTGTCAGACCTGTGGGAAGAATCTGGCTGATTGTCTGGGACATTATGGATACCTGGATCTGGAGCTTCCATGTTTTCATGTCGGTTACTTCAAAGCAATCATTGGAATCTTGCAGGTCAGTGTTGTTTCTAGGACAAAAGGGGCTAGAGTTATTAAAACAGCATGTTTGTCATTTAAAGAGTATTTTTCACTCGTATTGCTCAATATATATATCAACAGAATGTTAACTGGCAGAACGTTTCTTAAATGCCGCGTAAGGGAAATTATTTCTTCCTGTAGGTGTCACTATAGTTCCAGAAATAAAAGTTTTATCAAAGTGACTTGATTCTTTGGCTCAATATTCCTTCTCATTTAAGATGTATTTATTCTAACAATTATTTGTTTTCAATATTCTTTTGATAAGTTGATTATTTTCTAATTGTCTATTTTGTCTCATTCCTAGATGATTTGCAAGACATGTTCAAGCATAATGTTGTCGAAAGAAGAGAGACAGCAGTTCACTGATTTCCTGAAGCGACCCAACCTGCCATATCTGCAGAAACGAGGGCTGAAGAAGAAAATCTCTGATAAATGTCGCAAAAAGACAATCTGTCTGAACTGTTCCGCCTTTAACGGTGAGATATTTTCACACCAGAAATAACGCTCTCTCTCACAAACACACATACATCTCAGTTTCCTCGTCCCATGGTGAAGAACTGAATTGGTGTCTCTTTTGTGTTATCTGTTAAGGATCGGTAAAAAAGTGTGGGCTTCTCAAAATCATCCATGAGAAATACAAGACCACCAAAAAAGTGGTGGAACCTTTTGTGTCAGATTTCCTGCAGTCCTTTGACATTGCCATAGAGCACAACAAAGTGATGGAGCCACTGCTGCCCCGAGCACAGGTGAACTCTTCATACTCAGGGCTGGAACTTTTATTAAGTTTATTTGTTTGCTATTTGTTTGAAACCTATTGTTGAGATTTTGCACTTTTATGGAATGATTTAATTGCTCTAATCCATGTAATTGTAGCAGCAATTCTACCAATTATACTCTTTATAATTAATTGTAAATGATATAAGTTTTTTATAAATTAAAAAACTAGAATATTTCTTAACAAGAAATTTTACACAGGCCTCATTTACATTTTCTCCCAGGAAAACTTGAACCCTCTCGTGGTTCTCAACCTCTTCAAACGGATCCCTCAGGAAGACATTCCACTCCTTCTGATGAACCCAGAAGCAGGCAAACCTGCAGACCTCATTCTTACCCGCCTCCTGGTGCCGCCTCTATGCATAAGACCCTCAGTGGTCAGTGACCTGAAGTCAGGCACCAACGAGGACGACCTCACCATGAAGCTCACAGAGATAATCTTCCTCAATGATGTGATTAAAAAGGTTGGTGTCTGTCACTGACAACTGACACAACTAAGTTTGCTAAGTATGCAATGTCTGAGGTGCAATTTTCACAAGGCAGCAATGTTTTAAATTTTATTTTGCAGCATCGAATGACAGGCGCTAAGACGCAGATGATCATGGAGGACTGGGATTTCTTGCAGCTCCAGTGTGCCCTCTACATCAACAGTGAGCTATCGGGCATTCCTCTAAACATGGCTCCGAAAAAGTGGACCAGAGGATTTGTGCAGAGACTGAAGGGGAAACAAGGTAGAATATGATCCATGTTGATTTTCCAGTCTACTAACTTTTAATTTTTTACAATCCCAATAATATATACCATACGCATGCATTTTCACTGTGTTATCTGCACATAGTTATATTTGAACTGTGTTAACTCACAGGTCGGTTCAGAGGAAACCTCTCAGGTAAAAGAGTGGACTTCTCTGGGAGAACCGTCATCTCTCCAGACCCTAATCTAAGGATCGATGAAGTGGCCGTACCAGTACATGTGGCAAAAATTCTCACCTATCCAGAGAAGGTGATGAAATGTAATCACTCAAGGAAAAAACATACACCAAAAAAAATTAAGATACAATATCTCATTTAAGTATTTTTCAATATTTTAGGTAAACAAGGCCAATTTGGAGCTGATGAGAAAACTAGTCCGCAACGGTCCTGACGTTCACCCCGGAGCGAACTTCATTGAGAATCGTATGAATCATATTAAAAGGCAAGTCCAGAGGTTCCTGAGTTTAAGTCAAATATTATTTATATATATTATATATAACTTTCAAAAACATTTATTTTACTTTTAGGTTTCTAAAATATGGAAACCGAGAAAAGATCGCCCAGGAGCTCAGGATCGGTGACGTGGTCGAAAGGCACCTCATTGACGGAGACATCGTCCTCTTTAATCGACAGCCTTCTCTACACAAACTCAGCATTATGGCCCACATTGTGAGTTTTGTCTTTCCGCTACCTTTATTTTATATATATATTTTTACAAACCAGAACAGAAGATTTGAAGTCCTTGAGAGTAGTTTATCCAGAGTAAGTCAAATGTTTAGCTATTGTAACAGATTTATGTTCACATAAAAAGAAATTCACTTCAAATTTGACCTTATGAGCTGCAAAAAGATTTTTTATTCTTATTCTTATAATGAAATAAGTCTTTATATAACATTCCTTTTTGTATGTTTTATTTTTTCCAAAATCATAGGCCAGAGTAAAACCTCACAGAACGTTTAGGTTCAACGAGTGCGTGTGCACACCGTACAACGCCGACTTCGACGGAGATGAAATGAACCTTCATCTACCTCAGACCGAAGAGGCGAAAGCTGAAGCCCTCGTCCTGATGGGGGTATGAATCATCCCTATGTTTGACACAAACATAACCATTTTCATGTACCTGTCACTGATGGCGTCTGGCTGGAAAGAGGCCAAACACAGGATATGTGTCTCTGACAAAGAAATTCAATTATCTTGTCTTTTAGACAAAAGCTAATCTTGTCACTCCAAGAAATGGGGAACCTTTGATTGCAGCTATTCAAGACTTTCTCACAGGTAATGTAACAAGTTGTAGCCAGGTCCACTGCTCTTCAAAAATAAAGTGTCACGGATTCATAATGTTTTTTTGTTTTTGTTTTTTTTAATGTCATATGAAATGGGCTCCAAAGTCAGACACTTCAGACATTTTTGTTGAAATAAGTTGCAGCTGAATTAAAGGTGGCTTTCTTGTTGCACAGGTGCCTACCTCCTGACTCTGAAGGACACCTTCTTTGACAGAGCCAAAGCTTGTCAGATAGTGGCATCAATACTGGTGGGCAAGGATGATAAAGTCAGAGTCTCTCTCCCTCACCCTGCCATCATAAAGGTAGGACATTGCCATGGCATGACTGACAAGCACATCTCTGGATCTGCAATCCTCTAGATAATAATTTGTGTCTGTCCACCAGCCCATGGCTCTGTGGACAGGGAAGCAGATTTTCAGCCTCATTCTGAAGCCAAGTGACGATTGTCCAGTCAAGGCCAACCTGCGAACCAAGGGCAAACAATACTGCGGCAAAGGGGAAGATCTCTGTCACAATGACTCGTGTGAGTTTCAACAAGTTTTTTCAACATCAGTCAAGTTATTTTTATTAACGTTTTTCTTCTTGTCTGTTGTCATGGCAAAACAGAAGAAAGTTGACCTTGTTATGGCACTTATATAAAGTGACAAAATCTAGATTTGAGACAAAATATAAAAAATGTGTACACAAGTTTGTATAATAATTTATATAGTAGCTATATTTTTAAATATATATCTATAGACTAATCTAGAGCACCTAGGCGAGAAAGGTAAAACAAAAGATACAGAAAGAAACCTATAAAAATGGCTTACAGCAAGTATTCTTTTTATTTCTTTTGTATACTTTAGCTTTGATTTTGGTTTTTTTTTTCTTGCCTAATATAAATGTCATCAATATCCTCCTGTATTCTCTTTCTATCCTCCCAGTCGTGGTTATCCACAACAGTGAGCTGATGTGTGGCAGCATGGACAAGGGCACCTTGGGCTCTGGCTCTAAAAACAACATTTTTTACATCCTGCTGAGAGACTGGGGACAACTGGAAGCTGCAAATGCCATGTCCCGCCTGGCAAGACTGGCTCCAGTGTATCTCTGTAAGTTATCCCTGGCTAAAAACAATATTTATTGTTCTAAAAATTTAATCTTTTTAATCTCTTAAGAGATTTAAGCAAAAGGTTTATGAAATGGTGAAAAGTGTCCATTGTTTGTATAAAAAAATTACCATTCTGTTCTCTATTCATGAAGGACAAAGACATCAAACCCAATGTTTACTGTGCCAATGTTATTGTAACAAAAATGATATATTTTATACTTTTGTTCACCGTCTCTTCTGGCAGCCAATCGAGGCTTTTCCATTGGTATTGGTGATGTGACCCCTGGCCAGGGTCTGCTGAAGGCCAAACAGGACCTGTTGGATGATGGTTACAAGAAATGTGATGAGTATATCGAAGCTTTACAAACAGGCAAGTTGCAGCAACAGCCAGGTTGCACCGCAGAAGAGACCCTGGAGGTAGGTGTGACTTCTATACATAAAAAAACACATTGCCTGACATACCATATTGTGATAGCTGTGATTATAAGAACAAGATCGAACCTGTTTCTGAGAGGTGACATTTGGAAAAAAAAACCCCAGAACAGATCTGCACTATATTCAACCTAAGGCTGTGCTGCTGACCAAAACCAAACATTAAGATGAAATGAGTTGCCTTATTTTAAACCTTAGTCCCTGCTTTGCCAGAGCAATATTGCGTTGCCCTACGTCCCCAGAGCAGGTTTTTCGGTAATATAAAAAAAAGGATTCTGACATTGTAAGGAACAGCCAGACTGTAGTACCAGAAAAGATGCTGTGGAAGGAAAGTCTTGTCGCAGGACATTCTCTGTAGTAGCATAGCAAAGAGACACAGGGCAGTGGTACTGTCCCAACCAGGCAAATAATTAAAAGCAGACTGGAGTTGTTTTTTTTTAACAGGGGCTGTTTCAAATCTGTTAATGAAGCAAAAAGAAATGGTCAGTGTTAGAACTGGCAGAAGTCTGGGACCCAAGTACAACCATCTACTGCCAGAGAGTTCTGGCTAGTCTGGTCTGCGCAAAGGAATTGCAGCCCAAATGCCAAACCTCTAAACATGGAAACAAAACCAAGTGACTCACCATGGGAACTGGGCTGTAGAAAGATGACAGCTGGTGCTTTTGATGAATAAGTCTGAAGATTAACTATTGAGTTGTAGAAAAAAAATCATGACTGCTCCTAAGTTAGAAAACAGCACAATAGTGTTTGTCAAGAAGACAAAGTGAAGCATAGCGAGATACTGTATATCACCTGTAAAACGCTGCTTTCTGGTCCATTGCATGTTAATTCAATCCCACCTTAAAAAAGTAAAATCCTTGAAAACATTTCTGTCCCCAAGGATGGCCATGACAGAAAATAATTAAGAACCACTAGTTTAAATCCCAGGATCCCTGATCTCAACACGTCGAGTGTGTCTGGAAGTGAGTGGGTGTGTTACAACAAATCATTTATATATTTTTATAATACATCTTTTAGGCAAGACTATTCACTGAAAATAAGCAGCAGTACAATGTTCTGTCAAGAAAACAAACAATTCATCAATCACTTTAATCAGTTCATCACAGTCTTGGATATGGTCAGTTTGCAAATTATAATAAAAACTTTTTGTTTTTCTCGGTGTGTCTGTCCATAGGCTCTCATTTTAAGGGAACTGTCTGTCATCAGAGACAGAGCTGGCAGCGCCTGCCTCAGGGAGCTGGATAAGAGCAACAGCCCTTTGATTATGGCTCTTTGTGGGTCCAAAGGTAAAGCAGCTGGAGACGACACAGCAGTCAGTCAACAAATCCCAGCCTTTGACTATTATTTTCCCAACCAGTCCCTGCTGTAATCTGGGGATAGACAGTATAACTTTTAGATCAAGTGTTGTGGCATATTATCGTGACATCATTTTTCAGGTTTAGAAAAGTGACTAAGATTCTACATACGTACATATTTCCTGTCCATGTGGAGATGAAATTTAAAAAACACCACAGCAGGGATGTTTTGAAAAATCCTAAAGAATGGGATTTAACTGAGCATCTCTGTTTTATCTGGGGTTTTGTATGATGTGTTCGCCTGGTTGTGCTGCATCCCGAGGTAGGTGGGAATTAAAATCAATGTGATAAAATGTTTTGTAGTCACGGTGGAAAAAGAGAAGAGCCAAACACAGAAGTCATTTGAAAATAAAATGATTCATGGAATTTGTCAGATTTAAAAGGTGTGGGTTTTCTTCAGATTCCAAGCTAATATTAATTCTTGAGAAAGAATATTTAAGAAAATTAGCTTCCATTAGAAAATAGCACAGTGGTACTCATAATTTCACTGATTTCTCTTTGTTTTGGTACGAGGTACATTTCTGTTTGTAAATAAAACCTCTATAAATCCTTCTCACTCTAATAATCAGTGTGATGATTTTCTTTTGTCGCTTCTCAGGGTCCTTCATTAACATCTCTCAGATGATTGCCTGTGTAGGTCAGCAGGCCATAAGTGGCTCTCGAGTTCCAGATGGATTTGAAAATCGTTCCCTGCCTCATTTTGAGAAACACTCAAAAGTAAGTCTTTTTTCTTTTTCTCCTGTGTTCATATAATTATTTAGATTTTCATTTTAATGTACTATAAATCCAGTTACTAAACAAACTCCTTTGCTGTGACTCAGTCAAGTGCAGTTGCCTCACAACCATAGAGTTGTGGGACTGATTCCAGACTTGTCAGTAGCTTAGTGGCAAAAGTCTGCATTTCTTGCTGCTGTATTTGCATCATCCTACTAAAAAAACAACACATTTCTTGCTGTTGTGTTTGCATCATCCTACTAAAAAAACAACAAGTTGCTTGAGTTTTTTTTTCTTTGCTTTCCAGCTGCCTGCAGCTAAAGGGTTTGTGGCTGACAGTTTTTATTCAGGCCTGACTCCAACTGAGTTTTTCTTTCATACCATGGCTGGTCGAGAGGGTTTGGTGGACACTGCTGTGAAAACTGCAGAGACTGGATATATGCAGGTAAAGCTGTGGTAAATGCCCTACGGCTCAGTACAAGAGGGGGCATCACTACAGATTTCTGCAAGACTTCGCTATTAAAAGTTCTAGGAACTGATTATGTTTCGTATTATTAGGAATAGAAACTGCGGACTCAGGAGCTATACTATTATCGTAATGCCCTATTGCTAGGCTGAATATGAATATAAGCCACTGTGATGTTCATTTATTTTTTTTCTCATACCTTGGACAATTTCCTGACGTCCGATATGTTTTTGTTTTGTTTTTTGCTTTATAAAGTGAAACTATGTTGAAAAGCTCTGATTGCACTTTTGGAAATTTCACATTACTTTATCACATCTTTTCTCCATACCTCTCTCCACTTGGGCAGAGGCGACTTGTAAAGTCTCTGGAAGATCTGTGCTCGCAGTACGACCTGACGGTGCGCAGCTCCACCGGTGACATCATCCAGTTCATTTATGGCGGTGATGGTCTGGACCCGGCCGCAATGGAGGGAAAGGACGAGCCACTGGAGTTTAAAAGAGTGCTAGACAACATCAGGGTGAGATCACACATATAGATTTTTTTATGCACACAATAATCCTGCACCAACACCTGGGAACATTACCATCATCTCTTTCTTACTGCAGTCAGTTTTCACTGATTGATTGTCTACTTTCATTTTCGATGTGCTCAGTCTTGGAGATGTATTTCATCTTCGTTGATGTTGATTGGAGGCACTACTCTGTCTATAGAAGGCTACTAATAATTCAATAGATAATAAGTGTTAGATAGTCTATGGAGAGGTGAGACCTCCAAAAAAAAACCCTACTGTTTAGAACAGGTTATACTTTAAAATACTCTTTTATTATCCAGTATTTTGTTTAAAAATGTTTGCATAATTAATAATAAAAAATATAAATTGTAAAGCTGAAGTACGAGTAAGAGGCTCCTCACATCCAAGGATGTGTTGACCCAAGGGCAAGTACTGCTGTCTCATTGTTTTCCCATCATCTCCCATTGATCCTTCTCTATGTTTCTGTCCTCAGGCTGTCTATTCGTGTCCAGATGAGCCTGCGCTCAGTCAGAATGAGCTGGTTCTCACTGCAGATGCTGTAATGAAGAGGCAAGACTTTTTGTGCTGCAGAGAAACGTTTTTAGAGGTAACCTCTTTCTACTTGTTCCGTCATTGTTCTCAAATGTCATGCACAGTTAAAGGTCCCCTGAATTTCCTCAATGCTCTGGAGAAAGGTCTTCTTTTCTCATGTCATTTTCCTCTCCTTATATTCATTTGTGTCATGTTCAATACTGACAACGACAAAATAGCAGAAAAAAGTTGAAAACATTTGATTATGACGGGATTTAGCATATATATATATATATATATATGTGTGTGTATATATATATATATATATATATATATATATACATATATATATATATATATACACACACGTATATATATATATATATATACACACATATATATATATATATATATATGTGTGTATATATATATATACGTATATATATATATATTAAGCATACTTGTCTATATGTCCATGTCTATATTATGATACCTATACTTTAAGTTGAGCAGTGACACTCGGCAACAAAACAGTGAAACAGTTTGGTGACCCTTGCCCATCTTCCGGGGTCGTAGGCCCAATTATTAGTGAAGCTTCACTTAATAGAGACACAACAAATCCCACTCATGTTTCTACCTTTAGGTTAAATACATATTATCCGATCTGCATGTACCCAGAGAAAACTCATGTGCTGTCGTCAGGTTCAAACCAGCTGCAGCCAGGTGATACCTGTGTTTTGGTTTTCTTCCCTCTCGTGAAGGAGTTAACTGAAACAGGCTCAGAGAAGTACCTGGAGGTATTGTGCTTGAGCATGCCCGGTGTGCTTAAACACAGCAGAGAATGGCGTGACACTAGGATGTGTGACAGATTGATCATTTATTTAATAATCCCCCTGTCTTAGTCAGTGTGCTTGGACTTTAAGCATACAACACTAGGTGGGTTTTTGGTGTTCCTTACAACTGCATGGCAATGTGTTTTCTCTCCATATTATGTTTGATGGAGTTTTCTATTGTTTTTCATTTAGGATATAAATGTAAAAATGCTCTGGATAATTTATTTTTAGTAATTTATGATAATGTTTGTACATGCAGGAGATTAGGAAATTCATCAGGAGCATCTCAGAAAGGATCAAGAAGACCAGAGACAAATACGGAATCAATGACAATGGCACCAGTGAGGTAGAAATCCTCAATGAATGTCTTCAATTGAAAGTATATTTTTGCAGTGAATATATTTTTCTGTCTCCATTTATCTTATTTTCCAGCCAAAGGTTCTCTATCAGCTGGATCGTATTACTCCCACTCAGCTTGAAAAGTTCCTTGAAACTTGCAGAGACAAGTACATGAGGTACACAAACTATTTGCTACTTTTCTTTTTGAGGCTAATTCCTTTTTTTCTTTTTTTCTGTGCAATCAGAGCATAAAAGAAAACAAACACATATACTGTACGTATATGATACAATATGATTGAATTATTACAGTTGATGGTCAGTACTACACACTTTTGAATTGATTTTATATTTTTTTGAATTTCTCAGGATCTACCTGATCTGCACTCACTTTACGATCTGCTTTTAGATTCTGATCTACTTGGACAGCTCTGAATTAGATAAAGCACCTGAAGACACCCCGTATTGCTAAAACGCAAATATCTCTTCTCAGTTTAATGTCGCAGTTTTTTAGATATAAGGATTAGGATTTTGTATTTAAAATCAGAATGTTTTACCTCTGTCTTAGGACCTTTTCTTCCTCCTCATACAAGTTTTTCAGATTATCAGAGCTAATTCTGTCTGGCGGTGCTTGTCATGACTTTCTTTCCCACGTAGAGCACAGATGGAGCCTGGCTCGGCAGTTGGTGCCCTGTGTGCTCAGAGCATTGGAGAGCCCGGTACACAGATGACCCTGAAAACCTTTCACTTTGCCGGCGTGGCGTCCATGAATATCACATTGGGGGTGCCTCGTATCAAAGAGATCATTAATGCTTCCAAGAACATTAGGTACGGTGTGCGACTGCGGCACAAAGCTAACTGGTTAACAGTTGTTTTTTTACCTCTGTGCTCACAGAAGTTTCAAGACTTATTTTTACCTACTTACTTAATATATTTTGTTAGCAAAGTACTGTTACATAGGATACAGAGATTTGTTACATTAACCTGCTACCAAAAATTCTAAAGCTTTTGAAATACACCAGAGATATAATGATGTTACAACTTTACCATTTACTCAGCACACCCATAATCACCGCACATCTGGACGTGGAAGACGATGCTGATTTTGCCAGATTGGTGAAAGGGAGAATTGAGAAAACACTTCTCGGAGAGGTATGTGTGCTAAAAATGCTAAAAAAGAATGGCCTTGCCTGATTCTTCTCTTCTTCTTACTTTTTCCTCCCATTGCGATGTGATGTGTTCTCATTGTTTGTTTTTTTTACTTTTATTTCAGCACTGTGTTAATTGGACAGTCAATGTTTGCACTAAACAACATTTTTTAGAAGGTAGCACCAGTTGACATCCACAATTGTATTGAAAAATATGTGCTCTTGTCCACAGATTTCTGAGTATATTGAAGAGGTTTTCCTTCCCGACGACTGTTTTATCCTGGTTAAATTATCACTGGAGAGGATACGGCTGCTGAGACTAGAGGTACTTTGAAATGTCCTTTTCCCTTCTGAACATGTTTTGTATTCTGGTTTAAACCACTGTGCCTGACATGCTTTTTGTTAAGTCTCCCTTTCAACCATGTATTTGAAGTCACTGTTAAAGTACAATAATTGTTGTAGAAACAGTTCACAAATAGTTACACAGTGGTTCCCAAACTTTTTTGGCTTGTGACCACATTTGGGCATCACAAAATTCTCTCGACCCCAGAGACATTTTTTTATCATGTTTGATTTGTGTTGCAAATAAAAATAGGTATGATCATGTTTTTATTTTAGAAAGAAGCAAAGGTGCAAACGCTGTGTGAAATTAAAGTACTCTGTTGCATCCTGCATATTTTTTACATGGTGATTTCATGATGTCTGAGTTCACCTTGTAAGGTCACATATTTCTTTCTTGTTAGCAGTTAAAAGGAATCAGTCTTAATGTTTTTGTATTCTAAAGTAGGTTTTTGTGTCCCTGACAACACAGGCTCTTTGCCTTTATCACAAAAAAATTAGGATTTTCTGACAGCTTCTCTTCCACTGATTTGATGGTTTAAGAGAACATATAGAGCAGGAAAGAACTGTAATAATAGCAATTTTTGTGCAGAGGAGAGTAAGTGAAGAAATCTCAGTTGGACACTGATCCATGTTGTTTTGTTGCCAGGGTAACAAATTCCTCCTTAAGGAATGGAGTGTTTCCATGCTGTGATTATTGTTTTTCTAAGACCAAGAAAAATCTACCTTTATTAAAAAAAACAACAACTTTTATTTATACAGTGAAAGTAATGCCCTGACTTTACATTTATCTCCTCAGGATTTTGAAGTATTACATTAATTGCAGATGTTATTAAGTAAAAACCACGTTAAGTGCCTTCCCTGTAACTTCTCTCTTTTTTTTTTTTGTCATTTCCAGGTCAATGCAGAGACTGTGCGTTACTCCATCTGCATGTCTAAGCTGCGAGTGAAACCAGGAGATATTGCCGTTCATGGTGAGGCAGTGGTGTGCGTTTCCCCTCGGGAGAACAACAAAAGCTCCATGTACTATGTGCTGCAGTCATTAAAAGAGGAGCTTCCCAAGGTGAGAGTCCGTTTCTAGAGGGTCCACTTCATTTGTTTAGTGCGGGTTCTTAAAATGAGGGAAACCAAATGCATAAAATTGGATCTGGTTGTAATTCATCACAAAAACAAGTAAGAAGCAAAGAAATAGTAGACGAGCTACAAAAAGCAGTAACCTGGGCTCTTTTTCAAAGTACTTAAGGACTGCGCCACAATGAAAGTGTGTCAGTGTGCATGTGTATAATGGCTGGGGTAGTAATGGGCTCTTGTTAGCTCTGGGTAGCCTGCTGTTGACATACTTTATATCAGCACTGTATGTGCCACAGAGCTGCCATTTCCATTACATTTTTTTTTTTTTTTTTAATACTAATGCAAATTATACAGCATCTGGTTGTTATACCATACATTTTAAGTATTTTCTAGTATCTTGTATTTGATATGATCAGTTTACAAAGCTGTCTACAAACTAGCTGTTGTGTGCAGAAATATTTGTAATGATGTATCAAATCCAATATTATTACAGCAAATAGTTCCTTTGTTAGCTCATAATAGGGCACAAGAATATGTAGAAGATTTTCAAATTACTTAATACATACGTCTCAGCTTGTGACCCAGAGCTCCTACAGTGTATTTCTCTCTCCTGCTGGAAAGAACCCGCCAACGATTAGCTTTAAATCCTTGCTTTTCTTTGAACAACTCAAAGAAAGATGACCTTAATTAAGAGCTTTCCAAACTGCAGTTAATATAATCCGTAAAGATTTTAAGCTTTTTGTCCAACAAACTCTAATTGCTGGTTATTGTCCACCGGCAGGTGGTGGTTCAAGGAATCCCAGAGGTTGCCCGAGCCGTCATTCATATTGATGAACAGAGCGGCAAGAACAAGTACAAACTCCTGGTGGAGGGAGACAACCTGAGGGCTGTCATGGCAACCCACGGAGTGAATGGGAGCAGGACTACTTCAAACAACACATACGAGGTATTCGTCAAGGAATATTAAAGCCAGTGTGGACTCTATTAGAACCTATACTGTAGTCTCTGTAGTCGACTGTTCTCTGTAATTGTTTGCTGTATCCGGGGAAATAGGGGGGATTGTTTCGGTAAACACACCTCAGCTCAGTAAAAAGAGAACTCAGTGGAAGTTAGCAGAACAAGCGCTATGATTGTTTTATTGCTGTAAAATGACCACATGATGCCATACTTACAACCTCTGTCCTCAGCTGTTACACACACGTTGCAGAACATTTCTTCCCTCGCTCTGATTCCGACCCTCTCTCCTCACTGTCGCCAGCTTTGCCGTCGCTGCTTTTCTTCTACAGTGTCTCAGGTGTGCTGTTCACACTGCTGTCTCCAGTGGGTGCCATCTGTGCACCAGCTGTTGGTGGCTTTGCATTGTGTAAATGTCAGTGTGTCTTCCACGTGTCACTTTGTTTGAACTTAGAAATGGAGGGAGAGACAGAGAGAGGGAGTAGCAGAGTACATTTACATTCACGCATTTAGCAGACACTTCAGCGCGACTTACAGAGGAGGATTAACATTATCAAGCATGTAGTTCCTCTGGGATTCTCCGCTCTCGGCTTCTGAAGTGGCACCACATCTGTGAAATAATCACGATAAACCACGATTAATTGTAATTGTTATTAATCACTTTTAATTATGATTATTCACATTGTTTCACACCTGTTTTATTGTGACTAATCCAAATGATGGAATTTTTAATATGGGAAAATGTAAATATGAAGTAATTAAAGCAAATCCAAGTGGTCTTGTTAGCAGCTCTGTGATATTCACTGCTGTAGTCAAATCATAGTGAAATTTCCATGTGAATGTAAAAACTGACCACGTCTGTTCTTACCCCCACACCTGATTCCCAGGTTGAGAAGACTCTGGGCATCGAAGCGGCCAGGTCCACAATCATCAATGAGATTCAGTACACCATGGTGAACCATGGAATGAGTATCGACCGACGTCATGTCATGCTTCTGGCAGATCTCATGTCCTACAAGGTGTGAAGTCTCTTCTTGTCACTGAGGTTTTTACTCCTCCCTCAGAGACACTCACTGTATATAAATATGTATAAATGTTTTTTGTTTCTCTTTAAAAGGGGGAGATTCTGGGAATCACCAGGTTCGGTTTGGCCAAAATGAAGGAGAGCGTGCTCATGTTGGCGTCCTTTGAGAAAACGGCCGATCACCTTTTTGACGCAGCCTACTTTGGACAGAAAGACTCAGTCTGCGGTAAACCATTTTTAAAAAATACATCTTTAAAATATATATATTTTATTTTTCCTTCACATCTTTATGTCTGGTTTCAGGTGTGTCCGAGTGCATCATCATGGGAATCCCCATGAATATAGGAACAGGACTATTTAAACTACTACACAAGGCCGACAAAGATCCTGTGCCTGTTCAAAGACCCCTCCTCTTTGACAACGCAGACTTCCACATCCCTCTGCTCACGTAGCACTGAGCCGGGAAACATCAGGGAACGTTTGAAGTGCTTCCTATTTCTGTTCAGTGCCTGCAGACGTTGTCGTCGGATCATAAGTGTCAGAAATTGTGGCTTCACAATAATGGAGCGTGGTTTTTGTTTTTTCTTTTTATTTATTGCAGTCACAGACTGTCCTTTGTCATTTCTCCAACAAAGCAAAGGAGGATTGTAAGGCTTTTTAATTTAGGTTAAAAAAAAAAGTAGTTATACAGATCAGTTCAATTTTTGTCTCTCTTGGAGAACAGATTCATAGGCAGCCATTATTATTTCCATCTGATTTACTTTTGGGAATTCAAATGATGAAACATGAGGACAGTTATGAATTCATTTAGGATCAAGGTTTCAATTTTCAAAGCTAACTGTGAAAACACATTTTTATCTTTTATACAAGATCAAATACTGTCATGTAAATGTCTCCTGACCACGTGGTCCAAAATGATTTTGTGTGTGTGTCAGCCCCAGCCAGGTGACTTAGCAGTATACGATGTGAATAAAGGACAGAGAAAATAGTCTTTATTTTTCTGTGCATTGCGAACACATTCAAGCTGCGTTATGACGTGAACAGTACAAAATGATCCACAACGATACAAAGAAGCATTGCTAAAACGTCAGGATGACGTGTCAGGTTTACAGGTTGTCATTTGTAAAAAATAGAGGTAATTCATCTTCTCATCAATTGACGATTTGAGAGAACCGACATTTGTAAAAAAAAAAAGTTCATAGGCCTCACCTTTGAAATTAAAAGAAAAACTTGTCAACTTAGTAAACTGGTCTTAGTCGTGCTTCAAATAAAATACAGCTGATTCTTGCTTTCTCCATGCTTTAAATCATGGGTCCTCAACCTCTGGTTCAACAGTCTTTTGGTATTGGGCCACAGGGGGAAAAAAATAAACCTTTACTTCATTTATTTTCTTCAGTTAAAGATAAACACATTTTTAGTTCAAAATAATGTCTTTCAGATTCTCATATAAACAGAATAATGTCTGAACACAACTGGTGCTGCACTACCAGTCTGCTGATGTCGGCCAGTGCTGCGGACAGTACAAAAAAGGCAAGGACTGCTGCTTTTAGCGGTAAATGTATATAGCTGTGAGCCTTTATTACAAACGAGCTTAAAAAAGGTGTTTACAGTAGGACTTTATGAAATACACAAAAACGTAAAGCTTTAATTTGGCAATTCACCTGAACGACTGTTAGTAAAAAGACAAAAGGCAATACTTGTCTTTTTCACTTCCACCTCAACTCTTTGTTGGGTGAACATCAGTGTGATACACATCTGAGACCAAGGCGAGCTCACATTGTCACGAGCCACATTGTTTTATAAAAATGTATACTAATATATAATAATTTTCGATCACTAAAATGAGGTTAGGTGTTCAAAATATGGCTCTGTATTTTCAGACTTTCCTCATTGGGGTGTTTTTTTCACAGTATTTTGGGCAGATACAGAGTTTTTGATCATTAGTCCAGAGTGTTCTCCAGCTTAATGAGAACTCACTGAGAGGCAGGATAGACCGCAGGAAGTAGACGTCCTCTATTCCTAAGTCTGACTAGCGTTCCAGCGACCACAAACAAAACTGCCTTTTTTGAGGAGTTCCTTATGAGACCTCCTGCCAAAAGATTCACATCAGGGGGATTGCGATGATACAAGCAACTGTATTTTGTGTGTGTGTTTTTTTTAAAGAACCACAAAGATGAGCTAAGTCAAACTTGAGGCCCCTTCTGTCTTTTCCGTTATTGAAGTTTAAAATAGTGTTTCACAGAGAAATCACATTCTCCTCATTTGACCTGCGAGCAGGTGGCAGGCAGGTCTGTGTGGAGCGTGGAGACTTTTTCTCCAATCATTTCCAGAGTGCTCTCTCTGTGCAGTGCGTCCGCAGCCTCTTTGTCGGCTGAACGCTGCTTGGAGCTGTCCGAATCGTCTGACCCCACGAAGGCCTCCCTGCTTTGGGGTTTGATGTACTGCACACTGAGTTTGGGCGCCACCACGGCACGTCTTTGCTGGTTGGGTTTTCTGATGCACTGAGAGAGCGTGGCCACGCAGCTCTTCTTGAAATTCTCGTTCATGAAGGCGTACACGATGGGGTTGTTGAAGCTGTTGAAGAAGCCGATGGCCTGGACGACAGCGATGATCATGTTGACCGTGACGCCGTCGTACTTGTTCTCCAGGTCATCTTTAGAACCACAAACAGACTTTGTAACTTAATGTAAAACATTAACACAAGGTTTTTCAAATATGCATACAGGGTGTCCTCGATATACAACCTATAGGGTTTTGTTGTTACGTCACTATCGCTCATAAATTTGTGAATAAAGTCTTGTTCCATCACTCTGAAGTACAGCACTAAAAGTCATCAACTAGTTTCAGCGAGCGGTGTGGATGAGTATGTCGCCGTGCAGTGCTATATACAGTATGTGAGAGCGCTTTGTTTACATTCGGCAGTTTTACACCATTCATCAGATTGTGTTAAATTGGCTTTCTTTCATTTCTTTTTTTTTTTTTTTTTGGAACTTTTTACCCTTTATTATGGCTCCCAGGCATTGTTAGGACTCACGTCTGATGTTTTTGTGTCCTAGATCATGATGTTACCACTGTGTTAGTGCAGGTAAGTGACATAAGTACTTGTGCACAGTTTGTAAGCTGCAACTTATTGCGAAAAACAAGTTACGTTGCACTGATTTAAGTCGAGGACCCCCTCTGTCGTGTTTTTTTTTTTTTACATTTTACACTTAATTACAATACTCACAGTACTCAAACAACATGTGGACTGTGTGAAATGGTGCCCAGCACACGGTGAACAACAGGACAATAGTGATCATCATCTTCACGGCTCTTTTTTTCTTCCTGTAGTAGAAGTACAACATAGAAGACAGGTGTCATTGTTGTCTCATTGCTGTCTTAACAGTCATTGTTACTGCGGATGTACTGACTTACAATATGAGTTACAATATTGTTACAATATTGTAACTGACTTGTTACACTATGTAACAAGTCAGTACCTGTTACATCTATTAAACAAAAATACATTTTTTTAAATATCTGGGTGTTATTTGTATTGAACATTGAACACTGATGTCTCCCTCTATTAAAATAAGTGCTCTTTAGCTAATTTAAATTTATGAGCCTTGCTCTATAGGTTCATTTCTGAAGTATTCAAATTACACAATGATACAATATTCAAGCCACACGGTATTATAGTGAAAATATATATTTGTATGGAACTCCTGCTGGTTATTCTGGTTATCAACACGGGAAGCAGGAGGAGAACTTTTTCTTGCATGTCCATCAAAACCCCCATGAAGATAGTCTTCAGTGTCATAGTACAACCATGGGGGTCATGAGCTGTCTGAGATTCTTACCTGGAGATCTTATTGATCTCCCTGTGGTTCATGGTGTTGAGCACGGACGAGTCGCCCACCCTGTTGCGTATCCACAGTTCGATGCCTATCCGTGTGTACAGAAACAACATGGCAGCCAAAGGCAGCACAAACAGAGCCACCATGATGAAGGTGGAGTACACCTGCCTGTGGGTCAGAGAGTGCCAACTCTCCTGACAGCACACGTGGTGGTGATCGTACAGGAAATCGTACTTCACCTGAAAATGGCAGGAAGAAAATCACCAAATTAACATTTGGTTTACCTGTCGTCAAGTACCTAGCACCAGAAATACATTAAATACCTCTAACTGTTGCACAAACAGCATTGGTGATCCCACTATTACTGAAGCAATCCATACCAGCCCTGCAGGAGAAGAGGCAGATAATACAGATTACATGTTAATGGAGGATTCCAGTTGCCTGTGAGCAAAACCTTTGTGCAGATGCATAATGAGAACCTGTGTAGACATGTCAACATACTACCTAGCATCTTGTACGCTCTTCTGGATGAGTACTGCCTCCTCATTTTCAGGGGAAAAACAATACCCTGGTATCTCTCAATGGCAATGCATGTCATGGTGAGGATGCCTGTCACTATGGCTGTGGTCTGTACAAAGGGAACGGTCTTACACACCAAGACCCCTGCAGCGAACACATCAAAGACATTAGGGTCAATCAGAAATCCAAAAATAACATCATATAAATATATGTAAATATGTACCATAACAGGACCAGCCGTGATTACCCACGGACCCCGCCATTGCACATACGTGACTAATTAAGCACGACTGAAGCGGCATGCCTGACCTGATCTAATTAGCATGGATTCTTAATGGAGGCACATGCTTGCTGGCTGCCTGTCACTGCTGCGATACACTCTGAATGCAGCGCTCTAATGTACGTGCCAGCTTTTTCTGTCATTAGTCAGCAGAACAGGGACGACAGCTGATAATTATATGATTTTCAAATATTTGTGTCTGGTGCTCTTAATCAACACCCTGGATTAATTAGCAGTTGTGGGTTATTTCTGAAGAGGTCAGAGGAAACAGACAGACAGGCTGTCTGTCTGTACAGCACACCTAAAGGAGGAACAGTCAAAAGTCCAAACTTCAGATTTTCAATCAGTACCAAACAAAAAGACATTTTATTGACAAAGTCAGCAGGCGTATATAGCGCCAACTCTGTTTGCTCTATTTCTATCATTCCAGGGTTTGGACACCGTGCCTTTAAAAACAGACACATGCTGCCAAATGTCACATCAGTGTGAGGAGGAGGTCAAACTCTGGTCAGGTGAGTTATTTTGGAAACACATGACACACAAACACAGGCGCAGACAGGAGTTCTACATGATTCCATAACACCTGGTGTTCCTTGAAGGCAGCACAAATATAATTGAATTAGATCTGCTAATGTAAATGCTCCTCAGGCTTTTAGATGTGGGTTCATTCAGATCAGCTAATGAACAGGAGCGACGTAGCATTAGGAAACAAAAGCATGTTTATTGTTTTGTTGTCTTGTTGATTGCGGTGTTAAATCCAGCTCTGAAATAAATCAGTGATGATGAGAGAACGTGATGATGAAGAACATGAATATCATCTCCTCAAAACAGTCCATACTTTTCCTGTTGTTATGGTGTTTTTAGCTCCTCTGATTAAATTTGGGCAGAAACAGAAACTGTTAGAGAGAGTTACCACATGGACTTGCCTTACAGCAAGAAAACCACAGGTTCAATTCCCGTTGGTTCTGCCCCAGAGTCCAGACAAATTGAAATTAAACCAAATTAAATCAGGATTAGGTCAGTAGTTTACTGTAACCCCTCCATCACCCAATAGCTGATGGGATTGACCCACCCCCACACACCCACCAACCCCCAGATACCCAGAACATATACCATAAAGTGATAGAATTCAAAAACATGAATGAATGATTAAGATAATAATAATATAATGATCAGATAAAAATGTAGCAGTTGTTTACATCTCTTGTCATTTTAGTTTAAATTGTTCCAAATATTGTACTTCTTTGCGTGAATGGAGTTGTTGCATAAATGTATTATATATTAATATTTCTAATTTTTGAATATTTTTAACGGAAACTTGAATCTGTATTTATTAATTAAGCTTAATCTAGTTTCATCTTTTCTTTTCTTTTCTTTTTTTTTTGTGGCGGTAGGACACGCGGTGGTTTGGAGGAGACGAACTCACCGCCGAACCACTCAGAGGAGATGTTCTGAAGCAAAGTGAATGGGATGCAGAAGAAAGTGATGAGCAGGTCGCTGACCGCCAGAGAGCAGATGAAAATATCCGTGGCCGTCTGTATCGCTCTCTTCTTCACAATAATGTAGATGACCAAACTATTTCCAGCTAGAGCCAGGACGAAGATGACCACGTACATGACCACGAAGGTGGTCTTGGCGCTGTAGGGTAACTCCGGGATGTAGACCAGAGGCTGGATGTTGTAAGTATTGATGAACTCCTGCCGACTCAGGTTGTAGTACTGGAGTAATTCCTGCAGTACTTCGGGAGTTATCTTAGGGGGCTCCTGTCCAGAAGAAGCTGATGATGACATCCTGGTATTAAGAATCTAAAACACAACTCCAACAAAATAAATAATAATAAAAAAATAGCTTAAATAAAAGCAGCGCTGAAAGCAAAAGAGCGTCTGGGTGTCACGCTCTGTCTCCTCCTCTCACTGAGATACAGGCTGCTGCTGCTGATGCTGCCGCTGCTGCTGCTGCTGGTGAGTGTGTATGTGAGTGAGTGAGTGTGTGAGATAGAGAAAGAGAGAGAGAAAGAAAGAGAGAGAGAGGTAGAGAGTCAGAGAGCAGGAAGGGACTGATCTATAACTTCTTCACAGCAGTTGGCTCCTGTGAAGGAAATGAACACCCGTTGAATGTTGACTTCGTTAACACATAATTAACACCTTTTACAGGACAATACATTTATCTCTTACATTTTACCATAACCCTCATTTCACCATTTCCATTTCCATTAGTCTGTTTCTTATTATTTTTTCATTTTTAATCAAATCATCAGGTATACATCAAATTATAGACAGTGATGCCAGGTTGAAATCTGAGTGGTTTCAGGTATAATTCAAATCAAAATGTGAGGACGTTGAGACTGATCCTTACTTCATGTATGAACCGATTCACTTTTGTTTTTTCATTTAAGTGATTTGAGGTTAATTGGTCATTCTATGTTGACCATATATATGAACGGAAGTATGAATTTATTTTATTTATTTATTTTGACTTCTGGCCCTGTCATGGTCTGGTGAACTGTCTGGGATGTATCCTCCTGAGACCTCTTGACTATGGCTGGGCATGAATAAATTATTGTTTTTAAAAAATATTTCTTTTGTCTCACAGGCCTTTTGTAGGCAATATATATTTCAGTTACTTTAATTTTTGGTGATGAACTAATTAAGCAATTCTCAGAAGCATGTAATATTTCCAGTGTGACCTTTACAGAGCAGAGGAAACAGAGCCTCCATTTTAGACTGCAGGTTTGAATCAATATCAGAATCGATTCACATAACAGGGTTTGATGTGTTCATTAAGATGATGTGATGTGCTGTGTGATGATCTATCTATCTATATGTCTATCTGTCTGTCTGTCTGTCTGTCTGTCTGAACTATAACAGACAAATTAATAAGTGCTGAGATAATGTCCTTATGGTAAAAAAAAAAAGAAGCTCCTGCACATATCTGCCCTCTCCCATCATGCTTTGCAACCCTCCTTGTATGATTATTTACAAAACTACCTTGACACTGTGTTCAAAATAGCCTGCAAAGAAACCACGATCATAAATATGCAATTTTGTGTCATTCATTCCAAATCACAACTTTCAGTTGACAACTGAGTGTTTGTTTTTATTTTCTGGTGTTTTTTCAGCGGTTGATGAATGGTTTGGTTGAATCCATGCATCCCCAATCCCCGTGCCCAATGGGATTGGACCATGAAACAAAGTTTCATGGTCCAATCGAGGTTGTCTGAATAAAGAGGTTTAGGTCAAGAGTCAGTTGTCAAGAAAAACGTTTTGATTTGATGAATACTTTGTATTTTTAAAAGCTCTTGTGTGTTAATATCGTATACAGCTGTGTTTTTTAACTTCAGGGTAGCATAATGTCTAATAATTTACATGACGCACTGAAGCTGAATGTGAAGCGCTCTAATAATTTCCATCTTTGAAATCCTCAGTGTGTAACCTTACTGTGGTAAGGTTAAGATTCTGCAGTAGATATTTCTATCATAATTCACAGTTTGAGAAGTTTGTTCAGTATTCATTTTCAGCCCTAAAGACAAACTTTATATTTGGAATGCAGTACAGTATAACAAACATGATGAAAAACTAATTGTGTGTAAGTGTGTTTAAGAGTTAGTTATTTTAATCCCTTTTTATTGCTAAAACAAAATTGTAAAATGAAAAATTCAGATTGTGTAATTGTGAAAATGGAATCAAAAATATATAACACTCAAATACAGACAGAAAATTTGTATGCACGATTTGTTTTGGATAATTAAACAAATACTATATTATATAAAACTTTACATAAGGACAAATGTGACGTGACACAAGGACAATATGACCTGAAAGTAAAAACACTGCCACTATAAATGTGTCGCGACCTGGAAGTATTTTAAATAATTGAAACTATCACTATCCAGAATACGTTTAAGCGTTCAGTAAGATTAATGCATTGTTACTATTTCATTGTATTTTTATTATTAATATTTTATTTAAATTATAATGGAGCGTAGGTTGTGACGTCATCAGTAAGCGCCCAGCCAGGATCTGATTGAAAACAGGTATGTTTATTATTGAAGCAGCGACCCCACGCCTTTGTTTAAACTCTTTCACCGGAAGACGGCGTTTTTTTTTTAAATTATTATTAGTATTATTATTTTGTTATCGCTTCCTACTTTACTGTGATATTAAATGCGTGGAATGAAAAGTCGACTTTTTTAGCACCTTCCATTTACATTTCACATTGAGTCTTAAAGGATGCGTCACCTGGACGGAGTGTGCCAGTATTTTGATCTTCTTTCCCGCTTTGGGGTATTTGATTATATCCCGCATGGAGATTTGACATCCTAGAATTAACTGTGACAGCTGCTCGACAAGTGCTGTCACTTTTACTCTGCAGTTAGTCTGCCTTCAAAGTTGTTCTACTGCAGCCGTGGTGGAGTGAAGGAGCTGGTATGTATCCTCAAAGGAATATAATCTCATAGTATTCTGAGCTGTTAAAGGTAATACAATATTTAACACAACCCAGACATCAATTTAATATAAAGTTACAGATGCAGAAATTTCAGAAATTTGCAGAACAGAAATTGAAGTTGAAGGCCACAGAATCCAGTTTACTAAATGTCTACTCAAATGTATCACTGCAGCCACAGGAGCAGATACATATTGTGAGGTTGCTCAACTCCAAGGCCAACTGCTCCCGTTCACTTGGTGACTATTGCTATTATTATTAATAATATTATTAGTATTATTATTTTAAGTAGTAGCCATCTTAGTAATAGTAGTAGTAGTTAGATTCATAGTTGAAGTTTAGGAAGTTGATGCAGTAGTACTGTAGTAGTCTTAGCCATAGTAATAGTAGTAGTGGTAGTTGCAGCAGTACTACTGTTGTTATTGTAGTAGTAGCAGCAGCAGTCCTGGACCTGGACTCATCTTTTTAACAACATTACCATCTGTACACACAGCAGACGGAGCAGGGTGTTGAGCACAGTGACAGATGCCTACTAACCTACTACTAACTGTAAATGAGTCAATGTTAATACCATCCTCCTGCTGGTCAACCTGCTTTTTAAACAACATGCTATTGTTCTGTTCACCTTGTTCTGTCAGTTAGAGAACATGATGTTGTTCAAGTGGAACATTCCCTAACCCCTTCCACTTGTGGGCGAATGCCATTGTTTGTTTGTTTTTTGTGTACTCAATGTTTCTTGGCAACGGAGGCAACACAATGCATGATGTGCCCAAGGCTTTCAGAGGGAAGCAGTTTTCAGAGGTAGAGTTGTGCTTTCCACTTGTATTTTTCTTGTAAATTTCTTACAAACTACTTAGAACCTGATGCATTTATTTGAGTGGAAACTTGGATGGTTAGATTGAGTGCACTGTGACTGTTCCTCCTATGGTTTAGTTGTAAAAAACACAACATTTGTTTTCACTGTCTCCTTTCTTAAAATATGTCTGTCATTTCTTTAGACGAATTAAATATGCAGAGCCCTAACTCTCGGACAACGTCAGGAGCAAGAACTCACTCTCAAAGCATTCAGGTTCCATTCACCGCTGAGCTGAGGAATCTGACAAAAAGCAGCGCACGTTTTGGGACCTTGAGTCATCACTCGTTTTTCTCTCGGCACAATCCCCATCCTCACAGGGTGAGGCATATTCAAGGTGAGAAGCCTACACACACACACACACAAACACACACACATATATATATGATGCATACATACTTGTATAAACATAAGCCACCAAACATGTCCCTAGTTCTTACTTTTATTTCACTCAGAATATACATACTCGGTGTTAGACCTGGACGTGTTTAGTTAAACACAATGCTTATATGCTTGTAGAAATTGAAAAGGACACACAACACCTGCTTTCAACAGTTCTAAGGCTCTTTTGATCTAGTTGTAGTAGTGGGAGGGTATTTAATCTTTCTGCCTTTCACTGCAGTAAAGACAAACAAAAATACATTTATTGCAGTGAATAAAATAATAACTTTCAGACAAAAAAACTGGGTCATTTTCCATTGGTCACCTAATGATCACTCCGACACTACAGAGCACTAAGAGCACACACTTAATCGGCCTTTCTGCTCTAATTCTGCTACAGCAGGGTTATTAAACTCTATTGACCTCTCCCCTGCATTGGACCCAGAGTAGATGCATCAATGTTAACACCAATCTATCCATCTTTCCTTTTAAAGACCATCCATCCATACACCAAACCCTCCATCTCTTTCTATCCATCTATGCCTTTTGTTGTAAACTTGCAAGGACTCCAGTTCCATTCTATTCATTTTTGACTCCCTCTTGAAATGTTCTGTGTTTTTCTCTAATATTCTAGGCCTCAATGGAAGACCTGTCTGCACAGTGAAGGATGACTGGTTTGTCACCTCATCATTATTTCCTCACCCGCTGCTCAAGAGCCATGCCTTTAGGAGAGCAACTGACCCCTTGTTCCCTTTCCCCGCTGCTCAAAGTCTCAACGAAGTTGGTGGTACAAAAAAATCAGGTTTGGCCACGATACAACTATAATTATGATCACTGGACATTTTTTGAATAATTCATATTAATAACTCAGTTCATAATAACCAACTCACCAGAATGTTTTTGTAATATTTTCTCCCTTTTTAAGCTCTTTTTTCAGAGGCCTGGAGGGAGGAACTTAAGGAACTGGCTACAAAAGTCAAATCGTTGTCTCAGGCAAACAAGGACAAAAGAGAGGTGGTCATTAAAAAACATTACTTTTCAACTAAAATTCAGGTCTTAATGTATGTATTACACATCCTACTGGACATTGAAGTTTGCATATTGAGGGGGTGAAGAACCACAGGCTGGGATTGGGACAGTTTCTTAGGTAGGTGACTTAGTTATTCACTAACTCAAGTAACATAAAAAGCAAAACTAAATCTTTGTTATGTGCAGTATGTGTATCTTTTGCTGGGCAGAGCCTTACTTTAGTGTTGTCTTTTAAATATTAGTTATTGATTAAATCAGTTATTTTGATTAGACCTTAAAATTCTGGCTTTAAATTACGTTAGAAAAAAAAGTGATGACAAATTTAAAAGATATTCAGGACTTCAGTGAATTCTAATACTGTGTGAGGTTCCACTTTCCTTCCATCTAAAAATCATACACATACACTGCACTTTTCAGTGTTTTCTCAGATAAACAGCTTCGGTTCATGACTAAATGTCTCCTATAGGTGCAGCCAGAAGAAGAATTGATCAGAAGAAAAACACAATATTCAGCTAAAACTGGAAGAATCATCCCACCTCCCACAAAGTCTTACCAGTGGAGACCTCAGCACCTGATTTATCCCCAGCCCTTCCACGATCAAGAACTCATGGTAAGAAAATGAGTCCCTTTTCTTCTGTGTCTCCAGTCATGAACAATTAGATCTATCTATCTAAAACAAACAAATTTTCCCAGCCTGGGATCAGTAAAGTATGTCTATCTATCTACCTGTTTTGAAAGCACATTAGAGTAATCACAGAAACATTCAGGGGCCACTTTTCCAAAGACATTACACTCAATTATCCCAGAGTCCTTTGCTACAGCCTGTGCCTTGTGGAAAACCTCAGATAGGAAATACATGGTTCCACATTTCTATGCTGATGTTGTGATAATGTGATGGTCCACTGGTCTCTTGTCAGGTTTTGGAGCTGCTTTGTCAGATTCTACAGACAGATTCCCTGTCCACAGTCCAGCAGTGGCTCCTGCTCGCAGGTCAACGTGGTAAGATACCCCTGGAAATGAATCTATACTTTATAACTGTTTTTCTCTGGCTGTATTGTTAGTCTAGATGGTCACCTTAACAGTTTCTGGATATTGTTGCTTTATTTTATAAAGTTGCCTCATTAGTACGTCTTTTCAAGACAAATTAAAAGTTAGGATTTATTTGTATTTGCTTTTAATTTGTTTTCAGGAGTAAATATGCAAAGAAAATTTCTTGACAGATTTTCTCCTATTTCTCCTGTTGCCTTGACGAGACCTCATCACGAGATGTAGAACAGGCCACAGAAAAGAATCACTTTCATCAGGTTAATTATAGGTGTTATATCCAAATGACTTTACATTTGATTTACAAGTAGATAACATTTATTATATCCTCTGGGTTTTAGAAATACAGTTATTGATTTTCCTTGCTGTCATATCAATTTGCACTAAAGTTGCTGCAAAATCTGTTATTAGTCACGTCTGTGATGCAGTTGCTAGGTTGCCCAATGATAAAAACTGCCATACTCTTCTCAGTCACGTTGCACTCCACAGAGAAGGATCTGGTGATGGGGATGATCAAACATGCTGTGGATGGTGTTGACCTCACTGGTCGTAACCAGCCCAACGTCCATCTTCAGGCCTTTCATGAAGGGTCTTCTCCTCCGCTGGATCAACCATGGAGGCAACCAACGAGAACATGGTAAGGGTGACTCATTTTATTTTTCTAAATATGGGTTCAAACATCTACGTTATGTGTCTGAAACAAGTTTTTGTTTTGCACGCATAGCCAGACACAGCTAGACAAAATGAACCGGACATCCAATGAGGACAGACCCCGTGAGTAAACGATGCACACTTAAGAAATTTTATTTCTCTGATAAAAATAATCTATTTAATTTTGTACAATTATCCCATTTAAAGTGGGTTTTATTTATCTGGATTGATTTGCAGAGAAGATCGGAGATGCCGAGGTCCTTGAAGTCCATGCAGAAGAAAGCAGTCGTCCTCAACGTCACCCTGTTTAGCATTAGCACAGCTACAAGGGCCTCCTTCGTTCAACACTGCGATGACTGTATCGCAGTTGTTCTCTAATGGAAAAAAAAGGTTGTTTTGTTGTTTTTTTTTCCTCTTCTCCTCCCCACGTCCTCTGTGGTGTTCTTTACTCCATTGAATTTTCTACGTAGGTGGTTCGAAATGATAATAGATGATAGAAAAACAACACAATATATCTTGAAAAAATGTACATGATAAAGAATACTGTAGTTGTTCAACAATATAAAGTACATTGTTAACGCATGCATTAATCTGGAGCAGACCAGATTAGCTTCTTTCCTTTAAAGACTCCATGGCACCAGTGTCCTAAAGGCATTCTTAAATGATTTTGGTGGTTTGTCAAAGTGTTCTACTTAAGTTGGATTTCATAAATAATGCATTTTCCCAATTTTCCCTTATGTATAAATGATTTAGTTTAGTTGCCAACCTTGTATGGGGAGGATGTGTCACATGACGGATGTAGGGAGGAATGAAAACATCGATCAGGCTGATTTCTGTCACTCATCCACAGGAAGACTTTCTCACACAGTATTGGATAATAGAAAAAACTCATATAAAAATACCAGCTCAGATCTCACACCAGATTGACGAGGCTCTTCTACAACAACCGATGACACATTCTAAGGCAGCTGTAGAAAAAAAAATACATTTGAATCACAGTGACGAGATAACATGGACGAACAGGAACGGTAAATGACCACAAATGCTCCCCGGAGCTTCCTGTTGTCGAGCCAACGCCATCAACAATTGTATAATAACAGGCCAACCGAACAAAGAAGACACAGTGGACAATAGAGACACCTCTGTGGTCACTGAGCTTCACAGGAAGATAAAAGAAATCATTTGTTCAAAATCATATTGCATTATAGATTCAAAGACGTGTAATCTGTAATTTTAGATAACACAGAAACGGGCTTATTATACTGAAGCACTGTCCTCCACAAGTCTGGCCCCCTCCACACTGATGAGCAGAGGAACTTCTTTTTATGTTTCTATGAATTTTTTATGTTTCTATGTTTCTATGAATAACAACAAAGGTGCAGAAAAATAGGGTTAGGGTTGGGGATAGAAACTTTTTTTGTTTGTTTTGGTGTTGGAACATTATACTATTTCCCTGAATACGTTTTCTTTATCGCAGGCTAAATCTTAAAATTGTTAAGCAGGCTTTTGTGTGTTTTCAGTTATTTCACAGTTGAAGGCTATATTATCCTCTAGAACTAATTTTAAGATATTTTTGAAGTAACTGTCCTTGCTGAAGTTATGAAGATGCAAAATTGTGGCGCGTAATATTTCTTCTCGTCTGTATATTATAACATGCTGTGCCGGCCTGGTCAGCAGGTGAACTTGACCATTGACGTCATGAATCTTCTCACAAGGACACCTGTTGGCTCCAGGCGATAAGAGGCAGCTGTTTCCTGAGACACTATCAGAAACATTTCTGCTTGGCACCACTGAGTGGAGAAGGAGGCACCAGGCCCTCGATGGTATTTTATAGATATCACACACAAGATATGATATATCACTTCCAAAACCAGAAATGGTGCAATAAAGTGACATATTTAAGTGAAAATGTTTCTAAAACCGTATTCCTATAGAATAAGATAGTAATTTAATTTTAATAGAAAGTAAAATTATTGGGATTCATCCAGGCTAAGAATTTCAATTCAATATTTTCTCTCATCTCTCTTTCAGCTGCGTTTGTGCTTGGCTCAATTTTTCTGCCTCACTCAAAGCAGGAGAGCATTAGAGCAGAGGATTCTGGGAAGTCACAGAATGGCATTAAGGGTTAAGGGCACTCTGGTACTCTCTGACCACACGTACTACTGTATGTGCGCGTACACGTAGTATTGAGTTGTCTTTTGAGGACTGTGTTTTGCTGCAGCCTCCTTTGTGCAGCAGTTCTTTATTTATGGTAGAAGAAGAGGACAGCTCTGTGAAACCACTCTTATGTATTGGCCATATTTTCATTTGAAAAGCAAAACATTGTACTTCATTATCAGCGCACAATGGGCTACGGCTGTGGTGTTCAGTATTCTTATAACAAGCCACACGTCTCTGTAGAATATTGGATTTTAGGACCAAGAAAGACCAGGCAAAAAAAATCTATTGGATCTGGCTGTCAGAGCTGCACTTATCAGTTGGTTGTAGACACAATAAAACCAGAGTCAATGCTGACTGAGTCCGACGTAGAGGTAGTAGTAGGTAGAAGTAGAGCAGTGATTCCCAACCGCTGTGTTGTGGCACACTGGTGTGCTGTGGAAAATTATCCAATGTTACTTAATTGTTCCCAAAATATTATTTATTTATTGCAAATATTTTTTCTTTGTTCGGCAATGTGTGACAGGCAGAACAATTGAATCATCTTCCACTAGGTGGCAGCAGATGGTTATCAAAACTAAGAAAAGATAATCAGAGCTGTTAAAGATCTTTGTGTCTTTCTTCAATTCCTGCCAGTATATCAGTGTTGTCTTCAACTAAACAGGAGTACATTTTTAGTTAATTTAAACTATAGAATAGTATTATATTTTATTACATGAGATTTTTGTTTGGGGATGTGCCGCACACATACATCATTTTCCTAATGTTGTATGTGTGCCGTGGTTCAAAAAAGGTTGGGAAACATCGAAGTAGAGGATTTGGATTATTTGGAAAATGTTGTGAATTTGGGCTGTAAAACTAAGTTTTTCTTTTTACTTTATTTTGAAAATCTACGACATTGTTTTTGCATCAGCCAGTCACTTGGAAATAACATTTCAACAACAGCATTTTGACCATCACTGCCTACACCAAAATACACAATTGAAAAATACTCGAAAATATACTTGAAAAATACTCAAGTAATACTGTGTAGTTTGCATAATAGATGTTTTATTTCTATAATCTCCTCATCTATCCACTTTGAATGTGTTTCAAATGTGTTTTCTGTCAATGGTTTACTTACATTTCAGGCCTGACCTTCAGTGCAGAATTCAGAACAGTTCCTATCTTCTTCTCTGGGTCTTATCTTAACAGAGTGTCCTTCAGGGACGGTATAAAGACCAAAGCCAAACTCCTTTATTTTGCCATCACTGCCATCGACAGTGAACATGCTGCCTGCTGTTGTCAAGCTCTGCTGTGGCATCTCCTACCCACACCTAAGGAGCACGGCAGGTAAACACTCAGCCATCTAATTTCTCACTTCACGTCTTTTTGCAGCCAGGCATTATCTGAACATCTTCATTGTTGTTCTTTTTTTGTTTTGAATCCCTCCGATGTTCAATCCTGCAGTGCTACAATGCACAGCTGTGGCAGTGATAGGCCAGGAATTCACAAGCCTGCAGCGGCCAAGAGCACAGATTGATTCAAGTTTTGATGGTAAAACACACTTTTTCTGTTATTTTTATTTCAAGGGGCCTTAGTGAAAGTGTTGATCCCACGCATGTGTTTTGCAGAAACCAAACCAAAGCGTGTAACGGCTGAGCCAAATGATCCACTGTTTCACATGCAGCTCGGCCAACAAGCAATGTTGAAGGCTCTGAGGATACTGGAAGATAAAGATGGCTGGGAGGTGCGATTCAAAGAGGTAACGGCTGGGTTCTCTACTGCTCTCCATGATGAGGAAGACTTTTATTAACATCACGATGTTATGATTCCTTCCCTCCAGAGTAACGGAGACGTGATTTGTAGCAAAGTGATCCCAGGGGCTAGGACGGTCTTCAGGTTGGAGGCTGTGCTGGAGGCCAGTGTGGATGAGCTGTATGACCTTCTGTTTGCAAGAGTGGAGGAGATGCACAAGTGGAATCCACAAATACAGCATATCAAAGTGAGCACCTTCATATGTTCCTCATGATCCTATTTTACTGTATCTACCACCCTAATGAGACATGCATACTAAACAAGGGTATTCTAAGCTGTGACTGAGTCTCAATCAAAACATGATTTAAATGACTTTGTTTTTTCCTGACCGTACCAATATTTAACATTTTTTTAGATCGCATTAACTGCAAATCAAACACAACAAAGATTAATGACCAGGGCTTTAAGATTGTTGAGTTATGATTTGTTTTTCTTAAATGTCCTTTTTTTATTAGTAAATTAGTTTACCAATAATAATGTCCATAAGTGTTTAAATCACCAATAAATAGATCACAGTCTACCAGTAGATCACAAAGGGAGTACTGGTAGATCATGAGACAAAAAAGAAAAGAAATACAGTTGATGTAAATCCTTTATATGTTACCAATTGTCTGACTCATATTATGCCATACAACTACATGCATTGAATCAATGTACCTCAACATATTATTTATATATAAAGTTTATTTAGTTTATAAGAGTAAATATATATTTAGGATTATCAATGTATCATTCTGTCTCCTGTTCCAGGTTCTCAAACACATAGGACCTAAAACCATTGTCACGCATGAGGTTTCAGAAAGAAATCTGTTTGGCCAAAGGGATTTCCTGAGTGTCAGACATAGCTGCAAACAAAAATCCAGAGTTTACCTGGGAGGAGGAGCTATTAAGCTGGAGAAGTTCCCGCCTCAGGCAGGCTTTGTCAGGTGGGTGATATGCCAGGCAGCAACTTTCTTCATACGTTGGTGCAATATATAGTGTTTTTTAGAGATAAAGGTCTGAATACCAGATTTATTTTGCAGTCTGAGCCCATTTAAACATATGTGTTTTAAAATCTTTCAAAATAAAACAGATGGATAAAATAATCAAATTTTATTTTGGGTCCAAAATTGAATATATTTAACATTATATTATATTACATTATGTTAGAAATATTTTTATTTAATGCATTAATTTATCATTTGATTTAAATTTAATTTAACATATATATTTTTTATGACTTAAGTGAGATGGGCATACAATAAAGTGCACTTCATATTCAATATGCAAACTGAACTAACCGTTTCATTTTCCATGTCCACAGAGCAGAGGATGGACCCACATGCATCATCATAGAAGCAGTAAATGGAGAAAGCAGAAAAAGCCACTTCACATGGCTTTTAAATATGGATGTCAAGGTAAATTAGAACAATTTTACAATGTCCCTGATGGTGAAAAATAAAGCACTTCTGATTCTTCTTTCCTGCTGTCTCCTAGTAGTGCAATAGTCAGTCATTGCTGTATTGACTTTTTTGTACATAGGCATTAGTCTCTATCACTTCCACCAGCTTTTCAATGATTAAGATGTTGACATATCTGGACGTCTGATTGTGCTTCGGCAATAAATTGCCAATATATCTTCTGAGCACAGCAGTCTCTAGCAGCAGGCTCTAATATTCTGTAGGTAAACACTCGGCCCCGTGTTTAGTGTCTGGGGATTACCAACACAGCAGCTATAGCAACCACAAGTCATGTTACGTTATTAAATATGAAATTTCAAGATAAGGGATGGCTGCAAAGAATTAGTACTTTATTTTCACAGTTAACTACGCTGGTGACACTGATAAGAATACAGAGGCGGGAGGTTTGAAGGTGAAAGAGGAAGTAAAGAGCACAATCTGTCAGCCAGTCGAAGCAGGCGATGAAGTGAGTAAGGAGGTAGTTGTGAGTAGTTATTTTGATAATCTGCTGGAAGAAATTAGAGCCATAAGTCAATACAGTACTACACATTTGAATGGTTCTTTTATTTTGATAATTGTATTTTTTATTCAAGCAATTCCACCGTACATGAAATATAAAACAACCGTGATGCTACCACTAATTTGCTCATTAAAATGCATTTCCATAAAGCAGACAATTTACATGTGACAGTACATATTGTACTGCAGGCTATTGGCATCCCTTTTGTTTACTGTTGTATTTTAATTGCTTAACCAAGGTAACTATGTTCACAGTGCTGGCTGCCACAGTCGATTGTCGATCGCACTTTGCCTCAAAAACAGCTGGATTTCACTAGTTATCTCCGCAGACGTCTCACCGCAAGCACCACCCTGGGATGACTGACTCTCTGTGAACCACACATGGCAGATGGTTATGTCTTGTGTTATTGAATGTCTACTTTTGACATCCCAAGCTAAGTTTCCTTTTACAACGTTCAATGCAAACTAAACACCTGTGGGTGTATCACTGTGGGTGTTTTCATGTGTCTGTTAATTTGTTCCTGGAGAACTTATGTTTTCCTCTTCTTCTTATTCAGATCTGACTTTTCATCTTCATCATCCATCATTGTTTGCTGCTCTGCAACCCTTTCTCCTTTTCCTCCTCCTCCTCTCACTCTCTCCTTTTCTGAGCTCACTGGAAACACACCAATAGACCAACTGGGCTGTCCATCTGGGCTTCTCTAGCTCACATGCACTACAGCTTATTGTCCTCTTTCAAATAATACAGGCTGTTAGGTTGGTACACATAAGTCAAGAAAACTGCTGTAGTACTTCAGTAGAGTGTTCCAAATACAGCTAATGATAATTAAATAAATTTTGTTATAAAAAATCATTCTGGAGGGTGACTACTAGCCCAGTAAAGGCTTAGAGATAGCCAAAAACAGGTATCATTTAGCTAGAAAACATGTGTTTTAGAACATATTATAAATTAAGAAAAATGTCAAAAAAGGGATATATAGTGATATATATGTACATATATATATATATATATACACATATATGTGTGTATATATATATATATGTGTGTATATATATATATATATATACATATATATGTGTATATATATATATATGTGTGTATATATATATATATATACACATATATATGAGAGAGTGATGTTGTAAAGCACAAGAATTAAACTTCAACATGGTCCATTGTCTTTATTTTAAAACCACACTTCAGTTTCCATTGTCTGTGTCTCCTGCCTGGCTGTTGATTTGATTAGTGTGATCACATTCACCTGTGTCTCTTTCAAAAGCCCCCCCCACCCGCAACGTCTATCCCCCACATCACCCCCAAAGCCGTATTGTCACCTGGTATCACTGGTATCCCTCCACACCACACCCCTCCACCACGTCTACCCCTCACATCACCTCCCTCCCCCTATACCACCCTCCACCCTTTAGTGCTAATGTTACCTGGTTCACCTGGTACACCTACACCCCTTAACCTCTAAGGCACCACTGCCCCACCACTTATGACGTGAATATCATTGTACTTTCAGATATCTGAGATTTAATTTCATGGTACTTTCAGACATCGGAGATTTTACATGATCATACTTTTAAGTTATCTGAGATAATTTTATTATTTTTATTAATATATATACAGGTGAAGAAAGGCCAAACATATTTGCAAACATTATACAGTGACAATAAGCCTATATTTATGTTGATGTGTATAAATGTTTATTAAGCACATTTATCTGGATCCGTAGGATTTTTCTCTGTTGACTATATGAATTCTAAATATAAGCTAATAGTTGTAATGTATATTCTAATTATATTTATATCTGTTTATTTAATGTAGACGCACTCTCACTAAAATATGTCATGGCTGTATATATATATATATGCAGCCATGATATATATATATATATATATATATATATATATAAACCTCACTTTATCTCAGGATGAAATGTTCTATGATGAATCTAACATTTAAATGTAACAGTTAAATGTAACACAATCTGTACATGTTTCCTCCCCTCCTCATCATCATCATCATCGTCTCAAGCATTCAACAGGCATCGGGAGTGCAGAATGAAAAAGGCAGCTCTGAAGGATAAGGAGCAAAGCGAAGAGAGAACCAACCAAAAAAGAGCCATCAAAAAGACAATTACACCTACATCTGTAAGCTGCACGGAAAACGTAAAAGCAAAGTTCCTGGCCATATGCAGCACAGAGGCAAATGGTTCTGTCCAGCACCTGGACAGACTTTGGTTGAATGGAAGGACTATCTGTAAGCCTTCATATTTGTATTACTGTATACATGCATTTATGTATGTTGGGTTTTTTAAATATCTCTATATAGTTCGATTTTAACACACAAATTTAATTAAAATATGTTGAAATATTGACCATTCTTATGTATACTGTATGTATTTCTTTGTTTTGTCCTTTAAAAAGGAACAGTAAAATATCCATCCTCTGCCAATTACTTACAATTACAATTATTGTGGTATACCAATATCACATCCATCCACTGGGTAAGAGGGTTCAGGTGAAAATTCTATACATTGATTTTTTGATTTGCATGCAATTAACTCTGACATAAGCAACACAAATTAAACTAGTATATACGTAGATTCATGATAAATGAGAAAACACACCCTCCTCCTATTTTCCCCTTTCCTACCCCTCCTAGTCCATTATGCCCCTCCTCATATCACACAGGTGACAACCTGGTGGATTGTAGATGCCGTGCAGGACGCTTGTGATTGGATAACGAGGCGCAGCCGTGCGCTTTAAAAGCGGAAAGAAGTGGTACTACTTCCTGTTCCGGTGATGTTGCAAAATGGCGCTGTGTTAAGGCATAAAGAAAGTAGTTTGCTTTTGTTCCTACGGTACGTATTTCGGAAATAGTATTTCCATCTCTGGTTCTTTTCACTTTGACGATTAACGCGTCATGTGAAGGACCAGTATTCCGTGTAAGACGGTTTGTTTTAAACCGTCTGCCGAGTGGGGCAAACGGTTAGCTTGCTAAACAGTAGCTTGTTTGAGCCGCACGGTTTGCACATTTAAACCAGTTCTGACTGCACGTATCGCTTCAGTCAGCGTTTTGTGATTTGGCCTCGAAGTATGTGCACGAAGACCCTTTGGTTTGAGTGATCCAAACACTTCGGGTGTTGCAACGTTAGCCACGTGTTTGTGAAGCAGCGACTTGTGTGGGGAACGTTTCCGTCAGAGTGATAGTTGCACTTTGCAGCTCATTGTAACGATGAGATAGTAATGAAGAAGACGGCACATTATTATCGGGGGTACGAATTTACGTTTTCATTTTTTAAGCGTGTGCGTGCGCTCGTTCACGTATGACATTGATGAAGTAAATCTTTTCAGGTGTAGCAGCAGACCCATATCGCCATCAACTGGGCCGGTGGACTCCACGACGCCAAGCAGTCCGAAGCATCTGGTTTGTGTTACGTGAATGACATCGTCCAAGTAAAAAGGAAACATTTCATGTTTTATTTAGCGGAAATGAAACTTTTGGACAGCATTTATAGTGTTGTGAAATGTTTACAGGACATCGGGACTGGAAAGGGCAAATACCACGCAGTGAATGACCCACTCGGAGATGGTATCGACGAGAGGTCCTACGAAACCATCTCTAACCCGGCAAGTGTGTTTTACTGTGAGTGCGATTTAGATTTTTTTTCTTTTCTTCCTGAACTGCTGTGGACACGTTCTTAAAATGTGCGTCTTGGGTTTAGATCATGGCCAAGTAACGGAGATGTACCAGCTGAGCGCAGTGGTCCTTCAGTGTGGCGCCGATTGAACGTCACTATTAAAGGTATGAAAAGAAATTGATTTAAGCCTTTCACATGACAAAGGAGTGACACCAACTGGACAAATTCAGTACAGACACGATTGATCGAAACAGTCTTAGAAGTGATTTGATTGCATTGTGTATGCAGTTTCATGATCATGCTAAAGAGTTTTAGCATTTTGTTGAAACTGCAACCTTATTGTTGAGAAATATCCACATGTTCCCCATCAGGTGGAGTTTCTTAGTGCAC
>NC_024314.1:8891683-8898692 GCF_000523025.1 Cynoglossus semilaevis
CCAACAATTTTCTTTTATTGGAAGGTTTCAAATACAGCTCAAGTTACACAATGATTTCACCACATTACAACTAAGCTACAAATAAACTAACTAAAAAATCTGTTAATTACAATAGCACAGCAATCAAGTTACACAATGATTAAACTACATATCCAAGTTAAAAAATAAACAAAAAAAGCTAAAAAAAATTACTATAAGTACTAAATATAACTACTAAAATATACTATAAGTACAAAAAAGGAACTAAAAACATACTCTTGTTTGCAGATCCAACAAATGGATTTTATGAATATAAAGTCACGTAGTCTTCATTAGAGAAATTGGTGCAGGAAAATTAGACTAAACTGTAATCCTTAGTTAGTTTAGCAGAATATCTGGGTCATATCTGTGTCAGTAAGTATCAAATCCACAATGCAATGGTGTTCAATTATTCTCAGTTACATTTTTTTGTTTTCCAGAACCAGAACAAACTCAAGTGTGTGAGATAAAAACATGTAACGTGACTTTTGAATTGTTTGAAGAGTAACAACAGTGTGTTCCCATTTACCTGTTTTTCACCAGATATCCACCACAGGACAACGCTTGTCCCCGACCTCACTGTAGTACCACTGCCATGCTTCAGTGTTGATTGGCTCACCCACTGCCAGAACACAAGAACAGAGTCATGAAAGTCATGAAACGTTGGTTTGCTCTGGTTAGGTCAATGCAAATATGTTCACTTGAAATAAATGAAAAAAAAAAAGGTATATATCTTTTTTTTATTATAGAGATTTTTTCACTTTGGTCCTATTATTTATCCATGTAACTGTATGATAAATGATAAAACTAAATAAAAATTTACAAAAAATAAACTTTCTCATAAATCATTTTTTCCAAAAATGTTAAAATGTTAGAAATTATCCAAGTGACATTTATGTTTAACTTCCACTTAGTCACATTATAGTTTTAAAAAATTGGGAAAAAACATGTTATAATATGTTGTTCATGAATAAAACATGAAATATGACCTCATGCAAAGCAGGAAAAATAAAAACTGTATACCAGAAAATTTGTTCTAAAACCGCACCCCCCCAAAAAAAATTAAAATTAAAACAACACAATCTTTTGTACAGAAAAAAACACTTTCAAAATACAAGTTTACACCTTAAAATGTGAATGCAAATCAACTTTATTGAAATATGCCATACATATAGATAAAATTAAATCACAGTTCTCTCTGACCCAAGGAGCAAGCAGGCAAAAAGCTATAATAAAAACAGTTAATTAAAATATAAAATATAAAAAAAAACAAATGTACAGGCAATGGCATTTTATAACAAAATAAGATAATACAATAAAACAGGCCATTATTGCTATTAGGGTTAGGTAGTGTATATATAATTTGTTTATAAAGACCTAACAGTATATTTTACATAAAGTCACAAAATCAATTGAAGCTCCTCCACCTGTACAACTGCTAAAACAACGACTTCTACTAATTCCAATGTTAGCTACACGTTTAACATATGGGGGCACAACCTAGCATGTTAAGTTACCGACAAAAAGGTTTACCTAAAGCACTAGTGTCGATAAAATGACTAAACACCACAGAAACGCATCCATTATTGAGTTTAATCGAAAAAAGTTTATTTGTGATCAGGTTATCTTTCCCTTTCCATACACACTCGAGGACGACTAAATGCTTGTTTGATAAACGAGAGTAATATTTCCGGTTGACTCACTGCCGAGAAAAAAACGAATGCACTGGTTACCATAATATGGCTGAACATCACAAAAAATGTTTTCCTATGTAGTTTAAACGTAAAAAGTTTGTTTGTGTCAAGTTATCTTTACCCTCGTGACATCCACACACACTCGACGACGACCAAATGTTTGTTTGAAAACTGAGAGCGCCCATTTCCGGCTTTTGCTACGCATGCGCAAACTAGGGAAAGGAAATTACGTAAATTTAATTAACGTGAAATAATTTGTAGATCTGTGTGTAAAAATATATAAAAATTAAAATAAAACCAGAAATAAATAGAGAACATGTGATAAGTTTCTTAATAACATTTTAGATCTTCAATCAAACATGCACTATTTTTATATATATATATATATATATATATATATATATATATATATATATATATATATATATATATATATATATATATATATATATATATATATATATATATATATATATATATATATATATATATATATATATATATATATATATATATATATATATATATACAGCCAAACCCCAAGTAGTTACTCATGGCCTACAAGCTGTGTACTTTGTACTGTGTACTCCGGACTCACTGTTTTGTTTTGTTTTTTCTGTGCGCTGAAAATAAAATAAAAAATTAAGTCATCTTGATAAAATAAATGATCAGAAATATTTGTATTTTTTATTATATTCTTTGCACTAACTAGTCAAGACTTGACAACACTGGGTATTTCTCTTTTGCATCCCAGTTTTATTGTCGCGCTGTGACATCACATCAGTCAGAGTTTATTTTAGTTATTGTGAGCTCGTACCAGAGGATAAGTCCTCTGACCTTTGTCCAGGCGATGTGAGTTTGAATCCAGGCCTGGCTGGCACAGTTTTATTTTTTTCAGTACCAAGTGTAACCAGTTGAAAAGTTGAAACCTAGTCAATGGTATAAAACATTAAAAATATCCTTTACTAGTAGTGACTCGCGTATTTTACCTGCTACCTCACCTGGTAGTTGTTGGTACCCACATTTTTATATATATAAAAAAAGATTTTCTTTTCAATTTTATTTCACTCCATTCTACCGTAGGATAGAGCTAGGGCTCAATTGCCTGAATTTGAACCCACACAACAGGGTCTATTGCTTGCGTCACTCCCACTGCACCATCCAGCCACATACCTGTTTTTTGAGGGAACTCATATATGTCATGAAAGGTTGATGTTCTGACTTGTAAGAATTAAACACTGTACAACACCTGGATCTGAACCCACAGCACAGGGTCGATTGCCTGCTTCACCGCCACTGCACCATCCAGTCACATACTTATGGTTGGTGGAACATTTATTTGTCATGCAAGGTAGATGTTGTAAAGTACACCCCTCCACCCCACCACACCATGCCCAGCAGCAGGATGTGGAAAACTGCAGTAGTACTTCGGTTAACCAATCAAAATACAGCTAATATATTTTTGTTAATAAAATTTCCTTGGGTGACAGAGTGACTACTTGCCCAGTGTAGTCTAAGAGATATTCAAAAACAGTTAATTTAGTTGTAATTTAGCTAGAAGACATATGTGGTTATATATATATATATACATATATATATATATATCTCTGTCATGCATACGCCTACACCCACACCCACACCTACCCACTGGCAGTAATATCACACAGTGCACTTGGTAAACCTACACCACCCCCCACCTCCCCACCCCCACACCGCCCTCTTTCAGCAACCAGTAAAAGTTCTTCTCAAGGTCCTTCTCCATATGGCGCAGAGAACAGCTGGAACAGACTGGTATCAGCACCTAGAGTCGGTTTTTAGTCCAGCCTTGCAGGAGAAAGCAAAACATGAATTAATGTCTTGCTCATGTGTTGGCACATGACTGTCAAGATCAATAAAGACCTACATGTCCATGTGTTTTCACATTGTGACTCATCTTCATACTTTACAGACAAATAGTTTACTTGTTAACATGAGTGAATTGTTTATATTATATTCTATCCAAATTATATTTTAATTAACAATGTGAATAAAATATCCACAATGTTATTGAATTATGATCTAACAAAGGACAACAAAATAAAATCAGTTCCAAATGTCTTTTACTTTGTTCTCCGTACAACTTAAAAATTCAATAAATATTAACATTTAAAGCTTTCCTTCAGGTGTGTATATACAAGAACTATACAATTAGCATGATGTTACGCATTGCAATGCAGGGATGGTGTTACAGTATGAGCAACCACAGTCTGTAGACTAACAGCATTGACTCCATTTTTAAACTGTAAAACACAAGTTTTATAACTTGAAATTTACACTATATACATTATTATCTAAAAAATATACTGTTAGAAAAATTGTATATTATTATTTCTTAAAAAAACAGTTTTGTTTTTAAAGATTACATATCTGACCTACACAGAGGCAGACAGTGGGCCTAATGCAGTAAAGGTTGTCCTTACTGACTAATATGTACTAGAATATTACTGTAGATGTGGGGGAAAAGCACCAGGTAGAAAAAAGAACTCTAGTATGCTATTGAAATAGTTATAGATGTGAGATATGTATTTCTCAGCAGGTTGTTATCCCAACTTTTTAACTGATAAAAATGTTACCATATCACAATGCAGTCTTATTACTGCGACCAATAATGGAGGGACTGAACAAAAATTCATTCAGGAAGCGAATCACATTTGGATTTTTTAAATTAAACTGCTGCAGCTAAAATTCCTGCACCGGTTTCAGGATTACATTTAGTTATAGCATATTGCACCTATAGTTGTCTATGAAAAGTTGTTCTCTACAGAGTGAAGAATGAGAAATTACCAATACCAATTTTGCCATGCTACAGTACCCTGATGGGTGCCATTTATAGGACAACTTTTAAAAATGTCCATGACAAAAGTTGAAATATTCATATCAATTCCTATTTTAGGAGAGGTGATGCATTTTTGTATTTTATGGTACAATAATGGCTTGAGTTCAATACGTCCAACAGCAAGGCAACAACAAATTATTTTAATAATAATAATAATAAGAAGAAGAATCCCTGGACATCCCTAAAAACACATAGCATTTTGCCCAAGATTTAGTTAGCCATTAGCCTAACTGAAGAATTAGATCTTATTATTAAAACATTACTGTATATTATTATTGTGAGCAGGGAGCAACATGTTCTGGGTGAATGTACACATTAGAAGCGCAATGCCATATTTCTTTCATTAATTACGTTTTCAAAGGTGAGAGATGTATGGCCCTAAAGTACCCTGAGGGATATGTTTGACACTCTTTATCTGTGTTTGTGCATCATTCTAATTCTAATTCTAATTCATCAGCTTTGAGTCGGATGATGAATACCTACAGCATGTTGATGAATTCTGATTTCAATTTTAAGGATTATAAAAATATCAAGCCAACCTGAAATCAATCACATTTGTTGACTAAAAAAAGCTCTGTATTACTATTCTATGTTCACCAATCAGCATCACTCAAGAATATTTCTAAACAGTGCCAAACAAAGAGGAATTGAACGATTCCTAAGGGAATGACTGTACACTGCCAAGCTCTATAACTATTTTGATAGCACACTTTTGACCTCTGGGCTTCGACCTCTGAGCGTGTTCACAATACCAGTTCAATAGTAGTTCTGATGCACTTAAAAAAAACAGGCTTATACATACGTATGTACACAGATCAAAACATGAACGTAGCAGATGCAGTCGTCACATTTTCAACACGTCTTGTAGTCGTGTTAGTATACAGCACCTTCGTATGACATCATGTTTCCCTTCAGTTTCGATTGAAACACAAAGGGCAGAGCGATGCAGCACGTGGGTCACTCTGGAGATTTGTTGAGGTAACCATCGCTGGACAATTCACTGGCATTGACAAAAAGAAAAAAATCCACAGCCAGATCTGCACATCTATCACTAGCTGCTGAAAGTTGAGCTGACATATACAACTGTCACACTGAGCAGCATGTTCACAACATCACTACCTTGTCAATTATTTCTCAGCTGACGGGGTTCTGAGCCTGGATCCCTCTAAGATACTAAATCGTCCCGTCTGGTTGTGGCAGTGACTGGCATTAAAGTGCTGTGTGGACTGTGTGTAGAGGCGGCCCTGCTGGAGTCTGCTGTGGGCCGAGGCAGCTCTAGAGGTAGAAGAGTCCCTAGGTCTGAGTCTGCCTTCCTGTCTCTGTGGAAGGGATTGCTTGTGGGCACCTTGGGTAGAGCAGTAGCTGTGGAGGCTGAGGTTTGAGTATTGGCAGTGGTTGGCACTGGGGCAGTAGACCACAACCGTCTGCTCACGGCTTTTGGTGTTTTAAGAGCACCCTGGGTGGTAGCAAGAGGAGTTTGAGATGAATCGGAGGGCAGGGACTGGACTGTGGCCCCCAAGGTGTTGTGGACCTCTGGCGCATGAGTAGCGAGGTTTTCCTTCTTGTTACAAGACTCACAACAAAGCTTGTTATATCCAGGGATAGAACAATAACGAGCCAAAACCTCCATTTGGCAAAAAATCGATTTGTCCCCAAGACATGGCTCATCTAGTGACGACAAGAGACAAAATTGATTGTGAACAAAAAGAAAATCTCAATTGTTGCTGATGAAAGGTGAAACAAATGTAATGGATATTTGAGAGAAATGACATATTGACTCACTTGAAGTTATTTTCTGGACAGGATTGTCAGCAGCTTTTTGTGTGGTGTCCCTTAATGTGGAATTCAACATTTTTTCGACATTGAGAGAAGACGCTGGCTGTCCTGGTATGCAGCAATGGAGACAGGAGTAAAAATTTGATCTCAAAACTTACACCAAACACAAGAAATGTTGCTGATAACCTCTCGCTGGGAAAAAAAAAACCTTTACAGCAACTCTGTAATTACAACACCTTATATACATCTTTGACAGAAGGCTGCTCTGGTTTGTCCCTGCTGCACACACAGACAACCTAATTGATGGTTGTCAGCTCTATGAGGTGGAAGGACCATTGAAATGGCCTCAATCAGTTGCAGTAAATGTGCTCATGCAATTAACTCTGCAGAATTTCTCCTTCTGGACTTGACATTAGTATTGCTCAAATGTATGTTTTTATATATTTTTCAATTTTATAACCTAAGAAACTGTTACAGTAATAAAAAATAATGACAAAATAGAATAATAAATAAAATAAAAATGAATAAATAAAACAAAAACAAATTCTCGCTCTTCAAGATAGTTCAAAGATTCTTACAGACTACCAGGGCAGAAATTAATCAAAAATTACATACACACATATAAATGTACATATATATATATATA
>NC_024314.1:8898750-8928520 GCF_000523025.1 Cynoglossus semilaevis
TTTTTTTCTCTACAAAAAACATTTTTTTCTACAAAATGAGAAATGTCATCATGGTGGTAAATGTATTCATTCATTCACTGAATTCATTGTGTGGCCATCTCACCTGGACAGTAACTGAGTTTGCAAATCAGGACTGTCTCTGGCTTCTCGCCCTCACATTCGCCGATGGTGTTGTCGCTAGCCTTGCAAACCACCTGCCTTTGTTGGATTCCTTCACCACAGGTCACTGAGCACTAAAACACAGTGACGACATTGCGGTTTATAACGTTGCATAGTCAATAAGTTAATGGACCCATTTCCAATAAATCAAAAACAAAAGCCTTTTGTCACTGTTTATAAAGCAGTACTAACGAGAATGAACATGCCAGCTGATGGAGGCTGACATTATTGAATTAAAACTACTAAAGTTAAAGTCTGGGTCGTCTGGGGTGTCTGAACCTGGTCTTTCACAAATTTGAGCCTCACATTTCTTTTGGTATTCAGGTCAGACATTCATACCATTTTGGTTTTGGAGATACCATTAAAAGGACTAAAAAAGAAGGCTAAAGTGACATATCTACATTGACGTTACATATATAAACACTTCATAAACATATTAATATAAACAAAACAAAAATATAAATACAATATATCTATATATGAAGTACATTGAAAATGTGTTTTATTTTTGTAATGCTATTTTTGTAAAGTCTCACACCTGAGACCAGGCCCCTGTCCTCCACTGGGCAGGACATGCGGTGTAGTTGCAAGTCCTTCTCGTGTCGGGACGGTTGTCGGCACAGTGTTTGCTGTGGACAGGCCTGTTGGTGCCGTTGTTGAGCGCCTGCATGCACTGCACCATCCTGGTTTGGTAGCCGAGCTTTCCACACGTCTTACTGCAAGGACTCCACTCATCCACCACCCACCTGTGGGCGAAGCAGGCTCTTAAAGGTGTTGATGATGAATATGTATTTCAAATTACTTCTGCTCAGAGAGGCGACATAAAGCAGACCTGTGAGTCATCACTAAGTGCTACTGTTTGCAGCCTTAGGACACAGGTACAAGTATTTTCAGTGGAATTTCATCGACACTGAAAGGTCACTCACGTTGGCTGGCTGCACTCTTGGATATTGCAGCGTTTACGAATTGGCTTAGGCTTTCTGCTGGTTTCACAAAAGTTGCGATGCACCAAACGGCTGTCGCTCTTTCGCCGGCAGCCGTATTTTGTGTACTGTATGCCTGAAGTAGAAGAAAAAAAATGGGGCTTGTTCATCTGGAACTATTCGTTTTTTAAAATATTTGTAATACCATAACCAAGGTCTAAACATAAATTATAGGAAGTCCTACTTGCACTAATGATGTTTATTTGAACTGCTGACTAGGAAATATTTGAGAAAATTGTTCGAAGTCTTGGTCACGAGGTCCAGATTGCTGTTTAGACTGACTGAAATAGAATTACTGTCATTTATGTAAATCATTAAATTAAATAATTTAATTTCCATTCACATATTTTGGTTAAATAACAACAAAAACTGTTCCTGATGTTGAATGTAGCGAACTCAACTGTTATTAATGCATTAGTCACAAATATGATTAATATATTTATTTTCAAATATATTTTGGATGCAAATGATGACATTCTAAAGAAATGCAGAAAAAAAACCCACATTACTGTGAACTCCAGCATTACAGTTTCCATGAATCACAGATTAACTGAGCAGTGACTATAAACATTCAAGTCGCCTCAAGTAACCCCTTTACTGCACGCTAACAACAGAGTCAACAAACACCGCAGCTTTGATTGATGTTTGCAGTCAGCTCAACACAAACATCACCACTTTAAATGAATCACTGACCTCCACCACATGCTTTGGAGCACTGGGACCAGCTCTTCAGGGCCCACTCGTACGTGTCCAGCTCAGCCAGCAACACATTATTGTTGGTAATTAGAGGCAGCAGGTCCTCATGTATGATATATTTGTATGTCAGGCTGACTTTTACATCTTCTGCCTGTGGAATTACCTGCGACAACCGGAGGAAGATCTGCATAAATAATGACAGCAGCAGGTCAGAGCTGTACATGACGCCGTGTGCTGTCACTCACTCACCAGAACAATAATGCCTTCATGCAGAGGACCAGATGTTTTCAGGGTCTCCTTCTCATCCTCAGTGGAATATTCCCACTGTAAACCATTTTCAACGAAGGTCCTCGCCTCGGCGTCTTCACTTTTCGCATTCAGTATGAAGTTTCCAGTTACTTGATTCTTTACAGCTGTCAGTAAAAAGCAGGAACATTTTTTTGCATTTGTTGCAGGAAGAAATGTCCTTTTTTGTTAATGGTAATGCATTAGATTAAAAGGAAAAAACAGACTGTTCTGATCGCTTCTTAAACAATCTTTGTATTTCCCTTTAAGAGAAGGAATGTATCAGTAAGTAATGTTTGGCGTTGTGGTGAGCCAACATTAATTCCTCCAAGTTGTGTGTAATTGTTTCTTGCCATGAGCTAATAGAGTCCAGAAAAGACAACAATGGAGAAAAGAGAAAGGGCACGGTTCAGCGGAGCTCCACTGTGATCTCTCTAGTCAACCTGATCAGATGACTAGACAGTTCGATTCCCATAAGCGCCATGGAGGCGGAACGTCCAAGTCTGTATTTTTCGCCAATTACTTGTCCTGACAGTTACTTGTTTCAGAAGTTGACCATAAAACTTCACCAGCACGGAGGCCGAAAACAGATCTTTTCCTTAAGAGACACATTTTCCTTTTAGAGACTTGGGGCAGATGTGGTAAAATATACTGTAAACGCCCTTTTATTAAATTATTCCCTTACAACATTCACCAAAAACATGGCTTGGTATGAACTGACAGACCGCACACGGTTAAAGCAGCATACTGTCTGCTGCAGACAGGAGGGCTGTTCTTAGACTTGGCAAACAATACTGAAAAAAAAGGGAAGTGTTTCAGTTTTTATGTGCTGTGAAATAATATAAAAAGATGTTTTTATTTCCATTTTTTAAAACTTCTGGTGGTATGTTTTAAAGCCACCTTGAAATAATTTTTCTTTCAAATTGGAATAACCTTTTAAAAGGGAAATGCAACACAACGTTGTTTACCTTTTTTCAGGGTCTTAAAATGCTCATGCAGGAGCACCTATGATACCGTCAATTTCCCGCCCACTTCAGGGACTCGAACACCAATTACTTTGAGCACTAAACCTGTTACAAGTAAAACTCTGGAGAAAGTCCATTTAACACCGCTCCACCAGTTACATGATTGCTGCGAGGAACAAGAACAATGTCCGTTGCAACCTTGGGAAATCATTCTCCACTAAAAACTCATGTGGTTAACAACAGCGCGTTCAACGCTACAATGTCAAGCCCGCGCAGCACCATAAACGGACGGAATCTTAGAGCAGCTAACAAACAGAGCTTTTTAATTAGAAATGTCTCATGACATTTAAAACAAGCTGCTTTCTTTTTTACTGGTAACAACCCATTTAATTAAAAATGCAAAAAATTGGGACACACACTCACCGATTATGTGAGGAGAGGTGTCGTTCTCTTCAATCACAATGTGGCGAGCTCCTACTGGGATGTCGAACATTTTTAGCATGCCTAACAAAAAAAAAAAGAATTATTTCTGCCCCCAAAAATGACTACTTTTTAAAGGAGGCATGGCTACAGTATATTTAAAAGTGTTTGTGTTCTATTAGGAATGACCGAGAGGAAGGGTTATTTACCATTTTTTTTGGGCGTCTTGGTTAGTGTCAGCTTCACAGTGCGACAGTGCGAGTTGTCTCCTTCACAAACTCCACATTTGTCCTCCTGTTTGTAAGAGCCCACCTCTTTGTCACAGCCGACGTGCTGTAAAGAGCACAAATGTCAATCAAACCAGTACTATCAGGAGGTGGACATTAGTCCTGGGAGAAAATATTTTCATGAGAAAAATGCAGCACACATCTGGTTCGTCTGAGTCCACTTTAAAAAAAGAAAAACTCAACTCATACTTGACGCTTTATTTGGGTGTCTGATCTTTAAAGATGTAGGGTTTGGGATAGTGGTATATTTCCTTAATTTCACAATAATTGAAAATGTGTTATAAATTGTATTTTAAGCGCACTATTTCATCTTTAAAGATGTCAATCAACATTTTCGAAAGTTTATTTTAAATATCTATTAGTGAGGCAAATATTGCAAAAATTACTATTAAAAATACAACCTTCATACCAAGAGCTAAATGTGATGAAAAGACTTTGTTTACTACAATAATATTAGCACTGTATATTTTAAACTAAACTTATACTATATATAAATGTCTTACAAATGGTAATGTCTGCCTTTGTCAGTGACCACCGCTGTATATATTTCGACTGATTAAAATGAATGGGAGTATCCATTATTTCAGAGCGGGTAAATACTACTAGTTGAATGTCCCATATGTCAACATATAGTTCTGATTATTTACATTTTAATGGCTGGAAAATAAAAGACTCTCATCCCTTCTGTCATCACTCATGGCCTTGATTATTCACTAAGTGACATCATACATAACAGATGTGCAGTTCTAAAGGGCTCTCAGGTCAGGGTTTCCTTTCACTTTGCATAAGATGTGGAGTCAAGTCAAAACCCTACTTTTACAAGTGTTGTCAAAATCTTTGGTTACTCATATTAGTAAGTTTTATAGCATTTTAATGCAAGGGCAGACTGATGTGTAGTCTACATCAAATAATTCCACCATCCATCCACTTCATCAATATTGTTGAGGGCCAAAGATCACCAAAGATTTGAACATATTTATGTTGAATAATCACAAATTATCACAATAAATCACAATGTATTATGATTAATTGCAACAACTTGGCAGCCTTAATTCAAACAACTCCGTTGCTAATGAGGCCTCAGTGAGAACATACCAGACACTCTCCTCTGGCACATACACCGAAGGGGTCAGAGTAGCTGCAGCGTGTCCCATCATGCATCACTTGGTTCATGAAAACCACCTCTCCCGTTTCCTTCGACTTGCAGCTCAGCTCACACTTGCGTCCGTCTTAAAGGGAAATCAATAGACACATTGAGAATTATTACTAACGGCATCAGTGTACAGTGGAACCATCACATCACAATCTAACCCAGTGTAACCCAGAGGTAACCTCCACAGACTAACCATCTGGATGCTCGTATGGCAGCCAGGTGTGCTTGATGTTTTTGTGGTATTTGTTGCTTCTCTGGATGCACTGCTGAGCACGGAAGTCCTCGTAAGGTCCAGCACACTCCTCAGTGTTGCACATCTGGTAGTCAAAAGCAGAGCCAGGGCAGTCTCGACCGCCGTAGGCAGGCCTGATTGACAACAAATGCAAAATAATGTGTTTCAATGTCAGGAATATTTAAAATGTTTTTTCTCTTTCCCGACTTTCCTTTTCACCTCTTCAGTTTGTGAAACTAAATCACAAGTGCTATAACAGACCTCGTCTCATATCCATCAGGGCAGACAGTTAAACAGTCGTAAAAGAAACGGAAAGAAAGGTTAGTTCAAATCTCTGGGGATTCAGAGGTTTGAGAGCTGATACTTCCGCCCGGCAGACATAAAAAGATACAGTTCATATGGAAAAAAACTATTTATGAGAAACTGCATAAAATCTCAGCTTGTGACATGCCATGCTGATTTGGAACACACTTCAGTCTGCAGGGTGTTGACAGCAATACAAAAACGCCATAAATAAGGGAGCAGCGTGAGATTCAAAGATGATAAAAAAAAAGTCCTTTTAAAAGTTTCACGTGTAAAGAAAGTGTTGTTAACAGCAACTGAAATATTGTTTTAATTTACACACAAATAAATAAATAAATATTAGAACCTCTTTGTGGCTGCTGTTGGGTTTTTTTTTTTTTTAAATGAGGCCCAATCATTTAGCCTCACGCCATGTAATCAGTACGCACTCAGAGCAGTTAGAGCCGTCACAATATAAAGCAATCAGTCTTTTTTTTATACAACAGCAAGTCGCTGCCGGACGCCTGAGAAGTGTACCTGAGGGTTACTCAGCTTTCCAGTGTGTGGTTATAACTGTGGTCTTGTCACTCAGTTTCCTCTCAATGCACTCTCTTTTGTCACTCCAATCTATGTCCCACACACAAACTTACGGTGGGTTGTTGCACTGTCTGCTACGTGAACGCACTCCACCTCCGCAGGTTCTGGAGCAGGAGCCAAACTTTGACCACGAACCCCAGTTGCCGTCGTGACCCTGAGGCTCCTGGCTGGTCCTCCAGATACAATGTCCTTTAAAACACCACTGAAAATTCCAGAAGAATATAAGATGTGTTTTCACATTTAGTCACAATGTCTGTCTCAAGTGACTCCTATATATTATCCAAAGTACATGTACCGTATATTAGCTGTCCTTCTGTATTACTGTAGGTACTTGTTAATTCACTGGTTCATATTAAATCTCCTAATTTGTCAAATTAATGTTGCCGGATGGCAGGACCGCACAATGTTGTAGCAGTACTATAATCAGCCTGCTCACAGTGGGAGCCTGATTGCTGGTTTAGAGATGTGATTCTCAAGGTGCTTGGATCATTTAATGCTTCCACAAGACAAAAACAACTTTTGTAAAATGTTGACTGCCGACAGATTTAAACCATTACATTTACATAAAAAACAGCTAATTACTGCACTTACATAAGTACAAACTCTGACCTACAAGAATACTGTAATTTCCCACCTTTCCTGGAGCACACTCTGTTCCATCCACTGGTGGCCCCTTCTTGGTTTTACAGAAATACTGGTTGTCGGGGTGACTGCACCAAAGCTGCTTGCAAGGGTCGTAGGTCCGAAACTATGAAGAAGCACACGGAGTGATTAGATTTCTTTCTGGACAGACACCTTGGGGGGAAATCAAATTTGATCTATTTATTATTTGATGTTGATTTTTAAGTTAATGATCACTGGCCTACATTAATTCAGAAATAGGAAGAACAAAACTGACTAACTCTCCAAATCCGTTGGCAGGAATACACTCTAAATTGTGAGGTAACAACCACCATCCTTCACTGTTGCCTGAGGAGACTATAGAACTCCCATCTGGCTCTTTTCTGTTTGGCCTTGTTTATATTAACTTTTGGAATCAAATTGTCATGAATACCACAACTGGCCAGAACTCAATTATTTCTGCAATTGCTACCATTACTTGGTGACTCCATCTGTGATTTATATTAGCGGTCCCCAACCTGTTTTTGTGCCACCGACCGGTTAAATGTCCCTTACTGCTCTTTAAGATGTGACGGACAAATACAACTGAATAAAATGATACGACTGGCATAAAACTGGTATTTTCTAAATATGATAAACGTTAAGCCACTGTGTTTATGCAACTTTATTTAGCAGAATCCTAGCAACATCACACCTGTCTTTTAATGAAGAACGCTTGGTCTCTAAGTGGTGGAGCAGTTTTGAAGACTTCATTGTTTCATTTTAGAGACGCTCGCCGCCTATTATGCAGCGCAGGCTTGGTGCGTGGGAAGCACCTGTCTCAATAAATCCATATTTCAAGTAGGACTCCTGGAATTCTCTGTTAAATACAGCTTTCTTTTTCTTTGAAGACAAAGGCTCTTCTCTGTCTCCTCACTGACTACCCTGCACAAAGAAACTAAACAAAGACGTATGTTTTCTGTTCATTTTGCTAGCTTGGGGATTTCGACTTAGTGGTGATGTGTTACCGGCCAGAACAGACATTTTTAGAAGGTAGCCAATGTAGGTAAGACATGTGACCGAGGCAAGCATCTTGACATGCATCAAGTGTGAGTCATACACAGTAACGGCGGAGAGAATCCAGTAAAACTTCAAAATGAAACGTCACTCAGCGTCAGATAATTAATAAAACGGAAATATTGTAAGTTTTGCAGGTGAGAGTTAAAATGTAATGTTAGAGAACCACTGCTCTACAGAGAGGTGCAAATGTGCAATATTCAAAAGCACACAAAAACTTACAGCGGTGCACATTTTATAGCCAACGCCGAAGTCAAAGCGGCACTGCTCATCCATTGAATAATTGATCCCAGGAAGCTCCGGCAGCTTAGGCCACTTGTGTTCAAAGGGATCGTCCAACAGACAGTCGTATGAGCTGAGGGATGAATAACATAAAAGATATCATAATAAAAAAAATTAAATAAAAAAAAAACATCGCACAACTGCTTCACAACTTTCATGAACAGCTGTTCTTTTATGTGCATCGCATTGAAAAATTAGATGAGGCAGAATCGTACTGGATGTATCGATTCAGCTCCTGCTTGCTGCAACGTGACCAGTGGTAGCGGTGAAAAGCTGCCTGGACAAGCGGCGCCATGATGCTCCCCATGCTGGTCTCATCAGCACAGCGGTTCCCCTGTCCATCATGCTCCATGCCCAACCTGAGAGATGTAGAGAAAAAACATTTTTGCATTTTCTTTTTATTGTTTATGTCTATTCAGACATATCAGTCAGACACAGCAAATTTAGTACAGATTAGCGTCAAAGATCAAAATTGTGTACAGATTGTCAACTGACCTACTGAACATGTCTGTGTAAATGGATCTGACACCATACTGAATTATCTCCTGATATAATAATTTAATTGTATGCATCAATAATTATTTTTACTTCAATTCATTTCCTTCAAATTGCCTGAGAAAGAGTAGTGCTTTAGCCGTAAAAACTAAAAGAGATACTTCCAGACATTCCTCTCTTTTCATAACAAACTTCTGAACAGCCTTAAATCTGAAATGTACAGATAGCTTAAGCGGTGACCGTAGCCAGGAATGAGGAAGCAAATCACTGGAAGTGCAGCCAAAGTTCACAGTTTCAATAAAGGCAAGGAAATCCAGGGTTTTGGGGGCAAAGCTCTAATGAGAAGGCCAACAGGAAGAAGTGGAATGTTTCATTTGTACGGTGTAGAAGGGCAGCCTAAATTGGTGGATTTTTCGGGAATTAAAACCTGCCTCAAACCCCATATGTCAAGCTCAAGTCCCCTGAGCTACAATTGGCCCCAGATACAATTTTTTAACCCACAATTGCACATGTTATTTCTGTCAGTCAGTGCCGGACCACTGGTACTGCATGCACATGTCTAGATCAGAATATATAACTGATCCAGGTCAGCTTGAAGTGCATTAAATGGAAGACCATGCTGCTAGAAAATGAGAAGTCCCAATACATACTGTGAATTCCAATACAATAAACGATTTCCAGTGTTTCTTCAGAGAACTATCATCTCCTGATGTTTTCACCAGAAAAAACAAAACCAACACGGACTATATTTACACCTTTCATAAAATTACTTTTTTGATTTTATTGAAGCAAATTTCTTTTTCATCAATATATAAATTAATCTGATTGATGTTCTTAAATGAATTAACACAATTACTGCATTCATTTTGACAGCCCTCGGATGTGATTATGGTGAGGTCCACACTTTAGGTTTCATGTTTCCAGATATATAGGTAACACACACCACATGTATGTCGGTTTGGTTGTACTGGCAGCTCAACAGCTGCTAACACTGTTTTCTTTTCCTGTGCTCACATGACAATGATGTGTTTCATTAATCCAGCGTCTGTGACGCCACATGAATGCCATGCTTAGAGAAGACACTTCCAGGATCCGTTTACTGCCAGATGTGAACATGAGTCACTCCGAGTGCATTCCAACTACAATTACTTCACCCAGGATGAGTGCAGCAACCAGGTTTGAATGGGAAAACATAGAAACAGCTGCTCTCTGGGTATATAACTATCATCGTGTTCAGCGGGAGTTATTTCCATGTCACACTCCCTCCAAGCATATACTGTGGCTGTCAGTCAGGAGATCTGCTCCTGCTGAGAACTAGTCAACATTTAGAGGGTAATTATCTGCCTCATGACTTTTAGCTCTCCTTCACCTCCAACTTTGAGAATATTTTTTTCCAGTTTATTCACTATTCAATAATATCTACATTTGTTTAGCATTAGAAAATTATGAACAATAATGTTTTCAGCACTGTATATTCCCAAACTGTCAGGACTACACTGATTGTGGTGTCGTCATGCCAACAGCTGTCACACAAGGTGCGTTCAGGTACAATCAGAAACCTGAAAATGTGACAGTTACGACCAGATTAAATTGTATATCAGTGTTGTGACAGTCTGCAAAGTAAGAAAAGACAGGAAGTCGAGCCGTTGTGTCATCGTGCTGTTACTCACACATGGCCGGTTTCATGAGCTACCACAAAGGCAGAGGAGAATCCGTCCTCGTGGTTCAGAGTGCAGCTTCTCAATGGATGACACATCCCTGTCACTGGAGCATAACCTAGACAGGAGACAAGAGCACACAGCTCTACTAATCAAGCACTAGGTTGAAGGTCAGGCCATTCTCATGCTGCAGTGGTCATCCAAGTGTTAAATGATCTCTTCAAGTCACCATTGAATTTAGGATCATTAATGTCATAACAGGTGTCACTTCAAAGGTCCCTGTCTTTTCATTGTGTGGCAGCCTGTCAATCTCAAGCCGAACACGTACACGGTACATGTGACCACGTGGTACTTTAATAGACTGTGCTGCAAAGGGAACAGCAGGTACAAAGTGAAAAGACATCAGTAAATGGGCTGAAGGGATTTAGGGTCTATTTAGTTCCCAGTCATTTTTCACGTTAGCTTGATATCAATGATGCTGTTTGATATTTATATCACAATGTTGTTATTAGAGTTTAAGGAGCTTGGAGTTAAATCCTCAGACAGCAGGATTTAATTACCACTGACATGTAGTGGCCTGGAACGAATTCCCAGAACATAATAAACAATGATAATTATATTATATACCGTATATCCTGGAATATAAGTCACACTTTTTTCATCCTTTGGTTTGTGAGTTATACTTAGGTGCGACTTATATATTAATATATTTAATTTCAGGTTTGTTATTTTCACTCTGACAGCCACTAGAGGGCCCTTTAGGCTTGTGTACCACTGTACAGTGAAACCCCTAGCTCCCCGAAATAAGGGTTTTCCAAGTTACGAGTAAGCAACTATTGCAAGATTCTCGAGGAAATATCCAGTTACGAGTGCTCAACTGAGGAGTGGCATCCCTTCAGTCGTACAGCATGGGTAAGCTGCAAGCTCTGATGCCAAAGCAGCTGTGGAGTTCGTCCCGAACCTTTAGTGTTTAATAATAAAAAAATAATAATAAATATAGTTATATATATGGTATATATATCCTTCTCATCAATAAAATAAAATGTTTTCTTAATTATTGTTATTTTATATTATCAATATATGTGTTTATATCTATGGTTTTTCTTTACATGGAAGGAATTTTAATTAAATTAATTAATGGTATATTTCTGGGGGGCTGGAACAAATTTACATTTTTTATTTTTACACAGGCATTTGCTAGAGGGCACTCTCGCTGACTGGTGCAACCTAGACTCTGGGCGACTTATAGTTCAGGAAATACAGTAGGTATTATATACAAAGTAGACCAGAGGTGCCTTATACATTTGTCGTTCTAAAAAGCAGTGCTAAGAATATTTGGAAATATTATTATATTTAGGAAAGCTTCAGTAGATAACAGTGACCTGATCCATTAAGACTGTGATAAACACCCTCTGATTATATACAGGTAAGAAACATAGCAAGCCTGTCATCAATACCTGCATACACATGTGGCCAGCAAAAAGAAACTTTCAAGCAAAGCACAAAAAAATAAACACATAACTCGATCAAGAGGAGTGCAGTGATTCAGCTCAGCGCCTGTCTTTGGTTTAGACGTGTGCTTCTTTGTGCCTTCTTTTGCCGGCTTTTCAGATAATCTTTCATGCTTTAATGACCGTCAGAAGTACCTTTTGGCATGCAAGTAAAACAAAGAAAAGCAGAAAATGCAGCGGACAGACAGCCAGTAATAATGACTCTGTGGCAACATGTGTAAATCTGTGTTAATTTAATTAGAGACATATGATAGACTCATCTGTGGTTTTGAAGTTCTGCGAGTTAAAAAGTAATAGCAGTTTTGAAGCGTCAACCTTTATCCTAAAGGCAGATAAGGGGAATCTGAAGACTGAGATCTCACAAAGAGGTGATGGTAGCTAAGCACAAAGGGGAAAAAAGCAGCTGGATTTAAAATTTAAAAAACATCGCTGTAAAGTAATAACTTGACAAACACTGTGGAAGTAAATCAATAAAATCAATCAAAGGTATCCTATGAATGTTCAGCCTTGTCAGTTACACCTCAGAATCATTTCTGCAGTGTCAGCATAAACTTTTTTTTTCCACCACACTCCAGTATCTGTGTTTAGACAGACAATATAAGCTGTCTCAAAGCTAAACTTTCACAAGAGTGTGATCCTCTTGACCCCATGACACGCCACCGAGTCCAGCCCATCTCAATGCGAGGAGCCATAGAAACCCGGGCTTGTTATGAGCATAACAAAACTGCAGCCATGGCAACCTAAGGAGGTGCAACAAGCAAACCAGGTAGCCACAGGTCGTCCTCTAAACATGACACATGTGCTTTAAGAGATAAAAAATACACACAGGTCAATGTACAGAACTCAAAGGTTGAGGACAAAAGTTTACTGAGGACACAGGAGTTTCTGTGCAGGTTTGTCTGATAGTTTAAAAAAAAATGTTTTCAAATAGTAGGAACCAGAAATACAGAGTGAAACAGATGCTACACCACATGTATGAGTAAAATATACAACCTAAGAACTGCATACATGGACAGTGGATAGAAAAGGTTTACAGGAGCCTGATAAAGTGCCAGGTTGATCTATGTAAAATCTCTAAATATCTAAACCCTAAAATTATTTAAAAGCTAAAATTATAATCTAACAGTCCTACACTGACCTAATCATACATGTAGAACCAAAACTGTGCTCCGAGGAAGCCCCCAAACACACTGGGATAGCATAGCTAACTCTATACATACCATTATTTCTTGTTGTTGTTTATGTAGTATGAATTTAAAAAAAATCTTTAAATGTAAATTAAATGAGCAATTAATTGAGTTTTATTTACCTGGCAATTTAACATGGATGTTTGTTATAACCACTGTATTATTAGAATTTTCATTCATTCATTAGAGTGACTGTCGACTGTAAGTATGTACCTGATGTCACCCAATGGTTAGCGGAAAACCATGGCAAATACATAATTACACTAATTAAGTCTTACTCTACATGCCAAAAAACCTTCATAAGCATAGTTAGTGTCAATTGTTCATATCCGGGGGTAGCGGGGGGGGCGTCAATATCGAGTCAGCAAGGATTTAAGGAAAGCTGCTCAATAGTCAATTGCCACCGGAGACAGAACTGGGTGTGTGACCACAGCCACAGCCTCCAGTTTTACGTACTGTAGGTTTCCATTGACCTTACCTGAAGCCAACCCCTTTGTGAATGGAAGCAGATATCAGCACTCACTCTGCACAGTCCTCGATCGAGAAATATACAGTACCTTGCATACCTGCAGGACCAAAATCTTGCCTTGTCAGGAAGATGGCATGATCGTGGTACTCGGCGTGGTCGGGGTCACGGCGCTGCTGCGTGTTTGCCCATCGACACACCTGCTCGAGGCTGCGAGATGGATTGCCGCGCTCGATTAGGCTAATTGACTGCAGAAACACAAAGGCCCAGAGATAAGGGCAATTCAAACTGTGAGTGAAAACTGATTGTTTAGTTCTTCTGTTTACTGCAAAGAGCTCTGCTTTATTTGAAAAAACTACTCCTTGGAATCATCAAACTGAATGGACGCAATCTACAGCTACATTTTCTAGGAAAGTCACAGATGTGGGACAAAAATATTTAAGACTGACACTGAGGCAGAAGAGGAGAAATGTATGTGAAATACTAAGTAATACACAATCACATCATTTTTACTTCAGCATTTTCATTTGTATATTTGACTATAAAATTAAACAGATGTATGTACTGCCTACTGTAGCTCCTTCATAAAATACAAAGAAAATTCTCCAGGAGACACCACCCACCTGTCGGTAGCCGACCATTATCATCCGGACCAGGACGATGTTGATGTTGGTTCCCAAAGATTCATCGTGATAGATTTCATCAACCTAGGAGAAATCACAAACAAGAAGTATCTGGTAATTAATTTAAATTTTAAAGACACATCACACATTTGCAGCCCTGAAACCAGACTTTAATTTTGGGGAATAAGAAAAAAACTGAGGTCTGCATTGGAGTCAATGTAAACCTCAGTAGCTGAAGGTTACTGCAGGGCCATAATGTCTTCCATTATGACACATCTGTAAATGCATAGTGCTTTGTGCCCTCTCTTAAAGGCATGTGACGTATATAGAAATATTCCAGGTTATTAATAACTGCTGATGTAAAGTGCCCTGTGTGAACATGAGTCATTCCACTGGTTATATCGGGGGTTTTTTTCAGTTCTTCTTCACTTCCCAGAAATTGCAATAATTATATTACTATTTCTTTTATGCCTACCTGACTCAGGTGCTGCACCAAAACAATTGCAACCTAGAATGAATGTCATATAATATCATATAATATCACCGGTTGTTGATTCTTTTTAAAACCTTCACCTGTCAAAACATACGCTTAACAGTGCTGAGTCACTCCAAGTTTTCAGAGGCACCTCTGAAAAATCAAGAAAATATTTAAATTAAAAATGTATCAAGACCATGGTATGATATCATAAAAGAATGAATGATGGATGAATATCATATGAGGCAAAATTAAAAAAGTTAAATTATTCCTCAAGCATGATTGAAAGGCAGGATGGATTGCACCAAAGCAACCCAATTACATTAAAACATTTGGTACCAATTAATATAATAACTTGCTTCATGCCAGCACGAGGCTGAGAGGCAGTATTTTCTCCAACATTATAACGATCTTGAAATCCCCATGGAGTTCGGTGTTTACTCCTTTCAGACAGCCAATTAAAATTGACCTGACCCAGAGTGGTCTCACCTGCTACAATATTTTGCATTGCATTAATGCTGCTGTTTGTATTTGTTTAGACCAAAGGGCAACAACGAAATACCATACAACTCCTGTGTAATCACGAGTTTAATGTATTTTAATCAAGTCACCATTCATTTGCTCTTCCCTCACAAAGACCATGAGTTTTTTATTTTCTGCTATTTATGAAAATATTCCATTTCAGACTACAGTAACAATGTTCCAATAACTCCAACGTCAGATAAAGAGTGGGATCTAAGTAGGAAAATGTATGACCAGTATGAGGTCACACAGTGGTACATACTGATTATTTGAATTTGAAATTAATTTAAATTGATGATGATGATGATGATGATGATGATGATAATAATAATAATAATAACAAGTGACTTTGTTACCAAGTTTTGTCTTGGTTTTAGGTCATATCCACCCACAGGCTTTCTCACTTAGGACAAAAACTTTTCTTATTGTTTTGGTCACTTTAATCCTGGACTTCCTCTGTAGGGGGCAGGATTATAGGGTGTTAGGTAAGCCTGTGATTGACACATTTGAAGAGTGTGATGATTAGTCACAGCCCTGAGACGTCTGCTTCACTTTCTTCACAGCCAGTCGATATGAGTTATATGGCACAAAATGTCCCTCACAGGGTCTGGACATTTAAACATGTCAGAATGTGGGACAAGGTCGCAATTTGCAGGTTAGTATGTCCAAATGCTGGGCAAGTGTACCACTGAGTTTTTCCCCTTTTGGTCTAGAAAACAGTTTTTATAAGGCTCATATGTTGAATTCTTTTAATAATGACATTATTAAACTCATCAAGTCTTAATTGTTCAAAAGCTTGTTTTCACACAAGAGCAGCTCTTGAAATGGAAACCAAAAAAAAAAAGAACGGATATATATTAAGTTCCACATCCTTCATGAAGACTCACACGTCTTGAGTGTATACGGTTTCTCAAATACATCGCTCCCTCAGAGTGCTGTAAGGCTGACACAAGATTAGAATGACCTGAATTTGAATGTAGCACATTTATGTTCACTTAAATGTTAGAAGTTTATTTCTCAGTAAACTTGGGTTTCATTTCTTTGACTGTAATCAGGATGCAGAATTTTAGCGATGGTCCACAACAATTATTGTCAGTCTCGGTCTTTAAAGATTCTCCAGATTTGACCTCTGAGAAGGCTCATAAAGCAGTTGGAAAAAAAAAACTCTGAGTGCCAACAGTTACAAAAAGGTGTCACTTGGCATTCTCTGCGTTAAGAATTATGACCAGAGGGAACAAATGCTCTGTCAATGAAGGAAGGCTAAATTGGCCAAAGTCCAAATTTACTCTGCGACGCAGGGTTACACTCAAGGCACTTGAGTAAATATTCCATTCACGGAAGCCTTTTCAGGTGAATAAATGCTACAAAGAGCACTGCAGTGACCCCAAATACTTTCAGATTTGCGACCAACTCAAATTCCTCAACTGGTCTTTACTGACCTATATACACGTTGGCCCTGAAACTGAGAAGCAGTTGAAAAAACGAGGACGGCATTAAAAAGTCATAAAACTTTCAGGAGGACGTTTGCTAACACAGAAGTCAGATTTTTTTTCTGAGGTCAATGTATTGAAGCTTTAAAAACTTTTTTTTTTCCTTTGGCCAACTTTGCACATATGAGAATAATTGCAAAGCCAGGAGGAGCACACAGAACGCTGGAATGGGACTGGAAATGAGAGAAGCAGCTGTGGGCTGCAGGCTCTAGGTGTCACTGGCTTTTGTACAGCATCACATAGATGTGGACCAAATCTGGTCGGTGCCTAAACAACACAGCCATTGTGCGGCAGGCACCTCGGCAGTCACCTTGGCCTTATGCAGACAGGATGTTCAATAATCAGTCCCTCAGGGAGAGGTTCTCCGGGTGGTACTACACAGTGTGCAGCCAGGAAACCAGGGTTCACAGGACTGTAGTGGGCAGAGCTCTGACTGACACAGCACCCCTGCAGAACTAAAGAGTTTGGTTTAAAAAAAATCTTTCTGGCAGTTGCACATGATACAATAAAAATTTACTCTGCATGAAGGCAGGAACATAGATATGACTTCTGTGTTGTTTAGTGGATTTCACACTGTAAATTTAGACTGGGCCAACATATCTCTCCGAACAGTGATCATCAATGAGCCTTAGACTTTAAGGACCATAACAAAAATACTCCGTCACACTGGAGCCAAGTCATTAAAATCAGGCAGTTCTGGAGGCCAAACACACTGGGAAGAGTATGTGAATAGAAAATCCTTATTAAATAAACACATCATTTGGTGTAAGCAGAGTTTGGCTGTGTGAAAAAACTTCTGGCTCTGGTGTCCATGACAGCACCGCACTGATTCAGGAGAACCTTCTATGCAGTCTAGTGTGGACAATCAGACCACCGTGCTGAGTCCAAACGGTAACTGTTACGGAGTGAAACCAGCAGTCTGTGAAAATCTGACTTGGGGATTTGAGCCCAGTAAGTAGATTATGGTGGCAGGAGCTGGTGGGACCAGTAATGAATGAACTGTAAGTTTCTCCCCCTTCATTGATAATCCAAATTAAAGCGAGAAGTGTGGCAAGGTCTGATGTCAGAGAAGGTGGAAAAAAATCTCTCTGCATGTAAAATGAGTGAATTTCATCATATTTGGTAACAGCTTCTCAATTCCTTCATCAAAGGAAGTATAAAGCCCTTCGGTTTATGTTAACTTGGATGCCTTTTTTTTTTACTGTTGTGGATAATACGACACATCTTCATTCCATTATATACACCAAATGTTCTCATAGTAAAAGTGATTTATACTGAAGACTATCATGTTATTTGAACCAGACTTACTATGTTCATGAGTGTGAGAACATAGTTCTGCACATGTTCCTTGCCATGAAAGCGCACCACGGAGTCGTCCACGGCCAGCAGCACCTCAATGTTGTAGTCGTCCTTCTTCGCGTGTCGTCTCTTGCGCTCAGACTCGGTGAGTTTATGTTCGACAAGATCCAGAGCAGCTGGGAGGTCAGCGATCCCAAAGTCTGCCACTGCAAATATGGCCATTACATAAACAAGTCAAGCATAGAGCATGCATGTCAGACAGGCTCCATGTCAGTGTCAAAACAACAGTCTGAGGATGAGCACATAAAAGTGCTTGGAATTCACTGCATTTTGTACTGGAGACAGTTTATCTTTTGTCAAAAAATGTTCCCCCTCGGACTCATCAATCTCTGGTTAGGAGTCAGGGGTGCATCTCCACACCAAAGAATTCTGTCTGTGCAGACGGGGGAGGACACACTGGTTCCAAAAAGACAGTTACCCTTGCTCAGCAGTTTTATACTGTATGGATGAGGAACCTGCACTGAAGAGGCTAGGTTAGTGTTTTTTAACCTCAGGGTCGCAACCCCAGGTGTGCTCACTTGGAATTCAAATAGTGTCACCTGAAACGTCTAACAATTGTTTAAAAAAAAGATTGATAAAAGTTTGTTTCAACTAATTATTATTCTTTTTTAAATGATGACTAAAAACAACAAACATTTTATTTGCCCCTGTTAAAGATTATCTGCGGTGTTTTTAATCATCATTTTAAAAATGAATCATAATTAAATACAAAATATTTTATCAGTATTTTTTTTTTAAATCAATAATAATTAAATCAATTTGACATTTTAGATGATCTATTTGAGTATCAGGTGAGCACTAATGGGGTTGTGACCCCAAGGTTGAAAAACACTGCCCTAATGCCTGTCAGACAGTGCTCCTGACAATCTGTCACTCACAATCTCCAATGTCAATTTCCACACTGCTTCTTTTTTAGCTTTTTTGCAATGTCATTTTTTTTTGTTGTGGACATTCTATGGCTGAGTGACAATATGCTTTTTTTCAAGTCACTGTTTCTTGAAAGGGAGACTGCTTATTATTTTGTCTCTCTGGCTTACCCTCAGACCTTGATTCAATAAGTCTGTGTGCTGCGCAGAGAAATCGGCTGAACCTTAGACAAGAAGTGGAAGAGACACAACGTTCAACACAGTAAATTTCAGGTTCAAGTAAAAAGATTGGACCAAACTATTATTACCCAGTCAGACGACCCAGAGCAACAGAACGAATGTAGTTTTTTAAAACTTTTTTTTTAAATCAATGTAACAATATAATATGACAACTTCTAGAAAGTGTCTGAATCCAATGCCAAATATTTCTCACAGAAGCGAGCACATTTCTTTCAGAGCGGCACAGAAATAGTCTTGAAGAAAAGCAGTCATGAAAAGTGGCGAGTTTAGACAAAGCCCTTCCACAACTGTGTGCAAGTCCCATATGTAGCAGCTGCAGCACAAGAGTGTAGAAGAATGGGATTTGATAAAATGTGAATTAGTCGCTTGATTAAAAACATTAAACCGGGAGCCTGGGATGTGAGAGCTAAAGAAGAGACCCATTCATTAGTTTTACATTACTGCACAATCAAGTGAAATGAAAAGTCATCCACCAGATGCTCGTGCTATTGTAGCAGCAAGGAAGAAAGAAATGGAAAAGGAATTCATAGAGGAGGCAAAATGGAGGCGAAATAGAAAGTTCACTGTGCTATCAGCGTTCCTCAACGAACCTGGATCTGCCTTCTCTGCGGAGAGTATTATCCCTACACACACCTACATAAAATACACACAGCAGGGATGAGGTGCAGGACAGTCGGCCTGTTCGAATTTGACTCCCAGGTTGGGTTGGATAAATAGCTGATGTTTACGATAAATGAACGTCTCTCATGCTGATTGACTGATTGAATAACCGAAGATGAGAATGAAGACTAGTTTGATGTGCTGTTAGTACTGATGCACAGCAGGTAGAGACGTTGGCTGTGAGGGGGGAAAAAAGCATTTCTTCTTCTGTGCTTTGCAGCAGCAGAGCATATTTTTAGAATTGCACGTGTCTGCTCCGCCGCCGAGATTCAAACCTCTGCAGAAATTATACACATAAATTGTAAAAGAGAAAAATGCACTTTAACATATGCACTAAGACACGGCCAACGCACACACAAACCCACACAGTGCTTTTTGTTTCCACTGACGTCACACTCCCTCCTTGTGCCTACCTTCATTGTGGAGGTCCTCCCTCCGCTGGCCCGTGTCCCGCTTGATGGCTGACCTGCGGTACACCACATGGACACGCCCCTTCACTTCCACGTCCTGCTGACCCTTCTCTAGGGGCTCGATGAAAAATTCCCCATTATCAGTCCGGATCAGACCTGCCTGGAAAAAAAAGAGGTTCAAATTAGCGAGCCCCCTCCTCCTTCAAAGAGGGGTAATTCTACTGGAGCCAGTAATTATAGTGTGCCTGATCAATTGGAGGATTTAGAGGGGCTGGATTGAGGAAATGACGCAGGTAGGCACAATTTGGGGCCCTTGAAGCCCTTCACCAAGATTTATTGAGTGTCACCGTGATTTCACCCTGAACAAGATGATGACTTGCAATGTCTCAATTCAGCCACAAGTTTACGTCTGCTCTATGTGTCTGCTCCTCCCCTGATCCAGGCCTCGGCTGGAAACACCAGATAGCACTCATTTAAAAATGAGATTGTAGTACGGTTGACTAAACTTTGATACAAATGAAAACCAACTTTCAACTTATTGAAAATAACTTGTTGTCTCTGGAGGAGCTATTTCAAGACAAAAATAACTCATACTCACAATTCACTGTTTCTTACTTTTTATCATATCTATCATATTTTTAATTTGATTCAATGAAAACTAATTAAAAATGTTCCCATATGCATCCCATACGCACAGTGCTCCTTGTATTGAAAACCTCTTTATAATTCCCACTACAGTACCTCCACTTAAGCCTCGGTTCCTGTTTAGCCCCGGAGCGTGTCACTGCCACCACCACACTTCAGAGTAGGTTTGTTATTGCTTTTGCAAAAATGTTTGCGAGAATAATGTATTTGTCAGACTTCAGCCAGGTTCACATTTTTATAATCTGGTTTTTAAGCATAAACCTTCTCTCTAAATCAGTGCCCACATACTCCATATTTCAGATAGTTTAAATTGGCTGAGGACTAAAGAATTTACCGTCGCTAATGTAAAACTTTGAGACATTTGAATGATGTGTTCAGTATCTAAGATGAAATAACCAGGTGATAACTGACGTAAACCATCATGAAGGAATTTCCCTCATGTTCACAGTGAGTGTTTTTCAGTTCAATGTTTTTCTGACCTGTCCTTTGAAGTTTTGGACGCACCGCATGACGTGCTCATGTCGTCAGAGCTTTAACTGCAAATAAACGCTCTTTGCCGAGGTTGTGCATTAAACTGATAGAGAGGACCCGGCTCCAGGCTCAGCTACAAAACCTTGCAGTGATCGGGCGCAGCTATTTTAGCTCCTCACCGATTGACACTGCTAAAAAATACTTTTGGCACCGACCCTTGCTGTTTGTTAGACAGACTTCTTTAAACAGGAAATTAAAACTGGTTTCACATCATAAACCACTCAACCCCTGCACAAGGAGGGCATTGAAATAAACATCAATTCCACCTCTCAGGACACAGGAGTTAATGGTGCTCTTGAGTTGTTTTTATGTGTAGGCAGAATTGACTGACGTCCTAGTGGCTGACAGCAGCCGTGCTCTATAAGTAAGAATTTGTATTTTTTCCTCGAGTGCCTTTTTCTAGTCTTTTGTTTCTGGTCTTATCTTTTCCAAATGTGGACTGATGGACCGATGTACTGTGCCACTCTTGTCTTGGCTAAGTGTTAACCTATAGCAGTCGTGTAAATGCATTTAGCCTTTGTCGAAAATCTCTGTCACATCCATTGACCTTGTGTGCCTCCCACTTATTCTTAATAGGAGAATGACATCACTTACAGCCAAGAAAATATGAGCTTAATGCAACCACAACCCACAGGTCAGCCCTGGTCAGTCAGACCATTACTCTGTCTTCAACTTACAAAACATAACCTTTTGATCCTAATTATTTTTCTGATGGAAGATACATTTCTAATAGGATGCAGGAATGAGGGACAATCGTAGCGTAATTTCTTCAAACACAAACAACGGTGATCGTTCACACAAAGCAGTCATCTTGAAGTGATAACTAATAACTATCAATTGGGGAAAATACATGATGGTTAAATATCTGCAAGATCTTTCGACATCTTGATTCTGTTAGGTCTAGCACACAACAAGGAAAATACATGCCTCACATTCCAACCTATTGCTGAGAAAAACTAAATATATGAATATATGAAAACCCTCAGTGTGGTGTTGCTCCGGCCCAGCCACACCAGAGCTGTGAACTCAGCAGTGGATGTATGTCAGTAAAGCTAAAGAGGAGTGAAAGAATCTGTCCAACCCCTGACCAGGAAATGCCAAGTAGGACATGCTAGAATACTTCCTCTGTGGTCTCCTATTTCAGCAGTGGGAGGAAAATGAAGCTGGGTCTGCGAGGGCAGAACGCTGCAGCATCTGGAAAGGACTACCAAATGTTAACATATGGACGCCGCACCAGAGTCTAGACTAGGCAAGAACACTGGTTGGCTCTGCGAAGGAGACCCAACGTTATTAAAATTTCAGAGGCTTTCAGGTCAATTCCATTATTAATGGCTGCTACATTTTTATTTTTATTTATAAGTGAGGTCACATGGAATTCAACTGAGGTCACTGTTGTCCAGCAATTGGGGAAAAAAGATATATAAAAGTATTTTTAATATCTGATAAAATGTCACCAGAAATTTATGGTGTCAAAATGGGGTCACAAACCAAAAAAGGTTGGAAACCACTGCAATATAGGCTTATATATTTAATCCCCTGTCCCCTCTTGTGCCTATTTGCATTTTAATTACTTTTTTTTTGAAGAAGAAGAAGAATTGCTCTGTGAGGAAAATCTGTTCAGAGAGATTCCAGCAGCTTTTCACTAATGCCAACCACATCCCTTTGAGATTATGATATAGAAAAGGGAATTTGAAGAGTGACTCTGGAGATGTTCCTTCATCTCCGTTGGGAACTGAGCCTCGGGACCAGGAACCCAGCAAGTTCTCTTTGATGATTTTGAAGTCAAGAGAGGTCAAATGACGTGCTGATGATCAACCCACTCCGAGTGATGTGTCGGTGAATACAACCGGTTCATCAACAGCAAGTGCAGCAACAGGAGACATTTGCACCGACGTGAGTGTACCACTGACACCAGGTGAAGAAAAAAAACAGCAAATACAGTCAGAGCTCAAACTCACTCGTGCACTAAATTCCACACAGTGGTAGGAGCAACTTTGAAGCTGGATATTTATTGTATGTTATTTCAGGGAGTCTTTCCTCTGCTATGCAAACTAGTGGCTGGAGTGCAGCATAAATGCAGAGGAAAAGAACAAAAGAGGTGAGAACTGTGTGGGTGAGTCTTTCTGCCGGCAGCAAATTGTCTTGTTTGGAAACTGTGAAAGTGATGTAAAAGACTTGTAATTTACAAATACCAGAGTGAGTCATTAAGTTCTAGGACACTTGGTATCATTTCAAAAGTGACAGACATCTCACATAATTCTACAAAGAACGAGTTCTCAGATAAAATCACTGCACTGCACTGTAGAAATGATTAGATCTGCGCAAAGGATATGAAGAGAAATTGTTTTGTTGTTTTTTTGTCTATAAATAAATATTTCCAATTTCTTTTTCTTCCTTTACTTATCTGTCATGGAACATTCATATTCAGCCAGGTATCTTATTTGGACTTGGTCTTAAATAGCTGATTGTTGTTGTCGTTGTCTGAACATCATCTTGACTTTTCTGTTTTGTTTTGTCTTAGTTTGTGTCAACTGATGACAAAAGCATCAGGTCCTCCAGAAAAAAAACTTTTGACAGTTTGTATATTCAGATCAAGAATACATGAAAAACTTTTTTTCTTTTACTTACAAAGATAATGTAAGTTTTAATCAATACCATGTTCTGCAATAACCCACACTCCCTACTTCAGGAAACACTGGGCTGAGTGAGAATTTATTGAGGCAAAAGAATAGTAATCCGAAGGAGGAAACTGAGGCTAAACCAAGAGGCGACGGACTGAATTGAGTTGGCGTGATGAACCTTGAGCACGGCCGTGTTTCGCACACAAAGCCCTGACCAGATGAGAAAACAAGTTAAATAGCACGCTGCCAACAGTCTAAAAATAGAACAAACCCTTAGCTGCAACATGCAAAGAAATCAAAGTGCAGTTGTCATTGCAGCAACTTAACCTGCAATTTGTGACAGACGGACAAGAAATATGTAATTTACTTCCTACGCACGCTTTCTGTTGATCCACAGATGAGAACCACAACGTAATGATGTTCAATTTTAAGGTCAAATTAAAATAATGAAGAAATTTAACCTGTCTCACAGTTTATTACATACTGTAGCCACTGACATGTCAGTAAAGTTCAACAAGAAGCTTTCACTGTGCAGCCAGAAAGATCAAGAAGCCAGGGAGTAAGTCGTGTCTTAGCAGAGCCACAGGTTGGAAAAATCTCATAATACCAGGTTGTGGATGAAAAGGATTACTGGTTGATTCTTTTTTTTTTTTTATCAGCTTTAGCATTTCACTGTGCTGTGTCCTAAATCATGTGCACAACTGGTGGTCAAGAGCAAAAGGAAATGAGAAAATGGCGACATCAACTGCTGTGGCTCGTTGTCTATTACGATTTTAAATTGGCATTTTTTACAGAAAGCCCTAGTGATGAAACAAGACTAAAAAAGAGATACGGTGAAGAATGTTCTCCAACAAGTGAGAACAGCAGGTGCAGTAAATGGACTCTATTAACACTAACCCTCATTTTATAATACAACGCGGCATTCACACTAAAACGTTCCACCAACTGTTCACACCTATTCACACACATGTTGTCATGTTGGAGTGGTCAGTGAATGAACCTTACCACAGCCGTCATGTTGAATGTAATGATAAAACCATAATAGAACAATAACAAAATACTAGATTTGTACATCTTCACATCCATATTTACACAAGATAAACCTTTAATCTGCTAGTAGCTGTGTGTGTTGTTCAGGTTTTGCACAGAGGCAAAATATAATTCAGTCCTCCTTTACCTTTTTTTTTTGAATCACCTTGCCTGTCAAAAAAAAAAAAGAGAGTAGGTGTGTGATAGGAGAGAGAGTGTGACAGAAAGGGAGGGGAGTGTGGAGAGGAGAGAGGCCAGGGTGAGTGTTTTGCAACGTGCCGGTGTTGGGAATGGATGCCTCACAGACACATTCCCATCCTACACTGAGGATGCAGCAGCCTGCTGTAGGACGGGCTGATCAACACAGACACAGTGTCACGCACAGGGTGAGAGGAGTTGTCCATGATAGATAGATCTCAGCCAGAATCCTCCTCTCACACACTTCCTGTGTGAGGTCCAGCTTGTCCAGACCTTTTCTGTCTATCCCACCAACAGACAACAGCATGAAACACTGCAGCAGCCAATTACTCAACAAAGCTAGGAGGTTTCAGTAGAACTAATATGCAACAAAATAAAGTCTGCACACAACTTATACTATTCCTCACTCTTGCCTTAATCAATAGAGGGCAATGTTTTCCTTATCTAATTCCAGGAAAATATTTATAATATATAAATATATTACACAAAATATTTTGTCTTTTTAAGTTGAGTAGACGTTTGTCTGATTGAAGCTTCCTGTTAGCCCAACCTGTCTCCCGTCTACCTGTATTTAGAAAAACCTCAGTGAATACTTCTGTTAATAACTGTTTTAGTCTCATTCAGCTTCTGTCATAACATTCGATGATAAACAGTATGCTCTGTATCAACATGTTTGTTTAAGATGGAAAGTCTAACTGGTTCTAATTAATACAGCTGAATGTAATACAGTAAATATTTGCACCAGAGGACATCAATCACAGTAATGTCTCTTGTGACTAGAACTCCCTAACAAAGTTCTTGAATTGGTGACAAAGAAGTGCCAAAGAAGAACTGGAACCCCAGAGGACACTGAACTGGAAACAGTTGTGTACAAAGGCCATGCAAACACTCATGAATAGAACAATTTGCACAAGTATTTTCCGATTACGATGGAAGGAAAGCTGTATGCCCATTCAGCCACCAAAGAAAAGAAAGAAAAAAAACAGGAGGTTGACTGACTGCTGACTGTTGCCAGGTAGTTGTGTCTTGATTTAAGCTACGGACGAAGAAATAATGCTCTTCATACTGTGGTTATCGGGCACTTGTGTTTCCATCACACATGTGATTCAATCAGTCCCTCGTCTGTTCTAATTCCCTGCACATGAGGAGCTTTGGTACAATCCTAGCCACCCCTCATCGTTCTGCAACTATAACTCAAACACACCGTAAATGACGTCTGTAGCCACGCACGTGTAAAGAGAAGAGAAATGTCCACTTTACTACACTATAGTCCCTGCTCCATCCCCCACATAACTGGTCCAAAAAAATACCAACTATCTTTCCAAGGCACACATCCAAACCTCTCAGATTTAACCTCCAAACTCTTCAATCTTAATTGCTCCTCAGATCTGTTCATTTCTAATGTTAATACTGGTCAACACCCATCAGAAACTATAAAGCAAAGCCTCACTACTGTGTTACACTTCACTTTTTATGCCACCATCAAACAAAACCTGTCTTCAAATACTTCCTAACTTCCTAACTAGGTACTTATTAGGTCATACCCAGATAATCAAAGAACGCTTCGCTGCAACCAAGGCTTCAAATGGAATAATATTAGTCACAACCAGGAGTCTGTGCTTTATCAGGGTTTCATATGTCTATGATTAGAGTTCAGTCTCTACTGCTTATATACAGTGTATACTGTATATATACATGTATGTATATATATACGTATATACATATATACATTGTGCCATAGAGGTACATGCATTTAATTAGCATCCAATGTAGATGGATAACAAAAGTGTGCGCACACCTGACCTAAACGCACCATTCCCAGGTTTTACTGCAGGTGTGAATTTATCAAGACAAGAATGCAGACAGAAGTGTGCTGCCAGGTAAGTCAGAATTTAGGGCTGGGCTCTGTGCCAAGTTTGAATGTCAGTTCTGTCTAATGTTTTATAATTCAGAAAAAAACTTTTCAGCTGTTGCTCGACTGATAATACATTTTTATTATAATGTTCCAAAAGAATAAGAGGAGCGAGCGGTAAAGGTCATGAGCTACGGTGATGATGTCACATGCCATTTGGCAATCATCTCAGTGAGAGCTGTGTGCCTGTAGAGAAGACACAGACGAAGAAGACAATCAGAGAAACGCAGAAATATCACAGGCATTCGAATGATGAGAATCGTAGCAGAGTTATGACTCCTGCAGACGATTACAGCAGTCTCAGGAGGTCAAAACAATTTACACCGTGTAGCTCGGAGATAAAAATATGAGTCACTGTACTGTACTGTGCACTGTGGCTGCATTCTTATCTTAATAAAATCCCACAGGACTAACTGATAAAAAGCTGAAACAGTCACGGAGCGTTGGGATATAAATACAGGCCGATGTTGCAGAGTTTAACTGTGGGTAATCAAAGTGATAATAAAAGTATCTCAGAGTTAGTTAATTTGGTCAAAAGACACTGTGCTGGTGGTCCTTAACTATACAGGACACAATGAGGTAGAGTTCAGAGATATGACCCACATGTTCTGATCTCAGGTCATTCCCCTGCTCCTTTCATAGTCGTGGCTTTCATCAGACGTCATCTCGGCCGTGTTGTTCCACATCAAATAGACACTACACAGACGTCATCTCGGCCATGTTGTTCCACATCAAATAGACACTACAGACTAAATAATTTGCCTGTGAGCTATGAGCACCTCCTCATGCTCCCAGACAACCCCTGCAGGCACAGACAGGTCTGAGGTAATGCTGGCTTTGATGGTAAGCTAGGCATGAATAATGTTTCGAAGAATCACTTAACTGATGAGATGACTTAACTGTTGTTAATTACAACACCAAAAAACCCCATCTGTATCTTTTTTTTTTAACTGCAACCAAACTGAAGCCTAAGGCAAAAATGTGATTCTGTAAGTGACAGTAATGTTAACTTACAGTGTTAGGACCTCTGATGTTGGACTTTTGCTAAGTTTGAAACATGAAGAATGTACTGTGTGTATGTTTTGAATTCATCCCTGTGTTATAGCTACAGCTACAGGTGAACACAGATCCATTAGGATATGACATCACCTGTGTTATTGCATTGTTGCAGTTAAGCAGCAAATGCATTGCATTTCCTTTTTTTCTTTAAGCGTACACACTGATTCAAAGCCTTTTATGGCGCAGGCCCACGCGCTCCATATAACATCAGGTATTCCTTCATCCATTAGATGAAATTATTACTGTGAAATACAGCAAGTGAAGCTATTGTACATCCATCTTTTCTACATCAGCATCTTCTTACAATTAGTTCAATCAGTGCTGTCACTAACACAATGAATTCAAGAATTTGTGTACACAAATATTGCCTGTGTGTGTCCAAGCCAATGCTATGATTTTGTTCTGAGCCGAGAAGAATGTGGACGTAGAATGTGGATTGTAGCTAGGGCTGCCTGCTAATGCACACACACAAAGTGCAGCTATAAGAACACAAGGGCATAGAAATGAGACCATACCCAAGGTAAGAAATGGCCTCCCCTGGAATGGAATGTAAGATCGAGCATACAGCACGTGCATACGTGGAACGACGGACATTTGCCGAGCACTTTCTGTATGAATGGAAAGATGTACGTGCAATATGTGCAAGTGGAGATGCAGACAACAAACATGCAACCTACGGAGAGGCCTTGATGTGACATTTAAACATTGTGTGATGAAACTAAGTGTAGTAAGAGCTTTTCATTGCTCTTTCAGAAATGTCAAGGATTCATAGCTGTCTCTGTCTCCTGTCCTTCTATGTGTGTGTGTCATTCAAAGGTTCCATAAACCTGTTGGCTCCATGAGCAGACTCCATTGCCATTCCTTGGGTTATTCCTGTCCTGGCAACTCATAGTACTGCCTCAGAAAAGTTATATGACAACGTAATCTTGGCCAAGCTGCCAATTCAAATGTCACCATCTTGTTTGAAAATCCACTCTAATTTGCTGAACTGCAAACATCCATTAGTGGCTCAGCACACCTCCTGGATCACAGTGGTCTTCACTGTTAAGGCTGTGATGACCCAAAATGACTGTGTTAGAGACGAGTGATGAAAATATATATATTTTTTGATGGTGGAGGGGAAGGAAGCACGTAGTGTGTACATGCTGCTGAAAGTGCTAACATTTCTTTTGGAATATTTTAACGCATTTATCCGCGGATGTTCTGTGTTGGTTTATGACCAATTACCAATAAAATGGTGGTTTAAAAGCCAAAAAGCTTCTGCACTGCTGTTTAAAGCAGCCAATAACTAACTCCTGTCAGTGTCAGTTCAATCATTAGCTTCAGGCAGAGACTATATACAAGAATGGAACCGAGGTACCACCACTGCAAGTTATGGTTGCAGAGTAAATCCACAGAATCAATTAAGCAAATTCTCTTGATTTTAATGTCAATTAGTATTTTCCCGATGACCTCTTTGCTTCGATCATTGGTTTTATGTCTTCCTCTATAGAATATGAAGTCTGTTGCAAAAATGATATCCGCATACAGACACAAAAGTCTAAAATAATCAATGTGATTGACCACTGAAGGCAACGCCAGCAGATCCATCTGTTCGTAACAACACAGAGCCAACGTAACGTATTGCACAAGCCATTCCATTGAATTAATTGTTTATTCTGAGCAATCCTAGCCGACATGAGCCAATAAACCCTGAACATTGCCTGTTTAGCATCTAGAGTCGATAAAAACAAACAACAATTCCAAAAGTGTTTTGACGGTCAGTATTAAAAGGCTCCACAGCACTCACGAATAG
>NC_024314.1:8928577-8938657 GCF_000523025.1 Cynoglossus semilaevis
TTTGCTCCATAACATTAGCATTGACCATCATTTCACCGTCTGAATTTGCCATCACTTTTGTAATTTACAATCCTATTGACAGGAAAATGCTCCTCTAATGCATGGCACAACTATTTTATACAAATGATAAATGTAACCTGGAAACAGACGTGCTAGCTGTCAATCATATGTGACATCCACTGCTGTTGTTTAGAAAATATTTTTATCAAAACATAAACAATACATTTTTGCATATATTGTACAATGTTATTAAGTCTAGAAATACACTTTTTTATTTATTTTAGTTTTTATGATTCTCTGACATTTAATAAGGCTGGCAATTCTCACCATGAAAAAATATTAAACTGATCTAATAACAAGTGAATGTAAATAACAGGGAAATACAGCAATGCAAAAGCCCTGACGTGTGGCACAAATACCATAACAAACATTAGCATACAGTGTATATAGTTTGTTTGTCCATGTGAATGCCACATGACTTAGCCAGCACCACATGAATTCAGAACATAAACATAGACATGAAGCATTGATGACAAAGTTTCATCCAGGTAATAATTGGTGTAAGGGAGATTAAAAAAAAAAAGGAGGGAGAATTTCAAAAATGAGAATCTGATTCATGTGTTTGCAGGTTTATAAACAAACACCAAAAATCTGTCTGCAGAAATTCCAGTGCTGAGAGCCAGACTTGGAAGTGTTTACTTAAACGTTCCCTTTAAAAGACCTTTTCTCATCACTGGTAATGAACCTGACAGCAGCCTTCAACTTCAAAGGGAGCCATCACTCAAGGCGAAAAAAGGCTTGGTTGTGAAAAACAGATTTCAGCCCAAAGAGAGGTTTCACATGTTTATCCTCACGTCCTCCTGCTACATCCCTTCCCATTGGGTTTACATTTGAATGGAGACATTGATGACTTACCAGGCCGTCACAGTTGCTGATTGCCACCGAAGCCTCCGGCATGTCACTCACGTCCCCAGTGAAAACACAGTCCCCATGGATATGTTCCTTGGCCTTTTCCTGATAGTCTTCCTGCCATTCCACAAAAGCCCCAGGGGCCACCAGCCTCCTGTTGGCCCTTAGGCGGAGGTGCAGCTCTTTCCCAAACACGGTGACATTAAAAAACAAATGCTGAGCCCAGGAGGAGGTGACCGGGGGCATGTCAGGGGCACCGCGGGCCACCCTTCTCTTACCGCCTGTGGCAGTGGCAGCAGCGGCAGCAGCAGCAGCAGCAGCAGCAGCAGCATCGTCTTCCACTTTTTTACTTCCACTTCCAGCAGAGACTACATGCGAAATGTACCGGCCACAGGAGTCTGTGCTGAATGGCACGATGAGACCGTATTCTCTTAACTTTCCAGAGAGTTTTTCTGATGGGACAGACAGGGTCAAGTGAGAATGACATTCACTGAGGACTGCTGTGGACTTCAGCAAACATTAAGAAAAAAGGAATCTATACTATTAGCTTTAATATAATAAATCATTTAAAACTACGGTTTACATGTTATGCATAGAAATCCAGGTCAGTATAGTACTGGTTTCATTTGTTCAGAAAAGCAGAGTTGTCAAATTCTGAGCCTTTGTATTTGTTGATGTTTTTTTTTTCTTTTTGCCATACATTAAAAACGACATTCAAACTCCACTGCCTTTAACTCTCGGTGGCACAAAAGGCACAGTGACTGCCAGGAAGTAAAAATAAACTCACCTTGCGTGTCTGCAGCCAAAATGTGTTCTAAAAATACTTGGGTGAGTGAAAAGCACATCAATAAATACATACAATCCATAGTGAGGTTCTGCAGAGGGAGAGCAGTTGCCACTTCAGCGCTCACTTTTCCTTTCTGTTGTAAACTTTTAAGTAAAGTCCTCCCTGCTTCCAGGCACACACAAAAAACCCAAAACAAAACAAAACAAAACAAAAAAAGGCAGAAGAAAAGTCCTGAAAAGTCAAGCTGCAGCGAAGCAAGCGGGCATTTCTCCGCCAAAGTGACGGATATTCACAAGTTGTTCCCAATCTTTTGGCCTGCGCTCAACTGCATAGACCAAGGCTGGCCCATCCATTTAGGGAGCTGAGTGGGGAGGGGGGCGGGGGGGGGGGCATCTGTGGGGGCTGATGACGACAACTCCCCGGCAAAAACCCGGACGGTTTGAAGAGGTAGTCCAATTTCCTTCTTCTCCTTCTCTTCCCTCCTCAGATAACTCCTCAAAAAAAAAAAAAAAAAAAAAAAAAAAAAGCCCGGAGAGGGATTTAACGCACGCCCACGCTGAGGGAAAAAGTGCAGAGGGTTGAGATCCAGTGCGCACAGACAGAGTGTCCCGCTGCAGAAACATCTGCCGCCCAGTCCTGCACCATTACGCACCAGTGGTTCGGCTCACAACTGCTCCACTTAAAACCACCAGCAGCCAACAGTGGGAGCGCTTGCTCTCCACCAGACAACCACAGACTTAGCCAAGTGTTTTTTACAGATCCAAACTGGACTTCCTGCAGTAGCCCTACAATAAAGTCCCGCACGATTAATATCCACATAGACATCGGATTGTTTTTTCATATGCAACGCTGACGTTACATTTGCACGGGTCCAAACGACGAAAGGATACGTCTGAAAAGTTCAAGAAAAGTTGGAAAATAAGACACTATTTACACAACAACAAAACTATTTCTGCACATGTGCCTTAATTAAGTCTGAAATTACCTGCAGAATACCACGGGGTGTCTTTCCTGCTACGTCACAACTAATAGAAAAATAAGAAATAATAATAATAAAAAACATCAAATGTATCCAGATCAAAACCTGTTCCAAAGCTTCAGTACTGCAAAACCAAACCATTTATTATTATTATTATTATTATTATTATTATTACACTGTCATCCAACATATTTATTAACACTGTCCTAGTAAAGTACAAATAAAACATTGTTTGCTCTAAGAGTTGTACTGTTGAAGCAACAGTATGCTTGGATTTACCTGAAAAAGTACTATATTGTTATTTATGAGGATGCAAAGTGGTTTCTTCAATCTGCTTGTATTTTCTAAGTAGAAACAGAGTGAGATGGGTGGACGGCTATTTCAATACATGTTTCACTTTGTGTGTAAAATAATTGCATTAGTTTATGTGATTTTATTTATATAAATATATAATAAAACTAAATGTTAACAAAAGTGGGGGTGTATTTATATAAACCATGTTCTAAATTGTAATTGTAATTTCCTCAGAGTTTTCTCATTAGTTGGTGCAAGCGACAGTCGGCATAATTTAACCATTGCAGTCTAATTCAAATGTTATTAAACAGTCCTCCCAATAATAAAGCTATTTCTTTTAAAAAATAAAAAAGTGGAATGCACAGTTCCAAATTATTATGCACAGCAGAGTTTCAAAAATATTTCACAGCTTGTAAAGAACTTGTAAAGAAACCAAAAGCTGTTTCAATCAAGTTCCATTTGAACATACTGTTGTATAAACTGTACATATCTGACAGCAGCTTCACAATCCTTGCATCAAACGTGTGAGTTTCTACCTGAATTTCTTCATGATGTCAGAACTGCGTCCTGGAGCTGCTGTTGGATGTGAACTGCCTCCCACCCTCGTACATTTTTGCTGGAGGATGCTCCAAAGGTTTTCAATAGGGTTAAGGTTAGGGGAACATGGGGGGGGGGGGCAGGCACACAACACAAGTATCTCTCCTTTTATGCCCATGGCAGAAACCTTCCTCGTTTTGCCTGTATCTGCACTGAACTCGCACCTGCTCTGAATCAGCCACAACTCTCTCAACAATACAATGATCGTACCTGAGTTTTCGTGAAATATCCAAGGTTTTCATTTGCCTTTTCCAAGAAATTCAACTACTACACATCTTCCAGCAGCAGGATGATCCGTTTTCTTTCACCCTGCTGCTGGAAAAGTGGTCTGCTGAATGATGTGGAACTGGTCTCACCTGGCCAAGTAATCAGCACAGGTGTTTTGGTTTTGGTTTCAGTGATCCAAAGAGCCCTGAGACACAATGCTCCGTCCATGAGTTGAATTGAAAAACAAAACATTTCATCTTTATGACACTTAAATACAGTATAGTGTGGTATAAATATATACAGAAATACCATAAAAATAACTAAAAAAAACAAAAAACAACAAAAAAAAGCAGTAAAACAACAGACCTAAGTCCTTAATGTTCTATAATCTTCAGATCTAGTGCCTGCTAAATGCTAAAGGGTCACCTTCTCATCTACTTACTGTAACAAAAAAGAAAGCAAAAATGAATATTTATAATAATATTTCTTGTTGTAATAATAATTTCATTTCGTTTATCATTATAACTCATTACGTGTTTATCTTCATGCTTGGCCAGGAATGTTGAGTTGAAGGAAATTCAAATAAAAAAAAGTATTGCCAGTGCTAAAATTAGCATATTGCTAGTACTACATACATAGAGTTTGCAGAACTACTTGGTGTGTTAATAAATAAATATGTCAACAAATGAACTAAACTTATCCAGTTTTTATTGTGTCCAGACATTGTATCACCTTTTTTTGACCCCATGAACTTCAAAGTTCAGGTTTAAATATTCCGGGCTAATCCTGCAGATGTCACTGTGAGCATACTGTGTGTTTCATTTAGAAGAAAAAGAAACAAATCCAACACCATCATTACGGACTTAGAAGGTGTGAAAACCCAACAGTGGGAATCACATCCTGTTAAAACTTTTGATGACTGTTCAAGAAACGAGAAACGTAATGTTCTTGGCCAGTTTTACCCTGCAAAAAAAACAGACCTAAGTCAGACATGACCATGCAGCAACTGAACCAACATCTCTGGAATCCATCTCAGGGGAAGAAAAGGGGTTTGGTTTGAAAACCTGGGGTCTTTTTTGAGGGGCTGTCCAGACTTTTTCCTCCACTGCTCTGGTGTAGACGACCTCCCCCACATGGTGCCTAGACTCTCACTCTGTGGTTAATCACCTCCATGCTCCCAAGATGGTCAATGTGGAGCAGGTGTGGATTTTACACAGTCATCCCCCCAGGAAGGGAAATCGGAACATTGGATGGAGATCCAGAGTCGTGCATTAATAAACGATGGAAACTAACCACGGCATTAAAAGATGGAAACCATTAACTGCCTTGTAAGAAGTTTTATGCTCTTTTTCCATCCATACTGTTTCAGATTTTTTTTCTTGTGTCTAAAGGCCAGGATGAAATTCCACAATATAGCATAGGATTCAATTAGAAGCCTTGTTTTTTCCCCACTCAAATGAATAGCTCCACTCACAGCCTGTGGTTAAGTCCACACACCAGAGCGATTCTCTACTACAGCGCTCACATTAGAACAATCTGTCCTTCAAAACCCAAGTCCACGAGGAAAACTTTAATACAGTCCTGCTTAAAATCTAACACTGCTCCTGAATATTACAAAATAGGGGACAGATACTCAAGTCAGAACGTTATTTCTGCAAATTAATTTTCAATTATTTTACAAATAATAAGATAACTTTAACCTTTTATTTTCCTCCCTCTGCAGAGAGACAGACTCCAGAGTCTAAAATTGTCTTAAATCACACAGTCATGAACTGTAATCTGCTGAAAGAAGTCAGTCCAGCCAGAAAAGGAAGACGTTTCCAAGCCTGAAGCTCCTTCCACTGTGTTTCGAGCAGTGGGGGCAGACATGACAGTATGCAGCACAGGGCTGCAGATGCCTCCGTGTGTGCTGTAATGTGGTCTAACCATGCCAGCGTGCTGGGAAAATATGCAACTTTTCATCTCGGAGATGCAGGAAGATGCAAAGCAGCTGCTGGTCTGCCCAGCAGCTTGGGGGAAAAAGGAGCTCCTGCATGTGCCAAGTTACAAACCAGCGCCTTGGAGGAGTTGTTATTATGGTTCCCTGTGCTGTGTACATGGAGGGATTTGGGACCGAAAGGTTCAGAATGAGTTCTGAGTTATGACCCTGGTGAGCCACGATGAGTTTTAATTGACGTTCTTTTAGAAAGTGTAACCAGAGCGTTAGCTCCGTGGAGCTCTTTTCTGCATGATCAGCAGAAACAATCCACGTGTCACTGTGTAACTCAAAGTTGTAATGCTCAGCACTTTATGTGTCTGTTTTGTTTACTTTACAACTGAGTTAATCAATGTCTCGTGCCACCGCAGGACATTGTCTTTGCAACGGAAATGATATATTTATGTTTAATATAATATAATGTAAAAATAATTTAAAAAAATTAAATAAAAGATACCAGCTTACTAGACATTCTGAAAAACATTGCACATCAGTAGACCCATAAGTAGAAAGGAAAGGTATAGGAGAAAGAGGAAGAAGTGATGCAGCACAACTTTCTAGGGCCGTTCTAGTGGCTCTCAGTCTTATCTGCATCAGATTTGTTTCAGCACAAAATGCTAATTATAATATTATAGTTAACTGAAGGCATCATTGTCGTGTATGACAGGTCGTGAACCCAGATTAAAGATGAATGTGGGCTGAGGGAGGGCAGTCTGGATATACACTGACACAGGGATGTTATTAATGTGAGAAAAGAACAGACAGATGACAGCCAGGCCCTTAGCCTGAGTGAAGGGTGCTCTCACTTAAACTGTGAATTTGTCTTGCCTAATTTTGAGCCAGCTAAGTGCAGTTCAGTTTTGCCACTGTTTAACTGGAGGAAATCCAGAAGTTGAACTCATCACGACACTTGGTTAAGTGTGACAAGTGTGTTATCTACATAGGATTTGAAATGTTACACCTATGGAGAATCTTGCCAATGAGAAGTAAACAGATGATGAAAGGTTAAGGCTACAGGATTAGGGGTGGTAAATACTCTTTTAGATGACTCACTTTGTATCTTTTATACTTACCCTCAGACATTCTTCAGTTCCCCATGTTTTTCAAAGCGTACTGCAGAGCTGATCCTTTGATCATTGCTTGTCATATTTCAGTCCTTGCACAAAACCACTTTTTTTTCTTTTCTTTTTCATTTAAACTATTCATGTACCAATGAATTCTGAAGGGCATCAGGTCTGATTTTTAAAAAATGGATGAGCTTTTAACTGAACCAACATTCTAACATTTACAACAAAATTTTACCTTTTTTTAGGCACTATGCTCATACTAACCTTTAAAAAACTAAATGACAGGAAATGCTGAATTTTGTCAGATTGAAAACCGTTTTTGTTAAATAACTAATGAATGCCAAACTTGATTTAAAATAGAGAGAGGTAGAAACTGGAGAATTAATGGCAAAAATGAACTCATAAGAAACAGCATTGGTCACAGATTACATTTCATTGCGAAGACCAAGTGTGATGGTGAGGAGTTGTTATGTGATGTAACCCCACTTTGTTCAGTGACTGTTAAGATTGGCCTGAGTGAAATCATCCCAAACTGGTCTGTCAATAATAATGCAATGTTCCCTGAAACTCTGAAACTGGTCTCTGTATTTACTCGATGGAGCAGGAGTGTCGTATCCTGGATGTGCAGCCGACGTATGCAGGGAAAGATAATGAATGGTGACATGGTATCATCACCATGGACCAAATATTTCCAGCATCAAGATGAATTAGCATCTCAAAGATCATTAGCGTCTCAGCTCTCCAGATAATAGTGGTTCCAACCTGGCAGCCTGTGAAGCAGCTGCCGAATGGTTTGTTTCATAATCTTTACTTTGGGATGTGTCCTTGTTGAGATTCAGCACAAAAGAATATAAATCAGTGATTGAAACCTAGGCCTCCTACGAGTTGATGTGTATTTCAAAAGACACCCAGTCACAATCCATCCATCCATCCATCCATCCATCCATTTTCATCCGCTTATTCGTTACCGGGTCGCAGGGGGCAGCAGTCTCCACCCAAATCACATTGCACCGTACCAAGCCCCCTAAACCTTCCTGTGGGTGGTGAGTCCACTGGAAGGTATTAACCGCTCTAACCAGGATTCGAACTTGCCCAGGAGGTGAACCTTTACATTACCTTGTTCAGAGGGGTGTGTTATTAGGGACTGTATATAATTTCCACTAATAAACAAAAGACTGTGCACAGAAATGCCAACAGAATTTGTCCACCGTCTCTTCATAACAGTTTTTGATTTCGTCTTTTTAAGATTGATCTACATGAACAGAGATGAGAGCACACGCTCACACTCTCACACACACTTGAGTTGAGGTGTGAGCTTTTCATCCTCAAAACTTCAATCAAAGATGATGGCTCCTGGTGCACCCGCTATATCCCAGCACCTTGGTTCCTCTGCTGAGTGGCTCTCATCTGCAGAGGAAGGTTTTTCCACATGAAGTTCATCACATCCTCTCTCACTGTTCACCTCTCAATGCTGCTCTTTGTCCACCGTAATCTCAAGATCCTTCAGAACCGCTAGCTTGGGTTTCACATCAGGGAGTATCTCGGTGAGTTTGGAAGGGATTTCAAAGGCACAGAGGCCGCCATATCATCCTAGCATGGTCCCCGTGTCCTGCTCTTATCTTGACCCGCAGTCAAGTTGGCTACATGCTGCAACTGAATATCTCCTCTCTATAATCGATTTGTGTCTGTTGCTAGAGTTTGAAGACAATCACAGCACCCCACAGAAGGAGAGCACGTTCCTGAGTATTTATCCAATATACCGCAGTAAAGTGGGCTTTACACAAGCTCATAAACTGAGACGTAGAGAGGAAACAGGTATAAGGACCGTCTTAATCTCAACCACCCGGTTTCCATTTACAATAATCTAGGATAGGCCGTGGTGTGATAAAATCCTAACAACTTCCGCACACCCTGAAGATAAGCCTGCAGTGCACTTACAAGACGGGAAGTGATCTGGGATATCAGCCTTTCAAAGGAGGCCAGCGAAGCCAAGTGGGCTTCACTGATGTCCCGGCCGGTGGCTTTTAATCCTCGCTCAGCCCTCTGCTCTTGACAGAGTGACCCTTTTTTCTTCTATTTTAATTAAGACTTTACCTGTCCACATCAAAAGGCAACTCAGATTAGTCTTTTGATCTGCCTAAGCTCTTTATTACTCTCTATGGAATATGTTAAGCTTTCAGCTCCACAATGAATTATCTGTTTTGGGTAAATGCACACTGCTCGATGTTCATAACCTGCTGTGTGCGCCCAAGCTGGCAGCACTGAAAGACAAAGACTCCATGCAACTGTAAGAGAGGGTGTGTGGAGCAGCAGNNNGGGAAGAGGCAATTATTTGGCTTCACTGCTGCATCGGAAACTTCAATGGAACAACGCACAGGGAAGACTTGTGCACAGAATATCAGTGGTCACCGAGTTCGTCCCCTCTGCAGCATCACACATGGGTCAGTTTTCATTTCCCCCTTTAGAACAAGAGGATCAAAATGACACCAAAAGCAGACGATTACTTTTTTGAATTATTTATTTTTCCCCCCTTCATTAGTGAAACGATCAGGTAAAGGACGATCATCCATTTTTGCTACAAAGCTACTAAAGAAAAAAAAAAGTTAAATTAAATGAATCACCAAGATATAACCAGGTTATTGCGATCTGAACACGTCGTATGTGCGCTTCATTAAAGCATCAAAGACGTTATCAAAAAGAAAAAAATTGAAAATCCTCACAATTTCAGTCTCACCCTTTTCTGCATATTTAATATTCACTGAATATTATACAACATATTACCAGACCGGGGAAAAGGGCATTACTGACATTTCATGTTTGCTTGAATATTAGGATTTATTTGTGGTTCTACAGCATCTTTGAGGCTTAAAATTAGAAAAACAAACAAAAAAAATATATATATAAAAGGAAAACTACTGTCTTTAATACTTTGGAATACTCACTTGATAGGGATTTCAGGGTTTTTAAAAAAATAAAAATTACACATTGTGCGTCAGCTCTGATCTTTTCTTTTATAACTTTCTAAAAGCTTTTAGAGAGAAATAAAAATCAAATTGTACCAGAAAAAAAAAGGTTTTAATTGAGCTCAAAAACTCTTTTCTCTCTCTTCACCTATTGTTGTGAATTGTGAATAGCAGACCATTGTTCTCACAACAGTAGGTGTCAAAGGTGATGTATAGAATTAAAAAGAAAAAAAGATGCTGTTTTTTCTTGTCTGCAGACCTGGATTATTCCAACTATTAATTTCCTCATCGACATGTAATTT
>NC_024314.1:8938678-8940059 GCF_000523025.1 Cynoglossus semilaevis
AAATTGTAACCACTTACTGGCAGTGGTCGTGAAGTCTGTGAGAGAGCGAACCTGATTAAAGAGGAACTCTGCCAGTTTTACACATCAAAGACTGTTTACGGTTCCTGGAGGAGGACTGCTGTGCAGCCGAGTCTCCAACTGAACTGTTGGACGTCAAGTCTCCATTAAAGACAACTGCAGCGATGCGAGAGAGTAAATCAAAATATGCCAGCGTAGCGTGACACAAACAAATGCAACAGCAGGGCACCATTCTTTTCTGTCGTAGCAAAATACTCTCTTAAAGCATTCACTCCCAATACAGCTACAGAAAACCAAAGGAAAGTAAACACAGCGTTATGTAAGCCTACTCATTTTCTCAGCAACAACAGGATAAAAAAACAAAGGAAAACATCTTGAAAACTCGTGAAAAATGTCTGCTCACACCAAAGCAAATAGTAATAGCAAAGTGTTAGCTGCTTGTTTCAGAAACGGGATAGACCTGGAAATAATTTCATCTTTAAAACCTGCTTAAACTCAAAATAAAAACATTAAAATGTTAAAACATCCAACAAGCTAGAATCAGGAGGAAAAAGGGTTATATTTTTACTGCAGAAGTCAAATTTGCTAAGGCTTAACATTAGAATAATAATAAAAATGTTATAAAAAACAAACAAACAAACAAAAAAACGGAAGTCTTAACTTCATAAGTAAACCAAAGACATATACAACTGTGAATACAGAATCCAGGACAATGGCGATGTATTTTATTCTGAAAGGCACAGTGCTGTGTCAGCGCATTCACAGTCTCTCAAATAAACTCCCCTCGGAAAGGAAGTGACTTTAGGCTTTGCTGTTGCCAGCGGTAACGCAGTCTGGACAGCTGCGTGTCCCTGGGGTTTTCAAACTCAGAAAAGGCCAGCTGGTTGAGGATGTCATAAACTCCAGCCCTGGCAGCCACCTACCAGAAAAATACACACACACACAAAATGTAATAAACAGACCAAAAATAATTCTTCCACCAGGACCACGAAATGCTCAGATGCCATTTACTCCCTTGTTCAAATGTGTGATCCCACTGTTGATTCAGAACAATACACGTCCACTAGATGTTTGCGTCCAACAGTAAGTAAACCTGAGTATCCACTAGGGTGAAAATACCAGCACTGCAGTTCCAAACACTACATGACAATAAAAGCAGCTTCCTTCACAACCTTGACTTTGGAAGCTTGATTTAAGTGATTTGGTGTGTATTTTGAGCTGAACTATCTAAAAATAGAGCGCCACAAGAGAGGTGCATTGTGGGATGTGGAGTCATTGTCTTAGACCTTAAAAGAAAAGTAAAAAGATTTGAGATTTGCTGCAGTGATTCAGACTTTTACTGCTTTTTGACGTCACATCATCA
>NC_024314.1:8940099-8992600 GCF_000523025.1 Cynoglossus semilaevis
AAATACACAAGAACAATTAGAGGGAAAACTTGGATGTTCTGATTTCTGAAGTACTGCAAGATTTTATGTTACAACATACACTGCAAAAGTCAAACAACTATTTTGCTTTGGGTTTTTTTTTTTTTCTCATGTGGGAAGAAAACAAGAATCAAGTTTGTTCTGTCCGCAGTGGATCTTTCTACTAAAGTAGAAAAGTTTCTATTGCCCGCCCAGAAGCTGAGTGAGAATGGCCCGATGGCAGTGATAGGTTTACAGCGGAAGAAAACTACATGAACTGGATAAAGAAAAGAAAAAAGGTACAAATTGAGGGAAGACAACTGCAGAGATATTGTGATTTTTGTTCTTGCTCAGTGTTTGAAAATAAAAGCTGTTAGTTTCAACCTCGAAAGCATCACGGTCGTAGACGACCTCTCTTTCTCCCCACTTCTCGTGCAGTCAGAGTCTGCAAATGTTTAAACGCCGGGGTAAATAAGGGCATCGTTTGTGGAGTCATGCTTACAGAGTGTTTAAAAAAGGAGAGATGACTGTGGTTAAGCACTGGAGGCTGTGAGGTAATGCTGTACGAAGCGCTGCTCAGAATCCTAATAAAAATGCACCATCAGAGGAAGACATGCCGGAACAATGAGCCAAAATGATAGTATCAATATATCACTTGCACTGCAGTGATTATAGCTGCGCGGTCCAGCTTTGTGCCGAAACAAACCCAAAGGCACCGCAGAGTGTGGTCCAGAGATCCTACTTGCTGACACGACGTACTTAAAATGGTACAATGGATATCATGTAAGGCTGGATGTTGTTCAGCTGATGCCGGTTCAAAGTTTCCTAAGAGCAGTATCATGCGCTGATGCGCCTTTCAGCACGTGCATGTCTGAAGCATTCCTGGGTGACTGCCAGACCGGTTCTTTGCTGGGGAACCACTGTGTGGGTGCAGTGGAACCATTAGTCAGTGGTTAGTACTGGTCTGTATCACTGCACTTAACTTGACTCATGTCTTCCACACAGCAGTGGTCGAAAAATGCTGTAACAAAAACCTGAATGCTTGTTTGTTTTTTCTACTAATGTTGCTTCTGTACTCTCTGTGCTGCTGCATATATATATAATATATAATATTTATTGACACTGGGTAGCAAGCTCTGCCCCGAAAATCAGCAGTACCAAAAAACAAAAAATATAAAAAATTCATCACCTCTAACCTGGCTGTGGAAGAGGTTTTAAATGAAACTTCTGCTGCCTTGACGAGCAGCAACAGGCTGAGGCTGTGTGAAAAACACAACTTGAATCTAATATTTGTAGTGTCTTTCTGGGTGCACAGCAGCATTGCTTAGCTCCTAATGGGCACCCTTGTGATGTGTCAGTGTACAGAGTTTTCTGCAAGATATGACACAGTCAAAAACAGCAGAGCTCATTAGGCGGCTGTATCAGAGGCAAGGACTCGGTAGTGAGGAGGCACTGCTCGTTTCCCACAGACTGCTATGTCAAAGGCTGCACGTAACCCGGCCGGTGAAGGAGGGACAGGGAGGCCTCTGTGCCGCACATCAAAACAGCTGGAGTGACTGATAGGGTACCTCTCCTGCAGGCATCTGTGGTATGCACTGTACACAAGTCCCGCCATTGTGTGAAGGGCCACGTTTTGGATTAGCAAACATGGATTTCAATTCCGATAAATCCTCTGATGTTTCTGCTCTGATCCGGCGACACTGCTGCGAGGTAACGTGGTGCTAATGGTGACGCTAATGCTGATGACAACTGCTACTGCTAGCCGGCATTCGTCATTAATAATGAAACGTTACTTCACGCGGCTGTAGGTTTGTAGAAAATAAAAAAATAGATCAGAGGCTGTACATCATGCCAGTCGTTCTAGATGAAACAATACTTCTGCTCTCGTTCGCTGAACAGATCAAAGTGATTCGTGCACACACACACACACGCATGCATGCATGCAGCCAATGTAGAATGAAGGACAGGCTGTACCTCTCAGGCCTGGACAGTTGCATAACCCAGCATTCGGATGCATGACCAATGATGGCAATGACCATCAACTGCAGCCTGTGGCACTGCAATTCATCAATAATGATCCAACAATGGTTGGTGCCGATAGGCTAATGATTGTAGCCGCAGGTTGTCGGGTTAGAATAGTTGGACTGCTGTCCATGTAACTAGGCCACTAAATACATGGCCACAGTGACTGCTGATGGGACAAGGTGTACTGTATACACACTATATGTGCGCATCAGATTGTCTAATTGAAAGTTCTTGTTGACTGAACTACTGGTCGATTGTATATAAAGAAAAAGTCTCTCACTTTAACCTCAAATCAGTCAACACCATGAACAGACGACTAATAGTGTGGTCGCGACAGCTATCTGACAACACAGGGACTGACGACTAACTCATAGTTTGTGCATTTGGTGATGGACATTGAGACTGCCATCTTGTGAATGTATGTGGCAACAGACGTTTACATTCATCACATGTGATTTTCCACTTTGTTCTCTTTTATGCAATTTTCTGCTTTATAGACCATTGATCTGTCAATCAGATGTTGACAAAAGCTGCTGTTGAAAAGGCTATTGACGCTTTTATTTATCCAATGTCAACGCAGCCACAGCTGCTGCTGCTCTGGTAGTGAAAAAGATGAAGAAAATACTCCACATGTGTCACTGCGACTTCAGACGGGGGAGCAGTTTCTACTGAATGTACTAACTCTATATTTGTTCATTTGCTGATAGAATAGTGTTCCTTCACTCCCTTTGGCATGTGCAGTTTAAGGCAGGAGCATGGATTCAATTTCAAATTATTTCTGAATAACATTAAACTTCAAACTATGCTTTCTTTGAAACAATTAACACATGGTGGGACAATGACTCACTCTGGCCAGCAGCATGAACCTATTTAGCCAGGGAACTATGAGACGGCCACGCCTACTCCACCTCCCAGGGACTGGGTTGGAAACCAAATTGAAATATATATCTTGAATTCAATAATAAAAGACTTCCATATAACCACATGTTGAATAAAAGGGCTATACTTTAGTACTTGTAGTCAAAATTTGTACTTAATATATAATAATAGAAATATATACAGCAAAGACAACGTCAAAAATCAACTCTCTGTAACTCTCTCAAACTTTAAATTTAGACATGGTCTAAGCTGGGTTTTTCTTACTCCATAGTCGGGTGTCTAATTATCGAAGAAATTTGACTTAATTCCCGTCATGACCGTGGGTACCAACCCACACTCTGTTTCCAGGAATAATGTGACTTCAATCAGCGGATTAAAAAAATCCTGCCAGCAGGTTGCTACATTTTAATGTAAAATCTCTCCTTGTGTGATATGCCTCTGCTCAGACAGTAAAACTATTCTTTGGTTATTTTCACCCAGTACTGAGAAAGTCTCTTGGTGTTAGAAGTAGAAATAGGAATTGTATGTAAAGTAAGAAGTTGAAATAATATACTATGTCATCCATCATTCTCAAATCATTTTTCAAGTGAATCGAGAGCATGTTGATGAAAAAGATAAGGCTGGACTGTGACAAAAATGAGCATCTGTTAAAGGCTGTGAGCTGGCAGGTGTTAGAATCCACGTCCCAAAAGCTTCAAATATAAAACACAGACCGTGGAGAGCTCGGTTCCTGATTCAGCAAAAAAAAGAAAACTCAATCAGTAACCTGGGCGATCCATGAGAGTCGCAACTTTAACAAACAACTGAGACATAATCTAGTGTGGAGGTGAATACCAGTGGTTGAAAACCTTCTCAGTGACCTGTTTTATTAATGCAGTCCCAGAACACTGAACATTAGACTCCTGTGTGTGTTTTCTCGGGGCATAACTGGCCCATTAGAGTCACCCCGATGCACTTCATATATTTGCCATTCAAAACAAGTTGAGTTTGCACTCCTTGACCATGCATATTTTTATGACAATGTTTTCACTGCCATTGTTGTGGTACATTTTAAAAATTCCAAATATTCCACACAAGTAGAGCTGAAGCAGCGAGGGGGTTTCATTCAGTGAATTCCCAACATTCCATTCTCTCTTTTTCTGGTATGAATGTGCTATATAAAACACACACACACACATGTAATATATGCAAAAGCATGAGAGAGAGAAAGAGAGAGAGAGAGAGAGAGAGAGAGAAGAAAGAGAACACATTTAAACAAACAGCGTTCATGTAAATGAAGCCCTGTGAGGCAGATTTACTACATTCTCTGTCAACCTGCCAAACTGCTTATTTAAGAACACACGTTTCACATACGGCAAAATACATTATGTGTGTGTGCGTGCGTGTGTGCGGGTACCACTTACAGAGTGCTCATTTGTTTGGAATGCACATAAATTCTGGCTTTTTTACTGTCTGGGGAACAGGTGGTCAAACGATTAAGGTACCAACAAAAACACCCAGCTGAGACATGATGAAGAACCAGGCCACAATAGAACCAGAGGCAACGACGTGAAGTCTTCCAAAGAAACCTGAAAAGCCTTGAATAGTCAGCATTAAATAAAGGTCCAGCCCACTGTTTTAATATCTGTTAGCAGTGACTAACAAATAGGGTTCTCTTTGTGAGCTGTGTTATTTTACCAAGGTCAACTTAAGAACAGAGTGAATAGACAGAAAAGACACAGCGGTACATATGCTTGTCAAAAACATGTCATGATTCTTTTCCTCCATCATCCTTACAGGAATACAATACAGTAAAGGGTGGTAAATGGTGTGGTATTTTCCTTTACCTGTTCCATCCAAAGAGCAAAGGAGCGCTGCCAGGAGTCTTTCTTCTCTAGATGCAGGTATGTGTTGAATAGGATGAGGTAAATGTAACGCTCAAGGAATTGGAGGCTTTTCAACAGCAGCTGCTGACATTCTCTATCGCTCTTCCCACTTTTTATCTGGAGACAACACAAGAAAACAAAAGTGCACTGTTATATGAGGTCCACTAGGCCGGCAGTAAAAAGCAAGTTATGAAGTGTCTTCACTGTTTCTGAATTTAGCTTAAACACACACACACACACACACACATATATATATATATACACACACGGCCATCTCCCAACCCTTTCTCTTTTGTCAATTAATTAAAGAAAGAAGAATCAGTTTTTAATCATCCATAAATGAATAATTATTGCTCAAATGAAATACACACCCACACCCAATATGTAGCCGTGTATCACAGTGATTTAATACCATTTCAAACACTTGTGAGTTGAGCTAACCATTAGCGATTCAAATGGCTAGATGCAATCTGCATTCTGTTACTCTCTGATGACAATAAATTGAATTCAATCTGATCTGATCTACAAGGTTAACTCAGAGGCAGCGTGAAGTGAAACATTCCTGAGCACCAGCCTTTGTCTGAGCCTTTCAGGCAAATGTTTTCACTATGCAGCATTTCAGGAAAATCAGTTATTGTCTGTCGCAGAAACATAAACAACAGGACGGCCCACCACTCAAAGTGGTTTACAGTGCACATCTAGCAACATAACACAATGTTTCCAGGGTCAAGTCAATAGAGGGGTTTGTTTGCAGCGGTATAAGTAAGTGGGGTTTCCTGTCCTTCCCCATGCGGCCATGGTTGGATCCCAGTTTCTCTAGCATCTGTATCAGAGAGTGGGGCGGATTTTTCACCTTGGCAAACAAAGACCGTGCTGTTTGTTGTGCGTCAATTCTCAAAACGCGATGAGGAAGAAAGATTTTCATGCACGCACTTAATTGTCTCAGTGAAGGCTGACCGCAGCGGACGGACAGCCAAATGCTGTGAACCTGATCTCCCTGTGCACCCTGCACCCCCAGGGGTCTTTGAGCATTAGACATAGTAGGCCTGAGAGCCCACAGTACCAAAGCCTTGCAGCTATCTGTGAAAAAAGCTCGACTTGAGCTCTTTTTCTCTCTCTCTCTCTGAAACACATGCACACGCTCAGATCAGTGTGCAAAGATTACATAATTCACACCTCGACAATGTGCTGAAGCCTAATTCTGTGGTTACTTTCTGTCTGCCTACACGGACTGAACCATATGTGCGGTTGAAGGGCCTCTGTGCACTCTCCGAAATTCCACCGGAAAACAATGTTGGGGAAGATGTGGTAAAGGAACGGAGTAAATCTCTTTCATTCCAGTCCATGTGCACGAACACAAGTTTGGAAGCTGCGCTTATAATTACAAACACTTCACAAGGAAGGCTAAAGGAGCACTTTAAAAAAAAAAAACGATTTAGGTTTTTACTCTACCAGAGGATATTCTTGTACTCATTAGGAGAGAATCTGACATATGTGAACAGACAAAAGGTGTCAACCTTCCTAATAAAAATGGAAAATGAAAAAGATTTTATCACTGCACTTCTACATATAAGAGCTCAGACCATGTCTCCATGCCATGTCTATTTTAATTTGAATCCTTTTATTAGAAACATAATTCCAAGGGAATATGCCAACACATCAGCTCTGCACTGTTGGTGACTGGAGCTCTTGTCCTAATGTGAACCAGCCAGATAAACAGAGCCGTTATCTCACATTGATTCCAGCCAAGTGTAGCAGTCACTTGTTTGTATGTGAACAGTAAGAGTTTCACAATACAGCCTTATTACATAGCACCATATGTGATCTAGCCACCTAGAGCTCAAACCAACGCCTTGGGCCAAAGATAAACACCTAGCAAGGTAATAAAACTTTTACAAGTCATTTATTTATCCATAAAAAACTCTTTCTAGGTTTTATGGACAGCTGTAAGCTCCGCTACTTTTTAGACAGGAGTAGCACCTGTTGAGTCCGGCAGCAACTTCTTCTCTATCGTCTGATGGAAAAAAGGCCAAGTTGTACATGCAGTGTCCCCTAGTGGTCCAGCACAGATATAATGGTGTTATTCCAGCTCCAATACCACTGTAAATACCATACCAATATAAAGCTGCAGCAGAAATTCTGCATGCAATCTGCTGTTGCAAAACGAGAACATAACAGAAAAAGAAATAAGGCAAGAGAGAAACACCAGGTAGAGTTTTGTTAAGTCATTTTAAACAGTATACATATTCCCAGAAGGATGTAAAGTCAGGTCTTACTATGTAAAATCTGGAAATTACGGTAAGTCGACTGCTGTCTGTCCACAGCAACTCAATAAATTCAGGAGAAAACAACTGCCTTAGGTAAAAAAAAAAAAAAATCAATGAATGAATGAGCCTGTACCAAGAGTGAACAATTCAACACAAAAATATATCAGGAAGAAAAGCGTCGCCCAACGGTGCCATTATCTGGGTGTGATTTAACAGTGTGATAGTGTTGTTTGATACAGGAGTCAGAAACAAGGCCATAAATAGAAGCTGTTGGGATTCATAAAAAACTTGTTTTCAGGGTTTTAGCTAAGAACTTTCCAAGGCCAGACACCAAACGATGGGCATGTCAGTCAATTGATGTTGATCAACGTATCAGACGTGCTGCTCCACGGGGTCCTAAATTAACACACCACTCCTGTCCATCTTAGTCTGTGAAGGTGAGAGCTGCCAGCACATATTAACTCAAGACATGGAATACTAAAAGATATTTCTGAGGTTTGTCAGAACTGACAGTACTGACCAGTCATTCGGAAAATATTAATGTTGGAAAACAAGCCTTGAGGGCTTGCCGCTGGTGTTTTAGCCTCCACTAGCTTCAAATACATTTCTAACCATCGATGGATCCTAAGCTGTTTTTTTTTTTTTTGTTTTTTTTTTGAAGTAAGAATATCTTTTCTAAGGCTTTCAGGCTACATAAGCCACTTAGCAATTGTTGGCTTTGGTGGGATTGATTTGTGATGTCTGTGACATTTCCCACTGCGGTGTGATAAACACCACCAGCAATTTATGTCCATCTTAATGTGTGAATTGAAGTGGTAACCTACTGAGCCGAGTAGCTGAAGCCTGCAGGGGAATTCATATTATCAGAGTCACTTAAAGGTTGTTTTTTCTTTCAAATGAGTGGGATAAGCATGGACCGACCTCTGGAGGATTTATTCCTGGTGACTTCACCTCTTCACATCACATCACACGACCGATCAGCTGGGTTTTTAGTAAAGCATATTTATTTTAACGTTCTAACATATAAACACAACTTTTTAAGCATGTGACAACATAACAGTCTATGAAAATGTTTTTTTCACAAATTAAAAAAAAAAAGGTGGTTTGGCTTATTTGCCAAAGTCCTTTAAAAGCTATGAGATACACGTATGCTAGATATCACAGTTGAATCTCATAATATTAGCAGAGCCGTGTTAAGATCAACCTCGTCCTGTGGAGTGTACGCTACGGACAGCTCCGTCTGCTTGACACATGGTGCCAATTACCAGCTGTTGGGTTTTGCCGAGGTAAAAAGGCCAATCCATATTGGCCTTTCCCACCCAGGTTTGCACAAGCAGCCATTCATCAGACACTACGAGAGCGCCTCCCACCCAAACTCTAAACTAAACTCCAACTTGTCTTCAGTGGACAGGCTGCCTAAACACATGGCCGTTCGAATCAATGTACAGACAACTCACACTCAAGTATGGATGTTGATTTTTTTTTTTTTTTACATAGGATTGAAGGCACATTTTCTTCCTTCTTTCCATTTAGTTTTCTTTGTAAAAATAAATAAATAAATCAACTCATTGCTAACGTATATATGTATAAGAGTCCAAAATTTAAACTCCAAAAATGATAAGACAGCAAAGGGATTAACTAAATATTTAAATATTCTAAAATATAAATTATTTAAATGAAAAGGAATCACATTTAAAGACACACGACTCGTACATGTCAACCTGTCATTTTACTGTTAAGGAGATGGAGCAGAAGAAGAAGAAGAGGGAGAAGAAGAAACTGGAAGGCATGAATAAGAAACAGGAAATAGAAGGAACAAAGAAAGGAATAAGAAGTAGAGGAGGAGAAAAAAGGAGGAAGAAATAGAAGATGCAGATATAGAAGGAGGAGGAAAAGAAAAAGGGAAGTAGGAGAAGGAGGAGATAAACAAGAAACGGAATAAGAATAACAAAATAAAGCATAGGAAGTAGAAGAGGAAAAGAAGGAGAGGAATAAGGAGTAGAAGAAGAAAAGGAGGAAGAAGAGGAGAAAAAAGGAGAACTAGCGACCACCTTTAGATGGCTCGAGGTTTTATTTTGTCTCCTTCTGTACAGAGTGGAGATGGTTGGTTTCTTAAAGATCAGCATTTTTCAAAATGTTCCAACCGACTAGCACCGGCCAAGTTCTAAGTCACTTAAATCACCTTCTTCCCCATTCCAGTGCTCGGTCTGAACTTCAGCGGCTCCTCTCAACCACTTCTTGATGCCATTATGCATTAAATAATTTGCCATTGTGGGCAGAGTGCATTAAAAGATGTTCTCCAATGTCTTCTGCCTTCTACTGGCATAACTGTAATCCAAAATATATATCATCTGGTTTGAAGCTGCAGACCTCATCTTTATGGGCCCAGATATTACCCAAAATCCCTCTTTCACAGAAGCAAAAGGAGCAGCCTAGCAGTCAGTGAGCGGAGAAGGAGATGCTTTTATGTTAATGGATTCCACAGATTCCAGTCATCTGTCTCCCTTTTTCCAGTCGCTCACTAATTAAATCATAAAGTCGAGATGAAGATGGATTTGGGGCAGGAGCTGTGTCAGTCAAACACTATACTTGTCTTTGTAAAACCAACTTCAACCACATCATCACAGTAACCTAACAGCTGTCATTCCCACCACATCATTAAAAAAAAGGATTATAAAAAGAAAGAAAAAAAAACAATAGACATATTCATGTTCACGCTTTGTACCTGAATGAGGAATCAGGATTGAGTTTGTGTGTGTTTCATGCACATTAGCTGAAGAACCAGTGAGCAGTACATTTTTGTATAGAATCTTAAAGGATATACTTAGCAGAAATAATACACACATAAACTACTTAAATTAAAAATACTAAACTTAAACCTAAATAGTTCTGTGAATGTTTAAACTGTAACCACCAGGTGACTTGGATTCACTGAGATGAACCCAGACTCTGGGGTGTTCCACCTGCAGGTTCTCAGTCAACACTCTTTATAGAGCAGTGCTGTGATTCCAATAAATATGTATTGATGGCAACAGATGATCTTAAGCGTTGATGCTCAAACTTCTTTCAGATTGTATTTTGTGTCTTCTGAGAGCGCTCCACTGCTCTGCTAAAGGTCATGTTGTTTTTAAGCCACACCAAAGGGAAGACAAACAGTTTAGTCCAAGGGAGAAATACCTTAAAATAAGTACGCCATAATTATCTTGCTTTCCAGTAAATGACACTTAAAGAACTTGGCCCTCCACCGGGAACCACCAGTAGGCCCTCACTCACCGTGCTGTCATGCATGATCAGCCCACATACTCACTTGTTAAAGGCTACATGGTAGATGTGAGCCAGCGTTAACACGCGGATGGCTAAAAACTGATGCATGGTGCAGAAGTGAGAATAAGGCAAACATGTAGCCCTGAATTCACACTACAGCAAAATCACACTTGAACATACAGTTGGTTTTTTTTAGCTTTGGCCGTTTGAATGACATTCACACTTTACTTGTTTAATTCATTTAATGGAAAAGAAAATGTCACCTCTTTTTACAGCTGTGGTGACTTGTATTTAGCTTCATAATTCCTTATATCTTTGGTCAAGTAGTGCCTTAAACGCCTTCTGTTCAATATACAAAGACAGTATCAACTCATTTAACATTTTTACTGTTAGTTTGAGTTTGAACATTTTAAATTACTAGTAGGTTCCGTTTTCTATTTTCTAGTTTCAAGGTTGGTAGTAAATGTATTTTGGTCAAAACACCTCAGGTTCAGCTGCTAATTTCACAGTGAAACTTTTACAAAACAGATAAACGTCCAATCACGTATGACATGACTTGAATTCTTTTAGATTTAGGGGAGAAACCGGAGTATCCTGAGAAAACCCAACCACACCGAAAGACCATTGTCGAGGCAGGGACGCAAACTAGTGACCGTCTCGTTGTGAGGCAACTAACCACCGGCTAACCACTTGACCACAGTGCGGCCACCATGTTGGAAATAAAATCACGATGCCTGACCAACCACTAATGACTGACATATTTTTCCTTTCAACAAGTCCCCGTTGGACAAAAGCTGCTGTAGTGTTTACTGGGAAACTTTCATTTTGTCATTCTGTTGTGAAAATATGCAATTTTTAAATCACGGTTCTAAAATTCACTGATGCTTGCAGCAATTACTAGACCGCTGTTGCTGTTTTTCTTTTCGAATGTTGACAATTTTGCAATAGATACAGAACTTTGAAAATCTGACCGTGAGTTTCATTTTTGTTGAAACTTCCATTACAGCCATCACAGCTCACAGCTTGCATGTGGGATCTGTGCATATGTCCAGCACTGAGTCACAGAGCAGCAGCACATGAGTTTCAACATGCGAGCAGCCGTCTGCATCAATCTGTGGAATGTTTTCACGCACTGAAGCTACTCCATATTCACAACTAATGTATGTCATTTGTCAGAATTTTTATTTCATCCCAAGTACAAAGTGTACAATTAGATAAAAAACACACACGGCAATGAAGCAACAGCGATCACACCTGTCAGCTGCTCTCAGCTGAGGAAATGTCTCTCCATGGCTGGCCTGAATGTACCTAGCTGACGGTCGGATTTTTTGGTAGTATTGGCGTCATTAACACACACTTCATCTGTTGCTGATCCGTCTTCACCTTTGACCTACAGCTAACAAAATGGCACAGTATTGAAAGTTCAGTTCCTGGAGGAACTCGACACAGTCATGACTTCTGCATACCCCACATGGCTGGCATTTAAGCAGCTCCACCACCGGGATTGTATTCCCGTAGGTATTTATTCAGACCCAGCAGCAAGTCGGTGTGGGAAGCTTAGAGAAAAAAGGTCTACCTTTCTCTGTGGAAATGATTTGGTGCTGAGAAGGATCCTACAGATAGCATGACGCTAGTTACTGGGGGTGAGTTTAATGGAGCTCGCATGGTCTTGGAGGTAGTTATTCCTGGTCCATGGGCCTCGGGCAATGACAGGTTTAGTGTGTGAGGGCAGGAAATGGCAACCCCTCTATTCAGACCCCAGCCAGGTTTTAAACTCTGTTATGGGGCCAGTGGTTGGGAGGGAGGTGAGGGACGTGAGGAAGGTCAGGGCAAAGGGCAGGCCAGGGCAGTTCAGTTATTCACGGCAAAAACGGACAAGACTAGGAGGCAAACGTAATGATTTCTGAAGTAGTCCGCAGGCAGCGAGGGAGGCCATGCATGTGAAACAGCACACAACGGTACGGCATTAGCAGGAGTCCTTGTAGCTTCAACTATAAATTAAAACTACTACGTTGTCGTTTATTAAACTGTCTAAGCAGAGTGAGCTGACTTTCCTGTTTTTTGTTGGGTGTTCTGACAGGCAACTCTGTATTTACACAAATCTGAAAAGTGGGTCATGTCTTTCAGGCTTGTTTTGTCAATGCTGCATGGATCTCTTTTTTGCAGGGGGCAAGGGTTCTAACAGCTTCAATAACTAAAGTATCACTTTGTGTGATAGCATCATTAGCACAGCAACATGAGTGTCACCTGTGTCAGAAAATGGCCAAATAAAACAGTCTGTTTTAACATTGAGAGTATAAGAAAACTGTGATTTTAATGATGCAAAGTAGAACATACATTATTCAACTGACATTATGGGGGAAAAAACAATATTTTTGGATGATAAAACTGTTGTTTTAAAGGATAAACAAAGCAGGTATGCTAAAATGCTACTTTTATGGTTTGTATAAAATGGGGAAATACTTTTCCCCAAATCGCATAGCTAATTGTGTTCATGTTTAAACAGTATCCACCAGGTGGCACTTTATGTCTAAGATTTTTTAATTAACCACTATTAACCACAATTATTGATTAATAAAATTCAGGCAGTTTTAATTCTGGTATTTTATCTGTTGTGGGTACTGCGTGTGTTCCTGAAAGTATCAGTTGACAAACTGATATCCATAGACTTTATTTCACCATTTTTAATACATTCAAACATTTGGGCTCTTAGGTATTGTATTTTGAAGTATTAGAACTCTGAAACTTAAAAAAGTCATAAAAGTCGAACCAGCAATCAGTTGAAAACGGAGGATGGAATCATTCGCTCCGACAACAGCTTCAGTGACTTCGCTGATTTATTCCTGGGTTTCTTGTGTTAATAATGCCTATTATCATTGGCTGCTGCCGGATGTGGTGTGATCAACACAGGCCACCTGCAGCACATACACCAACATGCAATCATAACTCATGGCAATCATGATTTCCTGGAGTTCAGAAGAACTGTAAGCACTCTTGTTTTCTGCAGGAAGATTTTTTCTTTGTCAATTCCACTGATTCATTTATTCATATGATTAAATATAGTTTTTTTTTTTTAAAGAATAAAATGTAGGATGCAGCATCATTTACGAGTATTCCTCTGGTGGATAGAACAGGGAGTTCACAGAACAGCTTTAGGGGAACTAAAGTTGTGAAAACACAGCAGCTGTTTGCAAGTTCCTGTCTAGCTAAACTTTTAGGAACATTTCTCAGACAACCTTTATTTATCTATGGACCACATACCTACGTGCATCCTGGTCACAGATATAAATGTAACATGGCTCTTTACTGTCCAACACACCGACACCCCGTGTCAGAGTTGAGCCGGTTGCACCTGTTCTGCCATTCTGCAGTCAGGACCTCTCAGTGGCATATGAGGCAGGCTGGAAATTATGAATAAAACAACAGCTCCTGGCTCTGTCCTCCCTCCCACATTCTGCTAGACCTAAATAGAGCCCTCTCTTCAGAAGTCACACCTCAGGAAAGGAGGCGAGGGAGGAGGATGAGGACAGGTCCTGGTTTATGTGGACTCATTTTACTGCTGGTGTTTCTCTTGGCTTTGACCGAGTCCACCTTTTGATTGGCCCACTTATGTCAAGTGGTCAACCTCACTTGAGAAAATTTAATTGGACTATTGGAATTATGAGCTTAGATGTGCAACGTGGGAGTACCAATGTCTGACAAATATATCAGCGGCAACTGCCTGGGGGAGTATTATTTTGTAAAGTTATCACCCAGCCTAAGCCTGGGTGGCAAAGACCACCACACTACCACTGCCTGGCTCTTTGTTCACAGAAATTATTACCTATTCCCTATTTTTTTTACACAACATTTTTTGGGAGATAATTCAAATGCACACATTGGTAGAACATGACAACTCTAAGATCGAGGACTAGAACTGAGATGTTATTGCTGTAATGCGAGAGCACCCACATCTTTTTTCCACCTAGTGGCCCTTCTTTGCCAACATATGTTACATATAAAATATATATAAAAAAAGTTTGTAACTGACAGCTTACTTTTTCAGTTCAGCACGGAGCAGAGGTTTTCTTCCTTTGCTTAGCGTATTACGTACATCTCTTATCAGTTGTTGTGCTAATTAGGGAACTTTGTAAAACACTTTTTTCAGGCCTACTTTTCCTCTCTGTGTGTAAAACAGTATATACCATCCCCCTGCTCCCAGCATTCTCCTTTTTGAAAAAATATTTTTCCACTGCCCTGAGTCACAGAACAAAACACAGCACGATTTGCCACTCATGTATTCTCGCAGCACGCGTCTCCTTTTGTGATCCGCTCGAGTGAAAAAGCAACGCATTTCAAATCCTTGTAAATAAGATAACAATTTCGACTAACACGGTAAGACTTGAAACAGGGGGAGCGTGTTAAGCTTCAATTTTAAGAAGTAGAACAAACGTTTGCTTTAATAAATTGTGTTTTAGTGTCAAATATAAAAGTGTTTCATTGTCAAGCAGGGTGAGGTTATGTCTGGCTGGCAGCGGGGATTCAAAGGCCCTACAAGAAGAAGCCCCCCACCCCGCACCCCTTCTACCAGACACTCCAGCTCCTTCCACAGCCTCTCTGACAGCAGGCGAGTGGCAAGGATCTCAGTGTACATACTTTTTTCTTTCTATCAAAGACACATTTTCCAACCACTCAATGACGAGAAGGCGGGTGCTTAAAAAAGAAGAAAAAAAGAGGGGAGGGCTCCTAGAAGGCTGAGAGAGTGGGGGTGAAATGTTCCCTTCTTTTTCTTTCTCCCTTTTCTCCAGCTTCTTGTCTGCTGCTGACTGCTGAGTCGTAGCAACATCTGGCAGTGTTTATCACCTGGCCTGCCGGATCACACAGGAGAGCAGAGACTCATCGTACCAGCCTGAGCTCAGTCAGGCTTAACACAGTCTGGGTTTAAGACTTTGTAGTTGTGGCCATGGATCAGTGTATTGGACACAGTAAGACATGGATATCTGTCTTTGTTGTTAAGGGGTCCAATTTTGAAAACAGTTGTCCCCCTGCTGTCCCCTGCTGCTGTCATGCCACAATCCAGCAGCACAGTTCAACTAGCATTGTGCTACAATGAAATCCCCATCAAGACACAACAAATGTATCTCTTATCATTAGGTTCTAAGAAACGCTAGTTCACATTTAGCATTAACAGAGTTCAGTTTTTTATATTGTATAAAGATTAAAACTATAAAATTACATTTACCATTTCAACACACACTTATGGGCATTTCATCATTCTTTTTAAATGACAAATGAGGTCTAATTAAAAATAATTATAGAGAAACTATGGAAAAGAATTGGTAACCATGGCAACCTAACTTTAATTCAGGCATCTTTAGTAAATTTAGTTTAACCTTGGGTTATTGTTGTTGCTGTTAAATCTAAAGGTAACTTTCTGTGTGTGTCTTTTTACACTTGCGTATATTTACCTTGACTCACGTTCAATAATAACCTTTATTTATTTAATTATTTTTAACCCCAACCGCATTAGTGGAATGGGGCTGATGTGAGGTAAAATGAGAAAAAAAAGAAAAGATAGAAATTATGTTTGCACACAGTTTGTTGCTGTTGACTATTATTTAGGTATTGGGTAATTGGTATTTATTATGATGTGTTAAAAATTGTGAACATTTCTGAACTGATATGATCTTGATCTGACAGCGAGTCCTTTCCCTGAGCCTGGCACCACTAAGTGACAGACTGTGAAAGAGCATAAGGGGGAAAAAGGCAGAATTTATGGGACAATGAATCCCATTGATACAGTGGAGCGAGCGCTGGGTGCCTCCAGTTAGCAGAGAATGACTGACAGTGCACAGAGACACAATGATTACAGTTTGCATTACAAATGACTTAAACAGAGGCCCGGACCAGCAGAGGCCAGAACGTTGACGAAGGCCTTGAGCAAATAGGTCTTTGAAGCATCACCACAAATGTCTTCTGTTCTCTTAGCAACTTGTTGATGAAACACACTGGCGTAACTGTACAGGGAAAGTAGAGATGACGATGTTTTCTTTGTCTTCTTCAGAGTACAAAGACTAAAAACACGACTCACCCAAATTAAAGGTAAACTGCCTTACACAATTGGTACTAAGGTGTAATAAAAAAAATGTTCGTTCGTCTTAATGTTCGTTTATCTTTAAACGTGGCCACAATTGACAACACTGGCTTGAGCTCTATCAACACACAGAATTCATCAGATTTGTTCTACTTGCACATAAAATTTCATACAAAGCTTCAAATACTGAGTATATACTAAAAGTTATACTCATGACGTCTTTATCAAAATGGAAAAAAAACAAGACGTTTAAGTAGCATTTTTTTAATATAAAAATGTCAGAAACAGAAATGTAAGGTTAAAAATGTAAATTAAAGGTAAAATAATTCAGACACAATAATTCAGGGACCAAGAAATTTTATGAATCAACCAGTAATTTATCCGTTCACCTCCCTACTCAACACCACTGCAACACACACAATAGTGATAGAGATCCAGCCACATGTTCTCACCAGCAGTTACTTCTTTTTTCCAACTCACTCCTTCCTTTCAATCTTTTCCATTAAAACTCACAGGAATTTCATTGAATGCTAGAGATAACATGTGTTACTCCACAAATGTTTTTCCACACACTGCTGCTGCTGCTGTAGCTGTTGCTGTTGCTGCCTACACATCACTGAATCCTTTTCATTCATCAAAGCTAAACCGAGGCAACACCAAGTTTCTGATGCCATCTATGGGGCCCCTATGCAACTACACCGGAATATTGAATGTGAAAATGAGCTCGACCAAGAGTGACCAAAATAAACGTGTAAAAAACATATAATTACTTTATTCAAATAAAATAAAAAGATAAAGAAGAACAGAATAACTAACCTTTAATTTGTAATCTATATTCAACAGAGAGTTTTAATAGGATTTTTTTTTATAATGGAAATTCTCCAGAGCCCTTGATTTCTAATTGTACTCGTCAGCCTGTCTGATCCTGTGCGTACACCAAGACTGAAACAACAACAAACACCAAGTAGACATAATGTATGTATGTACCTGTCTGTACGTGCAGATGATGATCTCTCTGAGGTGGTAGTGCATGGGGGTCATCGTCTCGCTGACAGAGTCCAGGGCCATGTCCACCTCCCTTTTCATCCTGTGACCATCAGGTAACAGGCGAACCAGCTGCATCACCACCTGGACCAGAAAGTCAAGTTTCAGAACACCATACATCCACTTAATGTACTGCCATCATTTACACCAAACACCTTTAACCCGATGTTTTTAACTGGTCTATTTATCAGTCATAATATTCATAATATCCTTCTATAAAAAGGTCTATTCAAATGTAAACAGTCAGGCCTGACCAGCAAAGCCTTTTTCTTTGTCAGTATTCAGCTTCGCTGATGAAGTGAGATAACTGAGATAAGGGGGGCATTTTATTAATATACTGACCCTGGAGGAACTTTTTCCATCAGCCTGTCTGTCTGAGTGGTGTATAACAACAACACTCTGTGCCCCAGAGCTCCCACCTACATTAATAAACACCGTTAGTTGTCTCTGTAGCTAGTCTACATTGGATATTAATCATGTAACAGTCTTCTCGGTGTCAGCAGCAGCCCACAAACTCAGTAAATTACTGTAGGCTAATTGAAAACACAGCGAGTGCTGCTCTGATCTAACACATGTCTTTGGAATCGTTTTTACTTATTCAGCATGCTCTAGCTACATGTTCTGATTAGCATAGTTAATACATGATAATATATACACACATATATGTGCATGTATATATATATGTAAATGTATATATATATGTATGTATATATATATATATATATATATATATATATAATTTCTAAAGTCTACACCTGATCAGGGAAAGGTCAAGGACTCAGATCTCATTTTGCACAAAATACAAGACTGCAGCTAATTTAGAGACAAAACACTACAGCATTCCTGTTTTATGAAAAGAATATATATATATGTGTGTGTGTGTGTGTGCGTGTAGTCAGTATCATATTTCGATGTAGTGTATAATTACTGTTGTAACCTATAAGTCATTTGTTGTGTGTACAGAGGAGTGGAGGAATCATCATCTTCTGTCTCCGTCTCCCACATCTCCCACCTTCGTGGGCACCACACTGGTACAACTGCCAATTTCCACAATTGTCACAAACTTGCTAAAATGGTTCTTGTGACTCCACTGCTGTGTGCTGTCAGTCAAACTACAATGGAATTATATAACAACACACTGAAGCCATGGCCCATTAGGGGTTGGCACATCCATGCACATAGGGCAACAGGGATTACATCGTTGTATTTCCTTCGGTGGCTTAACTGGAAGTGGATGCAGTTTCCGTGGAAACCACTGCATGTATGACAGAAACCTTTGTGGCTGTGCTGCTGGGACTCACATGTGGCATTGTGTGTGTGTGTCTTTCCATGTGTCTTCCTTTGTCAGAGCTGTGGACCCAGTCAGCAGGTTCCAACCACTAAATTACTGTCACCTCTCACAACAAAATAACAAAGAGTGGCGTAAATTCACATAGACTATTCAGAGCAGAGGAGAACAGCTTTGCCTTCTGGCATTGTTCAGCCACAGCTTTTCATCAGAGGCGCAGAGCCAGGGCCAAGAAAAGCAACAAAGGCTTCACTTTGGTCGCTGTGCTGTATGTCTGATCGATGTGCACTGTTTATTTGGAAATGAACAAGTCACACAACTATACACGTGCAATTTGTAGCTGCTGTTCAATCACAAGCACAGCGAGGAAAGTCCTTCAACCCTCCCTGCATGTGTTCTATGTAATGTGAAGGTGAACAATACAAATGTTTTGCCAATTTTTTGTCAATTTATTTTAAGTTGTGGTATAACGCACACAAGAAAACATGTCAACCAGGCAAGTCAGGTTATCAGTGTGTTTATGTAATAAACGTAATATGACATGTGAGGAAGAAAAAAAAAAGTTTTGATACATTTTAATAAAGTGTAAAATATATATGTATATTTAGAAAATGAAAGTTAAAAAACAAATGTTTACTGATTTACATTTTCAAAAATATGCATTTATAGTGTTGTTTCATCTGTTGTTGATTATTTAAATGTTAATTGTTATCACATAAAACCATTGAAACCAAAGGGTAACATCGTTTACCCTTTTAAAAAAGGTTCTTTTTGACAGACAGCAGTGTGGACAGATTGCTATCTGCTGCTCTTTAACTTCACATTTGAGTCAATCAGCTTTGTAAACACAAGGGTATCTTACGGAATTTGTTTTTTTGTGCGGGTTGTGTCTAGTATTCTTGCCTTAACCCACTCTCTGTTCACTGTCGGTGTCTCTGAACTCACACCACTTGCTGCCAAATTCCTTCCTACCCACTTGGCGGAGGAGAATATTAACATAAAGTTGTAATATTTTCTTGTACTGAGCTTTTAGTTAGCTCAAGTTATTTCAGAATTGGACAATAAACATATGACATGCAAACAACTGTGGGTGAATCTAAACTTTTTTGTTGACATTTTGTTGAGTAATCACTTGATTTGTAAAGTTTATTTATACATTTATATGTTTATTTATTTTCTAATGATTATTTTTCACCATGAAGCAAACATTTGATATGTATTAAGGTTTTAAGTTTTTCCCATTGTGGAGTTCACTTACCTCAAATTCTCCTTTTGTGTACTTGGCATCAGGGACACTGACAATCTCATCATCACCGAACTCTGGGAAGCCCTGTAAACAGGACACAGACACTTGTATGTAGACTAAAAAAAACTCAGGAGTTTGTGTTTTAATTACCAGACAATATGCTAAGACAGACATCTTACTTTAAAGTGCCACAGAGTCAGGACAGCGATGACCATGGCTGTGGTGCTCCTGCTTTTGCCGTTGGAGCAGTTAAAAACAAAGGCTGAGTGGGACTCCTCAGCGAGGGTACCCTTCATGGCCTCCAGCAGGTTATCAAAGTCCTGAGAAAAGACCACACAAAGTCACACACAAGATCACAAGAGTACCACTGAGTACACAATATCAAATGTAATGTAGTGGAATAAGACTTAAAAGAAAAAAAAACTTCTACTTAGGACAAAACTAATTTACATTTTCAAAAATATTAAGTATTGTGTTTTTAAATAAAAAAAATCTGTCGGTGATGATGTTAATGTTTATCTCATCAAATGTTCAAGCATTGTTTTGGTTTATTTTACAGTCATGGCAGAGGGCAGAGACATGAGGACAGACAGATTGCTATCTGCTGCCTTTTATTAAGAAGCAATGATGCCAAGTACTGTAGTTTTAGACATTGTTGCTGTATTAGGACCTAAAGTACTAAACAGAAACCATAACCTCAGGCTGACGAAAACAATTTCATCCACTAGAGGGAGCCCAATAATCATCTAGCAACATCACCTTTCAGCAGACAAAGTAAGCAGCCGTTTCTTCAAATATTCAAATTCCATGTTGATTAGTGAACGTGTGTGTGAATGCACCACCAGGCATCATTACCTCCTCCTTGGGTGCACTGCAGTCTGGCAGAGGGATGCGTTTGTAGACTAAGCCCTGGTGGGAGCTTTTATGCTGGTTGAAGATCTCCTGGACTGTCAGGCAGCTTTTGAACATTTTCATCTGTTTGTCCTGCTCCAGTGTCACCTCCAGCCACTTCTGAGCTCCAAGGACCGTCTCCTTCAGGGATGTCTCCAGTTTCTGGAAACCAGCCGGCAGCAATATATATCGGTCATCACTTTTCTCTTACTTTAAAATGTTGTCATAAATAAAAAGACAGACTTTCACAAGCACTTTATAAGAAAATAATCTTGAATCCTACCTCTATTATTTGTGGGTCAGTTGATGGGATACGAATGTGCTGTTCTAAGCACGAGGGCTCTCTTGGTGTAAAAATCTGACCATTTCCTTCCAACACCAGTTCTTCCTGCAGATTGACCCACAGCACGTGCTGGTGCTTCCTCTTCTCATCAGTGAGATGGGCCAAAACTGCAGTGGTGGCCTGAACACAGCAACTTGACGATTAGACGGAAATGAAACTGGGAGTGTGGCACGAATGGAGCATGGTTGGCACAGCAGTTTGTTTACACTCGTAAATATTTCAGGAAGTACAGTTGTACGGTGGTGATGATTAAATATCATTTAATCGTCTCCTATCTATTTGGTGAAATGACTCTTCAAAAAGGGAGGGACAGTTGTGGCATAAACATTTTATGAAAAGTTGAGCTTTACTACCCTCTCATGATCATCAGTGGAAGAGGAATAAAACAAGTTCACCTCTGATGTGGTCTGGGCCATTCCATAAACGGGCATCTTGGGAACTCGTCGGAAATTGACTGCTTTCATCTCCTTCATTGTGCTGAGAACGTCAGGAGCCAAGTACTCATCGGCAACCTGTGGATGGCATGTGTAAACATGAGACTAGAATCAACAAATATCTGTAGAGAATTGTCAAACTGTGAGTTTGAATGTAAATTCATACTTCCTTATGAGGTCATTTTTGAGTTCACAAGTTTACAAAAATGACATTAAACTCCTAATAGTACTTTTCAGTACAGTGCATCATGGGATTACAGCACAGCTTGTATTGGATTTCAATGCAATTGAAAGCCAAGAACCACAGACTTTTGACAAGACGTCTGATTTTCTCACCAGAACACGAGCTCCTCTGGTGACCAGGTCAGCTGAGGCCGACAGCTCTGACAGGTCCATGCAGCCCAGCAGCCTGTACAGCCAGGCATGGCAGCACATCCACTGGCTGAAGTTGGACACAAACGCCAGCGGATACTGTAAAATATAACGCAATACAACTTTGGTTAGCTGAACATCTGTCTTTGATGTTTCTGTGGATTGATTGCAACATTTACTTTCGCCAAAATATACATATATATTTTGTTTTATATCCCACCTGTTCGTGAAGATATGCATTAAATACGACCAAGTAGAAGTATCGCTCCAGGCTCTGCATGGTTCTGCTGAGGAAGTAGTCTTTGGTACTGCTTCCCTAAAAAACACGATGATTTAATAGTGATGCATGACAATGACATGATATTTCTGCACAGTCCTCGACACTGACGTTCTGACAAACATCAACAATAATCCCAAGACTTTTTAAATATATATAATATATTTAAACTTGAATACTAGGTAATAATCGACCAGAGTGTGCTTTTATTTGTCTGCAATAGCAGCGTTACCATGCTGCCCCAAAGAAGGAATGACTTGCGACACCATATAACTCAATGTTTTTCAACCCCTTGTGGGTACACCTGGAATTCAAATGGGGTCGCCTGAAACAATCTTAAAGAACTGTATTTTATCATCCTCATGAATATAAATGGAGATTAAATAAAACATAGCATATACAAATATTGGATAATAATAACTGTGTCTGGCCCCTAAGGTGTGTGTCCAACAAAATCCTGGCACACAAATATAGTAGAACATTTAAGACCACATGATCTTTTTTGACTAATTTCTGGTGTATTTTCAGGCTGTATAGAAGCAGCACCGTGGCTGTTCTTCGTCAGTCTTACCTGCCAAAGTCCAGTTCCAATATATGGTCTGTAAGTAGAATATATGTGATAGAGACCTCACACGGCTCTGACCTGTATTTGATAGTCCTCTCCAATCCCTTCAAGTTTATTCTTGTTCTCATACATTGCTTCTTTGATGTTGTGCATCTCAGAACACAGGATGATGGCCTGGTCAACCTGTAACATGTGACAGAGTGGGTCAGGATGACATCGAAAGGAACTTTACAGAAAGACAGAAAGAGGGAATTCTAACATTCAGTCTTCATTTTTACCTCTTCCATGAGTTGCTGACCATTAGGCAGCTTGTTGATCAGGGTTTGGATGACCTGGAAAAGCGGTTTGGGCTCTGAAGGCGTCACCATCTCCTCCGCTCTACAACACAAAACAAATGCAGTCAAATGCCACTGCTTCTGACTTATGAAATACAACAAATCCAGGATAGAAAACACATTTTTAGCAGGATATTGTGGAACAATCTGAGCTCTTACTGAGTTGGTGTCTCTGAATCACCCCTCAGGCGATTCATTACCAGTGTGCCCAGGATCATACCGAGGTTGGTGCGGCCCACACCGACCTGGCAGCTAAAGAGCAGAGAAGGCGGAGGCCGTGACACTTGACTGCCCTGAGACAAACTAGGGCTCTCCTGAGAAACAGATGTGGAGAAAAGACAACGGTCACATACCTTCAACAAGTTTAAGAGACTGTAATATTATAACCCAGACATATACTACAGTAGTATACTACAAACTGAAGAGAGTGAAATGACAACTGTGCGAAAAATAAGTGTACGGACTGATCCAAGCTCTGATCCGACCACTGCTTTTAAAACCAAAATCTACTTTCCAACCACAGGGAACTGGGGCAGCTGCTGCAAACCAGACCAAAAAAGGGCAAAACTAGACAAATACTACATCCTGTCTGAGTGAAGGGAAAGACAGAGAACAGACAGACAAGGAGGGGACCCGAGAGTGGTCACAAACTGAGGATTTTCAACCACATTATATAGTGATTGATAGTTAAAAAGTAACAAACACACACACACACAAACATCTCTCCGTCTTTCAGGGCAGAATTAAAAAGTAACAAACACACACACACATACACACACACAAACATCTCTCCGTCTTTGTGAGAAAATCCAGATCCCCATAAAAATGTCAGCCATTCATAGTTTAATGGTGCATCGCAGCCCAACCCCAGCTGTGGGACAGCCAAATAAGGACAATTTTAATTGGTGGACCTGAGCATGATGGACATTTTTACACCGGCTCACCCTGAGTATGTTGACGAAAGAGTCAAAGTCTTCTTCCAAAGGTGCTCCCTCCATCGGTAATGGTAATCTGTAGTACCTGCAACAGAGGAGAATGTCACTAAGAGCTGAACACGTTTCTGTGTTGTGTCAATACATCCTTAATGTAGGTCACACAAAGTCGGACACCGCAGCTGAGCTCCATCATCATTTTATGAGCCTCCAGGAGAAGCTTCTCCAAATATGGGAAAAATTGTATTTATTATTTCATTTATTGTGTCCAGCCCCCAAAATGTCTGTCCAGTAAAATTCTAAAAAATATATGTTTATTATTGGCGACCCCTGATATAATCCTACTGATTAATTCCACTCTAATACTCACAAATAAACACAGACACATCTTTAAAGTCCGTTCAGATTGGGATATATTATCTAGCCAGAAATGTAGTGAGCAGAACATGCCATCTTAGCAAACAGAACTGCTGATTAGCTAGCAAACAGGATGCTGCAATCTTGGTTTCCAAAAAAATCAGTGCAACCAGCCTCTGCACAAACAGGCACCTCTATTTATAACCCGCTGCCTGCCCGCCGATTTCTGCAGCTTTGGGCTACCCATGTGTCTGTGTCTGAAACGACACCAGCGCTGAGGAGGTAATAAAGGAACTGTGTAAACAACCTGTAGCCCGGCATGGTGAACATGGGCCTCTTGTAGACCTCCTCCGTCACGTGGATGTCCTCCTCACACGTGATGGAGATCTTCTGCGGCTCGTCCTTGAAATACTCGATGTCGTTGTAGATGTAGAAGATGTTTTCGTTGAGCTGGGCAAAGTCATGGAGCTGTGTGGAATACAAAGATGACAGTCAAATGCTAGCTACAGAAAGGCCCCACACGGGAGGGGCTGGGGGGGACATGGTAACTCAGCATCCAACTCCATAAGAGAATCTACTTTTTGTGTACACAAACAGGCAACTGCCCTGAAAACATAGTTTCTTGTCCCATAAAGTATAATGTAGTGGATGTACAGTATATACTGTTTATCAGCCTGAGAGCAGACTTCTTCTGACACAGAGAATCAAAGTGTTGAGAATGAGTGTTTGTTTTGAAACAACAACTTAGTGTTATGGACGTAGCCTGAGTGTGTTTTGTCACCTCCTTCCTGATGGTGAGCTCCAGGCCCTCCACCATCACGTCCTTTTCCAGGTCATGAAGGTTCTCATGGAGGTTTTCCTTCCTCCTGGGGGTGTACGGCACATAGTCGTCCTCTTTGTGCAGAAAAACCACGGGCTCCTCTCTTACACAGAACAATATAATCTCCTGTTTTGCGAAAGAAAGAAAAAAAACACAACAAAACAGGCATCAAATGATAGGTTTCAGATGCACATAAAGGATTGTTCCCCTCCACCAACCGCCTCACTTTCATGAACAACTGGAAACGATCTTTTGTCATATGACATACAGCACATGAGTAAGGAGCTGGAGGAGTATAATTTTGTCCATTTCATTCAATTACTGTTCGTTTGTAGCTGCTGTGAGCAGAGAAATTTGTTTTCCACTGTTACACATGACCACAACTTTCTGTTTGCTCAGTTCTACGGCTGAGCCACAGCCTCCACTAAGCACTTGACTCCCCAAATATTTACTGGCAACAAGGCTACAAAGAGCCCAGGCTGAGCACTTAGGCACCAACATGTTCTAACCATCAATATCAGCTGAGGTTACATTTCCCATAATACTTGTTTAAATGTGTCTTTTTAAATAAAAGGAAAATGAAAAAAAGAACCTCATGTCCTTGTGCTTGCAGCCTGTGAAGAACTTGTTTGAAGCCATTCAGACTGGGCTGACCCATGCCATACAGAGGGTAAGACCCCTTGACTTGGCGGAAGTTTGGTGCTCCGTAGCTGCCCGTGGTATTTAGGACATCTGCTTTGCTGTACACATCCTGGACCATGAAGTACTGACCCTGAAAATCAACACATTCTTACAGCACCACCCTCCACATGAAACACAGCCGAACAACTTCACCCTGTGATGCAACAATAGAATGTCAGATATACTGTGTGTGTGTATATATATATATATATATATATATATATATATATATATATATATATATATACATCATAGGGACTTTATATATATATATATATATATGACAAAAGAGTTTTGCTTAACACTCGTTGAGTACCATTAATTAAGTTTGTATTTCATGTATTCATAGGGACTTTATTTAGGGCCAACATCATTTCCTGTCATTTCCTGAAATTCCACACCCCTGTATGACACTAACATCAGAAAATGTCATACTAAACAAACTTTAAATCATTAGATGCTTACAAATGAATATAAACTGTTTACTGGTTAATTATAAATTGAATCCTTACATTTGTTTCAACTATTGCTGGGTGTAGTTCTAGTTTTTCCTTTGCTGCTGTGCCATGGTCAACATGGACATCAAAGTTCAAATCCCAAAAAAAAAAAAATCGGTTTTTACATTAATAATACACAACAGTTTAATAGCAAATAACTACCGGTAATGAAATCAAATAATAATTTGCTTTTTAAAACAAACCCTCTTTTTTAGCATGAAGGAAATAGCCGGCCTAAAAGTCGTCCCTGATTTGCTATCCAATTAATCTCCTTTTATCTTGGCAATTACTTCCTGTAGTGAAAACTTCTGGCCTATCTATACATGTAAACAGAAACAGTGGGTTAGAATTGACAAAACCCTGCAATAGTGAGCGGCCCGGAGGAGAGAGAGGAGGTGAGAGAACACATCAAAGCCCTGATGGCCGGGTGACAACGATTCCTGTTTCCATGCCGGCACCACATCATAAAACAACGCATGACAATTGTTCCTACGACATTCTGCACTTTTGCCACGGCAGTGTGAAAAGAGAGCGTTTATTAAGACAGGTGACGTGCTGGAGCTAAAAGGGAAGTTAGCCTCACCTGCACCAGGTAGTGCTCAGGCATGGTGTCCGATATCCGGCCCAGTTTGTAGTTGGTCTTGAGGATGTCATCGTGAATCTGGAATTCCTGTCTGCAGTTATACCTAAGGAGGGGTCAACAGAGGGCACGAGGGGTCAATTCAATTATCAGCTAGTGTTTGCCAAGCCTGGTTTGACAAATGAGATGATAACAGGGACAAACAGCAGGACTGGAGATGGGGGATGTCTCCGCCGTGATCAAAGAAGATTAACACCCAATTGTGAGAACGCGGATTCAGGGAGGGACTTACGTGATGACAACAGGTGCGACTTTGTTGGTGATAATGGACTTGGCCTTGTTGTTGTGGATGTTGACTGTCTGAAAGGGGCTCATGCTAAGAGACTGCCTGCTGTTGGCCATCCCGTTGCCGTGGACACTCTCGAGTGGAGACGTTATAGAAATTGGCTGTGGTGCGGCGCTGGCAGTTGTACCCATGCTCCACAAGCAGCTGTGAATGACATGGCAGCAGTCTCAGAAACAGGAAGCAGACACTCTCGCAACACAACAACGTTAAAGTCAGTGGGTCTTGTTGTTACTGTTACTTAAAGAAAAATATAAGCTATTTCGCGATTTAACTGTGGATTTGTAGAATCCTAACGGCGCCTGTTGATTTATACGTTATATTTGAGTGTGACACTATTTGTGTTTTTAAATCATCCAACATGACACAGAAACACTTGGCTCCCTCCTCCAACGCGATGCAGGCACGAGCTTGTAGCGAACCCTCCTCCTCCTCCTTGAATAAACACTGAGCCTTGCTGAGAGCCCTGCAGACAAACAAACGAGGCTTCCTACAAGCTAGCACTCAGTGCCAGGGACAACATCACTAATAACATGCATCAGATTAAGGATCTGTAGCATCACAGCACACAATACACAATTCTCGCATAAAATTACAGCCGAATCATGCGGGGGAAAAAAGTAATTTTCAACTAATTTTCCTTGTGAGGCTAAATCTACAAATCATTTCTTCCACTAAGGCCTGTGGAATCATCACCATCTAAACATAAACATGTGACCAGAGATATTTTGATGCAGGACAAAAGGCTGTGAGTGTAAATGTAATACAGCAATATCACAACATGTCCAATGTGTGATTTCTAAAGGTAGTTCTTTGCCTTCATCTAAGCAACGAATGCTCTGTAATGACTACTTCATGTGACGCCAATGGGGGGTACGCCGGATCTCAAAGCTCCTCTGTGAGCTCCAGCTTTGAACCGAGTGGACTCTTATTGTGTAGAGGGGGGGAGAGAGAGAGAGAGAGAGAGAGGTGTCGGGTGATTCACCGCTGCTCTTCTCTTTGTTGTGCCTGAAGCTGAGTGGGCAGGTCAATCCATACCCTGAGATACAGCAGCGATTCTTCTCCCAAGGGTAAGACGACAACAACATACAGCAGCAGCTGCGTGGGTTGAATGACTTAAAAAGCATGCGTTTGTGATGTTCTCATCAAATATACCGCTATCAAGTCAGAGTAGAGTTTTAAAAAAGTAAGACTGAAGACTTTTTAAGTGCAAAACAACTAAATTCCCTTAAATGGAAGCTATGTTTTCAGAAACACTGATCTCCAGCTGCCCAAATCTATTTAAGTCCTCACCACATACCAGAAGCATCCCCCTGTTGCCATCATTTTCTGTCTACCACACGGAAAAACAACTCAAGCCTCCAAACTGCACAATTCCGGCAAACTCTGACATCTTACGTGTGCGATGAGGAGCGGTCTGCGCTCGTAGACCCTTTTCTTTGCTGCTTGTTTTCCGCCATGGTCCAAACGAGTGTGAGAACTTGGCATCAAGTCCAAAAAGAAATCTCCCGTTTTATAAGAAAAAAAATCCCTTTGCCAACCCCCACTCAGTGGGAAACACCCCTCATGGGAGCTCAAATGCCCTGCCGCTTGGCACAGGGCAAAAAAATGTCCGAGAGCTTTAAGAACGCGTCCTCCTCGTCCAAGTCTTATCTCCTGTCTGATGTTGGAGAGTAGATTCGCAAAGCAGACTCAAGTCTCAACGGAGGGGACCAGAGGAAGCGGTGGTACATCTGGCAGCCAGATGGCTAAAGTTCAGCTCCTTTTCACTGGGACAGGCTTTGCACAAACACCAAACAGTTGACTCTCGTACTGTACAGTAGGACAGACTGCTGCTTAGGAAAAATAATCTTTTGTTTGAATGTGAGACTAAATAAAATACACCATTTGATGTCTGACACAGCACTGGTCAGTTTGAAGTAGTTTGTCCTGTGGTCCACCAGAGGCTCCTGTCTGCTCTGCAGCTTATATACAGGCTCAAATGGGTTGATGTCTGATGACTGTACACATTTACCGACATGACAACATCCTAAATTAACTACAGCATTATTAAAGTCACAGTAAATAAATACATTTGACCTATTTTTTCCTATGTAAAATCTGTTAACTACTCACACAATGTGACCAATTTTACCCAGAATTCCCACCTATACCTAAATGTGAGAACTAATGCAAAGCTAATGCAGCAAACAGCTAAATCTCACAGCTGTTTCATGTGACACAGGTCAGCCCCACACTCACAGGCAAAAATCACTTCCTGAGATCACATGAAGCATCATGTGCTGCATAAAGGTTGGAATCAAACACACAAAGTCAAGGTGAAACCAGCTTATAGCACAGGGACTGATGAACTGATACGTTGTAAACAATGTTAAGTCACCTAGTATAAATGCTGTTTGTTAAAAAAAAAAGTTTTTATGGAAGGTGTATGTTTTTTTTTTTCCTTTTTCTGTTGGGACTAAAATCAGAGTTTTCAGTCTGCGCTCTATGAAAAAAAAGCAACTTGGACAAAAAAAGTGTTTCTTCTCTGTCATTTCAAGGCATTTAATCAGTAGGTTTCAGTTGCCCACCACCACAGTCATGCATGATAATGTGCATGTTCCTTTGTGGTTTGGTGAAATGCTACAAAACGCTCTGATGATGGATTCTTCCATTATTTTTCGTCTGCATAAGAACATTACACAAAATACGCCGTGTAGTCCGACTGTCTGTGAGGAATGTCCTGACCTTGAATGAGACTATAGGACACTGTCACACAGAAGCTTTAGTTTTGCAGACACCTGAATGGCACAGTTAACGCTCTGGTAAAGTCACTTACACCGTGACAGTATTACAAATACAACTGCTCTGTTTTACATTACAGCCTGTCAGAATGACTGGGAAACCACAGCTAAACTTTCAGCTAGGGCAGACCTGGTGAAGTGAGTGGGCAGTCGGGCGGAGGCTTGAATAGAAATAGCCCTCAGTCATAAACATCCTTTCCAAAGGCCAATCAAGGCGACTCATTAGAGAGGCTGTTTACACCACATGTGAGGCCAATAAAACGTCAAGATAAACTCAAGATGCCCTCTGATAATGCACAACGTATCAATACAAACAATGCGTGTAACACAGCAGCAGGCAGCTGGCCAGTGTTAGCCGCCGACACCAATGTTTGAATTCACTCATGGCAAAGTCTCAACAAAGCCATGGAAACGGAGTCTTCTGCCAGTCGGCCGGCATCTCTCCATTCAGAACTGGCCCATTTAAATTCAGACGGTGTTTCAATTCTGCTGTAGCAACGTCTCCAGACAAAAAAAGGCCTGAGCGCCGGCAGGAAAAAGCATGCAGCTGCAGGATGCATCTGTTGGTGGCCCCGAGGAAGGATGCAGAGCGCTCCTCATTCACAAGAGGTGCAGGGGTTCACCAGACATGGGAATCACAGTGCAGCCCTGAAAAGATCTTCCAACATAAGCCGCGACAAAACCCATCATTGAAATGCATGCAGATTCATTTCCTGCCATAATTGCTCATGGTTCTCTATGACATCCTCATCTCCACCCAGGCAATTCTTTAAGTGCTACACATGTTACGTCACAACAGCTGGAGACAAAATTAGTATAAACTGAGGCTATTTCATCAGAACTCACGTACAGCAGTAACTGTTCAAGTAAACCAGATTAAGTCGCACTCATACCATGACACAACATCCTCCAGTGTCTCCTCTAATGTCTCACTCATCACAGGATACAAGAACAGCAAATCCCTTCAATGAAACTCAGTAACACTGTCGGTTAGAGGAAGTATAAACGCACCTTGGCAGGAAATGCTCTGCTATACTCTCTGCAACTTCCTCCCTACAGCTGCACACATATTTCACCAATGAGATCCATGACTACATACAGACATGATTCCACAGGAGATTGCAAAACTTCAACGGTGCAGGGAAATGAGCTCAGCGCTTCCTCCTCATAAAATCCTACAATCTTAAAAGATCCTGTGACAGTTTATTTGACCTTGGAGGTAAAAGTGTTTGTGTTTGAGCCTGAAACAAATCACTGCAAAATCATGTTCAAAGAGCAACGGAATCAAAAAAAAAAAAAAGGAGAAGCCATGTGATGCTTTGCTCAGAGGCAACATGACCATATCTGAGAATTGAATAGATCTTTGCAGAAAGTCCAGATGAGCTGTTTAAAGGACAAAAGCTGTCTTTGAAAAAGCCAAGTCAAGGGCACAAACTCTGCAGTGAATATGTCATATATCAGATGTACAACCTGCCTACATTCTTGCTTTTGCTTCAGTCTGACGCTGAGCGGCTAAAAATGGTGTGCTTGTCTATTTTTAAAAAAACTGTCTGTAATTTCTGTTATTTCATGTCAAGATGGCAATTTTATCCCTCTATGATTTCAAGGCTGCAGTGATGTGGCCATTACTTTTCTGAGCTCAAGGATTTGACCACTGTATCCTGTCAAACCGACAGGACAAGTGGACTTTTTTATTGCTTGGAGAAACTCTTAAGATGGAGTTCTTAGAGCAAGCTGTTCAGATTTTTTTTAGATAAGCAGTTACTTGTACGAGCAGACACTTCCTTTGCAGCTTCCTTTTTTCTAAGTTGGTCAGGGATGCAAGACTTTTTTTTCAAATGCAGGCTGGTCCTCTGATGTAACAGCTGATGAACATGAGGTTTAAAGTCCATGCAGAAACATCAATCTCAGACATTAGTGGTGTTAAAGGAGAAGAAGACGATCATGTTGAGTCATTTAAGCTAAACATCTTATATAAAAACCACATCTTTAGTCTGTTAAAATGTCTAAATCAACACAGATATAATGAGGAAGCTGAAACCTCCAGCATACAGCATGCATCACACACACACACACACACCACAGAGAGCAAAAAAGTCAACAACTATACCTGGAATTCAGCTGTGCAGTCCACCATCCGAGAGGTGCTTGGGTCTCTGGGGAAGGCAATGAGAAAAGAGAGAAATCGTGGGCTGAAAATAAACAGAATGAGAGCAGCACTTGACTCAGTCGGACATCCTCCCCGGCGTGTCCTCTCCAAGATCTGTGAGCTAATCTGTCTCTGCGCGCTGATGGCACTACGGCAGGCTCACATCATCAACAAGTCCCGATAAAGCGATTGAACGTGCCCTTTAGTGAGGACAGAACCCAGACAGCCACTCCAGTGGGCAAAGGCAATGAGGATGGGGGTGGGCAGAGGGATCAGCAGCTCCCACACTGAGGTTCAAATGAGTGACAGCACATGCTCCCTCGTGGAGTGTGTTTTTTTGAAAGGGGTTGCAAAGGATGCCTGTGTGTGCGCCGGGATTTGTTGTGCATGTGGAAGTGTGAAGCGTAACTGTGCATGCGGGGATGTGTACTGAGGATGTGGAGGCGGAACCAGAGAGGCTTGCTCATCCACTTCACTGTCCAATTACTATGGGAGGCTTCTGGCAGCACAATGGCTCCCACGCATGGCAGACCTCTTAACTGTTCATAAAACATGCATCAAACCTTTACTCACTGAGCTCACTCCAGTCAGACACAGCCCTCAGTGACATCACGCAGACAGACTCCTGATCACTAACAACTGCACACAGATGACATCATGTAAGCCTAATTCACTACGATGCTCTAATTACGCCATTCATTAGTAGTTCACACATGGTGTGATGAAGGTAAACAGACTTACAGCTGGGCAAATACTCAGAATTAAGCTTGAGCTTCAGCTGCAAACGGCTGTATGTTCTACCACTTCTGGCTTCAACACTCGGGTCAAACCTACTTTTATCACTGAGTCTCCTATTTCGACCCAGGGGCTGTTAAAAGTTAGAACAAAGCCAGCAGCATCCGGGGACTTTTACACCTCAACAGTGACCAAGCCACAAAAAGTCTAACTGCTAAATCTGGAAAAAAAAAAACACAAACCTCCAACCACAAGGTAAAAAAATAATCAGTAAACAAAAGAAGATCAACGGCAGTTTCTTTCAAAACTCTGTGTAATCTCTGTTGCAACACACGGTTGAAACGCAGCTTATTTATGAGTATGCTGAGGGATTTTTTTTAAGATATGGAAGAAAAAAAAATCTTCTGCTGCCACACCTGTTCCTTCCTTCCTGCAGCAGCACAAGCCAGTGCTCTTCTTGTTCTTACAACACAGTGAAACACAACCCTCCCATGTACCACAAACCTCAGAACATGGATGAATCAGTACGGGGAGTGAGCAATCATTCAAACGGATTATGATTGGGGCTTGTGTGAGGTCAAAATAAATCATAAATGAAACTTTTTTTTATTACTTATTTCCTTCCATTTAATGTTACGCAATATGACAAAACACAGATTCCACTTAAATCTAGGGATGATAAGAAGGCCATGTGGGACAACTTCATCAGAACTTCCTCTCTATCTAAATTCCCTTCAGTGGAAAAGGGAGCATATGACTAATATCACCTGTCTAATCATAATCCTTTCTCAGACACGGTGTCTGTCTCCACCTCCATGTGTTAAATGTCTTCTCACAGGAACAGGAAGGAAAAGACAGAACTAAGAGTCTGTCTGGACTGGATACAAACACTTTGAAACCTATTTGACAAATACAGTGAGTAGATGTTGTTTTGGGATGTCAATTATTTTCACCTTCCAGTATGGAACCGCTCCAGATGTATTTGCATTATTAATAGACAAGCACAGTGGAGCCGGAGTCAGGTGTTACGACAACTATTTGGACTCCAAACAGGTGTTTGTACAGTGACTTGGCGTAACTTCTAGGACTAGTTCTACACACGGTGTGAACTCTTCTAAAAATAGGAAGCATATTCATACTGACCCAGAGAAAATAGGACATTAAACTAGTTCCATGTGACACACAAGGTTTCAGCTGCCATTTCAAAATAGAACTGCATTGAACAAAACTGATTTCTACATTTTGAAGATAAAACTGAATGTTCACGTTCAGCCCCAGAAGAGAAAAATTCCTCTCTGTTTTTTAATCTCCTCTTTTCAAGGCAAAGCTGAATAAAACAGCTCAGTCGTTTTCTGCTGCGGCCTCCATTCACTGAGGAGTTTCATGCAGCCCCCGTTGATTAATTGTGATGTTCACGGTTTGATCTGTGCTCTCTGTCGTCACGTGGTGGTTTCTGTCATGCCCCAGGATGTGAGTGAGGTAAAGTGATATGTGAGGAGCAGAATGATCCCAGCTGGACGGGATAAATCAAACAAAAGCCTGGACAACAATACATCAAAGGACGTTGTGTGCTTTGTCCAACGGCACCACACGCTTTTTACACTTGGCAGGCATTTGGAACATGGCATGAGAGAACATGTCTTGGCACATTTTCAGAATGTGGACCACTGCTAATATGAGACTTATCTATAATTACACTTTTTTACACACGGCTGAAATAGAATAAAATAGAATTTATCCAGGGGACTTTCTCAACCTGAACTAAGTCAGACAGTCAGGGGATTTTATCATAAACCACAATGTCTTGTTAGAAAGTTGTTTTCATCCATTGCTCAGGGGAGGCTGTAATCATGTGCTAAAGGAGCACATCACAACTCATGTGGGTCATAATGCTGTTATTATTTTGATATATGGGTCTGTCTCATGCCTAGCCCCAATTTAAAGTAGCCTTCCATATGGAAATGTGTAAAAATCAATCTATATATTTAATTTGTGTAATTGCCCTTTTCCAATATAATGGCAATTTAGGTGAAGACCACAAAGAACCTAACGACAAACCCATGTGTCCCACTTCACAGTCTACTCCTGCAGCCTCACTGGCACCACATACAGTGCAAATGAAGGATGGGTTAATGTTGTTGTTTGCATCTTTGAACTGGGGTCTACAGATTTTAATTAGAGGAAAAGACCCCTGGACTAGTACAGAGACTTGGCCTGCATAAATGTGCCCTGTTATTTAACAGAAAATACTTCATTTAAATAATATACATGACAAAAATATCTAATTCATCAACATTTCTACAACAACATCACTACAGTACCTGTTAAAAATCCACATTGTTTAAATGTTTGAATGTTGTCTCCAAAAATAATTCCTTTTTTTTTCTCAAAACACAATAACAGTGGTTGGCTGTCACAGTGAAGCAAAGAGACCACCAAGTCAGAACATGTCAGAACATAAACATTGTGTTTTCTGATTGAACCGGGTTCTAACTGACACTTCTTAAACAACCTTTAATGGGTGCATATTGAAACTTTACTTAGCATGAATGAATGAGTTGATGCAGGAGAGCAGACTACAGGGCAGGCATGGATGGACAGCCAGGAGGGGGGATGTGCCAAGCACATGTAAAGCTCCATCGTACACACAGATCAGTCCTCAAATCAGGACTAAATGCGATGCAATGTGTAAGAAATGATCACAGTTGATGCAGCGGTGCATGATGTGCTGTTTTCCTGACTACAACACGACGACAAGGACAAGTTTGCCGCAGCCGTGCAACCGTGCGACAAACGTAAACTTTAAAAGCGACTCACCATTTCAGCACACGGCGGACGAAAAAAACCTTTGGTCCCGAAGGTTGAATGTTTCCTGACGGCACTTTGGTCGGTGTCAGTGCTGGTGCCCTGGGACACAACAGTCTGTTTGGAGCATTAGAAAGAAAACATGCATTGATATTTTTCCCCCTTTTCTCTAGAGATTTACGAGGAAAAAGGGTCTCGCTGTGGATAAAGACAGAAGGCGCATGCGCAGAACGTGGTCATCTCCTTATGCCTCTGCATCTCTGTCCATTAACCGAATCTTTGTAGCTTAATGCCGTTAAAATACAATTTTAACTCATAAAATAGTTTACAATATGAAGTCTTCTACAAAATAATATTTGTTAACATTATATGACTACGGTTTTTAAAATCATTATCATTATAACTTTAGGAGTGACTGATCTACAACAGTCATACTTGAATGCCCAAGAGCAGTCATCCTGTTGAGACCCTGTTTTCATGAAGAACATAACTTGGCAATTAATTCATTGAAATTGAATTTATTGCAAGTTTAGGTCATGCATAGGAAATTGGGATTCATAATACTACATTTTGTTAAAAACAAATATATAATATATATTTGCATAAACACACCCATAATTAAACTTTATTTAGGTTAATTGTCCTTCTGATGCTGTGTAATAGTCCGATGTCAATATCCATATTTCAAATGATTCCCTTCTATCCTGGGACTATAGTGAACACGGACTCCTTTGTGTATTGTAGACTGATGTGTAAAACAAAATAAATAAACACTGACTATAACATTACATTGTGATACATCTGAAAATGACAAATGGGGCTGGACTTCTGTGGGGTCAAGGATGTGTGTGTGCATACTGTTTTAAATGATGCTGTAACATTTACCAGTAATATAAATAGATATTTACCATGAACTGAAATATAATCAGTTTTTATTCTGGTTCTATTTAAAAAATCAACTACAACTTTAAAATATTTACAACATTTAAGCTATAACAAATGTATAGTTGGTATGCCATGGTAAACACTTTGACTGTTTGGTCCATTAAAGCTGGCAGTTTATAGGAATTAACACACAACCAAAGCGGTTAATAATAATAATAATAATAATAATAAATTGTTACATTTATACAATGAATGACATTGAATTAGACGAAGTCATTCATTGTATAAATTGAACAAGGACTGAACAAGATCAATTCAATTGTGATCAGACAAATTCAGGTGTATTTATGTAAATGTTAGCGATGTTTTATTAAGACCATAGTTCATTTCAGACGCTATTGAGTGAGTTACATTGGGAAAGGCTAACAATTAGTGTAAGGCAAATAGCTGAAACAATTAGTCCTGGGTATGGGGAGTCAGGCTGCAGAGGCCCCGCAGATCGTGGCGCAAACAAAAAGTTGCGCTCCTGGTAAACACGTACCCGGGCGCCTCATTAGCAAGTGAATGGATGATGAGCTGTCAGGTAACAAGTCTTGAGGACGCATGTCAATTTCCTTTAATGTTCTCAGCTACTTGTTAAACATGAAAGGGGGAGGCTGAGGGTATATAAGACACCCCTAATCTCCCAGCAGAGGAATTTGTCATTTGTCACCGGCCTCAAACATGCCATCATTGGGAGCAGTGTCCGCTGCGCTGCACGCATCTCTGCTGGTGCTGCTGGCGCAGGGCATCCACAGATCCAGGGATGGAGTCTATGTGCGGCCGCAGCATCGTCTCACGGTGATGGACAGAACCAGCGTCCATCACCTGCCCACCTACATGGTCCATCTCTACAGGAACTTCAGGTCCAACTTTTCCAGCCCTATGGATACGACAGAGCCGAGGAATGCGGACACAGTGAAGAGCTTGATGGCCAAAAGTAAGAGCTGTTTTTTAAATTTTATTTTATGTCTCTCTAAAAATGCCAGAGGTCATACAAGGGAATTCACGAGGCTCCCTGGTGATGGGAGGTTTGATTCAGCTTATTCTTAGAGGAGTTTTGACTCAGCTCAGACAAACACCATCCTCTTTAGATGTTAGGTTTTTTAAGTTGTCCTGTCAAAGCTGTGCGCCAGACGACCTCAGAGGGCTCCAATCCACATCCCTGAATAACCACACGGGGATCAGCGTGTGAAAAGGCTGCTTTTCGGTCTAATTCTCAAAGCAAACCTCCTTTTCCTTAAATAGGTGATGTTGATTAGCTATCTCGCCAGACATCCCCCCTATACAAATCTGTTGTTAGGGAAAATCAACAACTTCCCTTAGTTCTTTTTTCACACTTGGCTTGATTAGATTAGAGCTGCGGATTTAACGGTGGCACGGTGTTAGAGTTATTACCTATGTGTCTGACTGGCTGAGGATATGCAGTAGCCGGAACACCCAGAGCATGGGTGTATTCAGTGATAGGTCTGGGCTCCGGGTTCACTTTGAGTGGATTAATGACCCAGGATGGTTCGCACGTCTTGATCAACACTCCAAGGAATGGGCCAGTTGCAATGCTCAATTCTTTAATCCCGTAGATTAATTTGAACCACACCTGTTCTCTGAATCACAATAGAGTGTCCACACCCTCCTTACTGATGGGTGCAGCACCTGTCGGTTTACACTGACTGGAACAATGACTATTTACTGGTCCTAAGCTTTGATTTGCTCAAATACCCATCGATATACGCATTAATCGCGGTGAAAAACGGTGATACTTCTACTTAAGTACGTTGTACTCGTGACCTGTCCGAAGAAAAGACAAATACAAATCATCTCTGTGCAAGAGCATTCATAATTACAACATAAGTAATAAAACTGACATCACCTATAATTATTATTCAATTTTTTATTATATTGTTGCACTATATTTTGGAGGATTTGGGGGAATTATTTTTCATGAGTATCATAGAATACTGAGCATTAAATATATCACTACTGTCCTCAAAAGTATTCATTTAACTATAAAATCAGAATTAATAGATAATTATAATATATATTCTAAATATACAAGGGGTGTCATAATAAGAGACGCAAATGTTTTTATTATTTTACTGTGTGTCAACTCTCAGTGTATTAAATCAGAACAACATACAGTATATTTATACTTCATGGAGACACACCAGCAAAATAAATATATCTTCTTAACACATTTTAAAAGGTTACATTTGTTCCATACTAGCATTCTGCATTTTTAATGTGTGTTCTTTTCAACCTGTAAATTATCTTATCAGCAGATTACATGAAATCTTTAATCCTAATTATGTTGAAACTGTCAACATCGATAAGAAATGTGATAAAGTGTGAAGGCACAATGCTAATTTCTCTTCACTTCACAGGTTTAACATACAGACACAGGAGCTGGGTTGCAACCTTTGACCTCCATACCCTGCTGGCTGAGAAACAGATCCAGGCCGCAGAGCTGAGAGTCAGTCTTCCACGGACACAGAATTCTCGCAACATCTCTGTGAAGGTCTATCACCAACAAGGTCATGCATGCCATGTGTACAAGAGCTGCCAAGAACAGCAGCTGGTGGGGCTGCTCACAGAATCATCACTGGTCACTTCATCACAGAGCTGGAAAGTGTTCAACATGACCCGTCTTCTCTTGGACTGGCTCAAACAGAAGTCCACCACAAGAAATCGTCAAAAGAGAGTGTCAAGAAAAAGGAAGGAGGTAAAAACAAAGAGCGGCCTGTCGCTCCCTGACCAACCCATCTATGCGGTGGGTCCCAGAAAAGAGCAGGATGTTGGTGGCCGAGCCTTTCTGGTCGTCTTTTCACACACTGGCTCCGATGAAAACTCCAAGGCCAAAGCAAGCTTACTTCATACAGCTGAACAATCCAAGTTCTTGTCTGCTGCTGAAATCAAAAAGGCCCGCTGGCCGAAAAGGCGCAGGAGCAAACGGGGCCACAGAGAACAGACAGTGAGAAGCCCTCAGACATCCAAAAGAGGGACTGAAAAATCTCTCTGTCGCAGAGTGGATCTGCACATCGACTTCAACCAGATTGGCTGGGGCTCCTGGATCATCTTTCCCAAGAGATATAATGCCTACCGTTGTGAAGGCTCCTGCCCCAGTCCTCTGGGAGAAGACCTGAATCCAACAAACCATGCCTACATGCAGGTGAGTAGTGATTTACCAAGACATATTGGAACTATTTAAACTGTTTAAAATGTCATGTATTTTGTGTAAATTGTTCGGCATCTCTCTTTCCAGAGCTTACTGAGGCATTACCGTGTAAATAAGTTCGGCATCTATCTTTCCAGAGCTTACTGAGGCATTACCATCCTGACCGAGTGTCGGCACCCTGCTGTACCCCAACCAAAATGAGCCCGCTAAGCATGCTGTACTACGAGAACGGCGAGATGCTCCTTCGACATCACGAAGACATGATTGTGGACGAGTGCGGCTGCCAGTGAGCCCTGCAACAGCCTTCATGACAAGGACAACAAAAAAAAAGACAGTACAGAAGAAATACAATTTACCAAAATTTGCAAAAGCAAAGAAAAACACTTAACTGGGAAGGAAAAGCTCTTTGATGTCGTGTGGCTGTACACAGGAGACTGCGGCTCATCATGAAACGTGTGAAGCAATGACTTGAAATTTGCAATGTGAGCTGTGTTGTGTAGAAAGAACAATGCCAGGTTAATATGTGATGAAAATTAAATTTGATGCTGTAAAGGCCTCCAGCTGTGAACATTTGGTACAAGCTAATGTAAAAATGTATTATTTTAAATTATGAAATTAACATAAAGATAAAATGGCAACATAAATGAATATTTCAGCACTGACATATTGTATATTACCTCTTGTTTACCTGTATATTGATGTATATTTATTGTAAATATTAAAAAGAAACATGTATTTATGTGCTTTTGCAAGTTAAAATGTGAATTTTTATTATTTACAGTATGAAGCTTGAACGCCAAGTCTTCCCATTAAACATTTTCCTAAATATAAATGAAATGTTAAACCCAGCATTTGTGAAAATAACATTGCAATTTTAGAAGTACATTCAACTACTCAACTAAAATGGGAATATTTCACCAACGAGTTAATACCAAAAGTGTCAGGACAGTGAATGGGGCCCTGCAAGAAATTAACTGTAGGCTGTAGATTAATCTTAGCACATCTCAAGTATTCAAATAGATCAAATAGAACAAAAATAAGTCTCAGACATTAGTGTCCTGATTTAAATTGTCTGAAATTGTAGTTAACTCAATACGTTAAGTTTTATTAAAAAAACTATTGAATATCCAGGGCCTAAACAATACTGGAAACTAGGGTGCAAATGACTTTTTGGAACATCATTTCCATTTTACCTAGATAATTATCACTTTGAAGTGTTTTTTTTTTTCCTCTTTTTTTTTAACATTTTTTATGTATATAGTGGGAAAATGTATTTTTCTGAAATAAAGCTGGATATGTGAAACATTTACATACTGTTCAAAAATCTTTGTTGAAAACAAAAACAATATAATTTTCTGGACAGGTTGAATAATTTTGGCCTTAGCTGTTCTGTAGTTATTGGTTTATGTAATAATACCACAAATAATCTAAAATGTAACACTAATACATTTAAAATAGTGCTCTGTATGCAGAGGGAAATCCAGCACATACTAAACAGTGGTTGCTAATTCATAACAAAGCTATACTCTGTTTGACAGTTCTATTTTTCTAAAGCTCTTTGTATTGAAATGCTACTGAAAACACACCAGTAACCAGGAATTTTCCAGTCATGACTGTGACTGTGGTTAGACTAGGAGTAGAGGACCGTGAGTAAAAGGTAAGATATCATTCAAATGACGTTGGGAGACAGGATTTGAATTGTATTAATCCAGTATTAGTTTTGGCATATTTACCTAATCTGACAGTTTCTTTGATTTGTTTTTTAAGTAAAGATGATTAAATTATGGCAAACATTATGTTGCCTCTGGTGCAGAAATTCAAGTCAATATTACAAATGCATTTAGTTTTCATTTATTTATAATTCATTTATGTATAATTATTATTATTTATAATTAAATGACACAAGCACCGAATACTTTATTCTAGTATATGATGTATTACATGAAAACTTTAACTTTAAACATAGGGTTCATGTAAAAATGTATTTAAACATGTTTTAACAGCGCTTAAGCTTGTACATAACAATAACAAGGAAAAAAGTATTGCTATATTATAATAATAATAATAACAATAATAATAATAATAATAATAATAATAATAATAATAATAATAATAATAATAATAATTATTATTATTATTATTATTATTATTATTATTATTATTATTATTATTATTATTATTATTATTATTAATTGTAGTAGTAGTAGTAGTAGCAGTAGGAGGAGTATGATAAGTTCTAATTACAATTTACAACTAACTCGATCATATGCGTTTTTCTAGCGCGGCGCTGACACTCGCAACGTTTATCCGACAGCTGTTTAGTTAGCAACCTAGCAACAACCCCCACTGTCATTTTTACACAATGAGAAATGTTTATCCATAATACACTTTGACAGTGGTTGTTCCCTGCCAAACAACAGAAAAATCAGGTATCAACACAGGGCAGGGGTTTTCTTTTAAATTAATACGGGAACATTTTAATACATTTTTATTCCTGTAGGTTAAAAATAACTAATTTACTAAAATAGATTGGGCGGATGTAGCTAACACTAGCTGGAATCCGCTACCTGGAGCTTCAAGTGTGGGTAAGCGTGGGTTCAATGAAACAGTTCTAAATTCATGTTAAACGTACAACTGCAATGGTTGGACTTAACATTTGACACAAAGCCTTTTAACTTTTATTTGTGTTTTGTGAAACTATAGTAACTCGTCGGAGATTATCTGCCTTCTGTTGTGCCCATAGATATCATATAACATGCGTATAATAACATAGGTTTAATTTTATTAGATTTTTTAAAAACATATTTTTACATACTCAGAAAAACCCGAACACACTATATGTGCTACAAGTACAATTATTTTTTATCCGCAGGAAGAATAACAGCTCAAAAATGGCAGAGGCAGTCGCAAGGGTGGCCCGTATAACGAATGAAATTGTAGAGGAAGGCAAAGATACTTTAGGTGAGACTTCTTTTGTACAAATGTATTTTCTACTGTTGTCATTCTATGCAATTTATTTGAAGGAAAAACTTTGATTCAGGATTTCCGTTGCTGCTATTTCACATTTAACCACAAGACGGCGACAGAGACTAACTGTAACTATGTACATTTGACTAAATAAAGCTAAAATCCCTTCAGGTTTAGAATAAATATAGTTAACTAAAATAAAAACAATCAAACAAACATTAGGGTGAAAATGTTGATGTTATATATTTTTTTCCTACAGATTTGTCAAACTGCAAGTTGGTGTCATTCCCAGATGGTGTGTTCAAGATCTTGATGAGTGTCTTAGACAACATACATATTGTTATATTGGCTAATAATGAGTTGAAAGTAATTTCCAGCAAATTCTTCTCAAACTTCCCTCAGATGAAAGGTGATGTATCACAAATACAGCCGTTAAACTAATGAACAACCAGATTTTATATTTGTAAATGTCAAGCCCATACACAATATTTAATTACATATATATGGAAACATCTTTCAGAATTGGACTTGCAAGGAAATGTTCTCACCAAAGTGCCAGATGTGGTGGAAGAATTAAAGCACTTGACCAGCATTAGTTTGGCCAATAACAAGTTCACCATCTTCCCAGAAAAGCTAACGGAGATAGCCACGCTAGAGAGGATCAACCTGGAGGGAAACAGCATCACTGGTAATAGTCATGATATAATTTAATAAGTTGGTGGTTTGAATTTTTTGTGTGTAGGATGTTTTTTGCATTACTTGCAGAAATCCCAGTGGAAAAACTCTCTGCCATGCCAGCACTGAAGTGGATCAACGTGAAGACCAATCCCTTGGACTCAAACACCCAGTCTGCCCTGCAGTCCGTCCAAAAATTTGAAGTGTTGTTCACAACCGATTCCTGAAAGATGGTTTGAAAGACACATCACACAGACTGCATACTACGTGCCTTTCACAGTGTTCACGTTTTAAAACAAAGGTTTTTGAGAACAATGGTCTCCTTTGTTTTTAACTTTACTGCTGCTCCTCTAAATTTGGTCCACTATATATATTTTGTACTGCATAAAGGTACATACATATATAAAGATTATAAATATAAATATTTATTACTTATTTAGAAATGTTTAGTTAAAGTATTTTTCTTACTCAGGACATTGCTTTATTTCTTCAACTATCTTTTTTGCTGGGTGCATATTATTATTTACATTTTTTTCCAGTTTCAGTGGTAGACAAAGAATGAAAAAGTTTTTGCTGAACGTATTTATATAATATTTAGTCAACCGTTATTTGACAATTGTTTTAAATTCTGAAACAACATACAAGTGGTCTCACCATCTATCATCTATCATCAGAGGAAGTTGTTGACATAAAAAAGGCAAAACATTACCGAGAAAAATATTGATAACCAATAAAAAAAAGATAAAGAGCAGTACATTATAATAGTTCAATATGCACAACTCTCAGAGGACAATCTGCTTTTGCAGTAATGTGAAATACTGTATTTTTGAAATGTTTACATTTTATTGGTTTCGACACCAAAGGCATTTTTCTGAATATTGCAGTTGCTTTAAACAGGAAACTACTGATAAACAACAAGTCTTATGTTTTCTGCTTTCATCATTTTGCCTGTAAATTAATTCACATAGCTACTGAATTTAGGTCAAATATGTTTCAGTGCAACATGTAAAGCCAAGTCAATTTTATTTATATAGCTTAGTTTTACATGAAACGTTTAATCCCCCTGTACCCCTCCCCCCAAGACAAAAAAAAAAAAAGTACAGGTGAAATAAATAAGGGATTCATGTAAAGTCAATACAGGACACATGCAGAAGCTTCAAAACCAAAGCTATAACTAAAGATTCACAAGACCTTTAATTAAGAAATGTCTTATTTTTTAGGAGTTCAACAAATATTTAAAGTGACCCATAAGTATGTTATCAAATAGTTACATAGGCAAAAGTCACGGCATGGTCACTCTACCTAATCCTCTGTTAATTGGCTTAAGGCTAACACCAGTCAGCTCCATCTGTTTTTGTCTGGAAGAACACTCCAGGCCTCGCATTTTCAACAAAGTGGACGAGTGGAACACCAATCACTTCAAACGCAGAGAGGCCTGAAACTCCAGTTCTGGTTAGAGGAGAATAAGCTCCTGGTTCTAATTTGGTTTTTTAAATCCTGCTTCTCCCTGAGGTTTGATTAGTTGTGTTTGGTCAGGATGTCAGAACCAACAGCATGGTCCTTGTCATCTGCTCCCTGTATTCTGTTCAGCAGCTCTGCTGTCACATGCAGGCTTAAACAGTGCGCATGTCTGCTCCTCTGCCTGGCTGACCGCCTGTCAGTCAGGAGCTGATTAGTTTTACACACACACTCACACTCACACACTTCAGAGGGAGAATTTTGATTTTGAGAGATGAGCTTCACCATCGAGGAGAGAGGCAGACCCAACACCCAGGAATACAGAGTGTTTTTCAGTAAGTATATGCTCATTTGAAGGTATAAAACAACTTTAAGCAAATGTTTTTGTTGTGATGTTTCCAATAAATCAGTGCTGAAATGTAAATTCCTGTCACAGAAAACGCTGAGGGTAAATACATCTCACCGTTCCACGACATTCCCATCTATGCTAATGAAGCCGAGGTGAGTGTTGTGTTTCTGTTAATCTGTGGTACATAAAGTACAGTGAATACTTTTGGGTTTAAGGATCACATCAATACAACTAAGGTTTTTGTAGAATGAGCCTATCTTTGTACAGACTAAAAATTAAAAATCAAAATCAAATTAAACAACTCTGATCCCTTTGTAGAACATTTTTCATGCTGTGGTGGAGGTGCCCAGATGGACTAATGCAAAGATGGAGGTACAGTTGTTCAAATTTCTTTCACTTTGCTGCATATTTCTAGCTTTTAGCCTCATGATAAAAAACAGTTAACCTCTGCAGTTTTTACACAGACCTTCCCTTCACTAATGAATATGCTGTTTTAAATCTGGGTTTCTTAGATTGCCACCAAAGAACCACTGAATCCACTGAAGCAAGATATGAAAAAGGGGAATCTTCGCTACGTAGCTAATGTTTTCCCTCACAAAGGTTATATCTGGAACTATGGAGCAATTCCTCAGGTAGGTGTTGCTCAAACCGCCATAATACATTGTCACAGAAATAATATATATACACACATATATATATATATATATATATACCTCACAAAGGTTATATCTGGAACTATGGAGCAATTCCTCAGGTAGGTGTTGCTCAAACCGCCATAATACATTGTCACAGAAATAATATATATACACACATATATATATATATGTATATATATATATATATACAGTATATATATATAGCTAGATAGACAGATAGATAGATGGATAGATAAAATCTCCCTTTGTTTGTTTTCTCAGACATGGGAAGACCCCAACCACAAGGACAGTGACACGGGATGCTGTGGAGACAACGATCCGATTGACATTTGTGACATTGGCAATAAGGTCTTCCAAAAAAAGAAAAGTTTGTGATAAAGGAAAAAAATGTGATTTCAGGTATAAAACAGTGTTTGTGATTGGTAGGTGTGCTCCAGGGGAGAGATAATCAAAGTGAAGGTTTTGGGAACTCTGGCTTTGATCGATGAGGGAGAAACAGACTGGAAGGTGATAGTGATCAATACTGAAGACCCTGAAGCTGCTGACTTCCACAGTGAGAACATAACTCCACTGCAAGGCTTTTGCTGCTGTCAGTTTATCCTGTATTCAGACTTGTCTGCATTGTTGCTGACTGGTTGCAGATATCGAGGACGTCAGACGACTAAAGCCTGGTTACCTGGAGGCCACTGTGGACTGGTTTAAAAGATATAAAGTCCCCGATGGAAAACCTGAAAACCAGTTTGCTTTCAATGCAGAGTTTAAGGACAGGGTAATTTATTCTTCATCTAAATTAAAATTTAACATAATAATAAAAAGTTATTAATCTAATATGTACATACTTATGGTACATTTTACTTTCCAGGACTTTGCCATTGCAACAGTGAAGAGCACTCATGAGTTCTGGAAGGCACTGATCATGAAGAAAACCAATGGTGGCGAGTTGAATTGGTAAGAACAGCGATGCTAACGAAAGGAAGTAGAAGTGAAAATAAAGCAAGCTTTTGCCACTACATGTTGCAAATAATGCACTGCAATGCATGTTAGATGTAAAGTATGATATCTAATGTTAAATTTGTCTGTGTTTGTGACAGCATGAACACAAGTGTCTCAGACAGTCCATTCTGCTGCTGTGCTGCAGATGGACAGGCTGCAGTCAACTCTGTAAGTTCATGGTATTTTCATATTGATATTAAGAGTAATTGTATTATTATTATTATTCTTATTATTAAATCTTAATTTTAACAACGCTTCCAGACAAGTGCATTTGGACCAGAAGAGCCTATTCCAAGTACAGGTGAGTTTGTGCTACTATTGCTTGTTTTTACAGTACATTATATATTTTTTTATTAATGGCTCACATGCTCTTTTTTCAGTTGATAAGTGGTTCTACCCTGACAAGTAGGAATGAAATACCAGGCCAGATACAGATCAATTACTTCTTTGTCTTTCTGCATCATTTTTTCTGCTTATTGTACAAAAAGTAACTGCTTGTCATTTGTAAAGTCCAGACTTATTTAAAGAACTTTGAGTTACTTGATGTTGTGAGTCATTACATCTGGAACATAATAAAACCTTAATAAACTCCACAAAATATTGTTTGTGCTGATTATTGTCATAAACTACAGATACACACACTGATATCAGTTTATATAAAGGCACATTCATATGTCCTAGTGTCCCCAGTTAAGTCAGAGACAAGCCCTTACACTTTCCACAACTTTAAACTATTTGTCCAAGGCCAAGTCACCAACAGTAATGGCTGGACCGAGTAGATTTCCATGGTTACGAGTCAGATTGAAGGCCACTGAAGTAATGCATTTTTGAAATGCCCAAGGTTTTCAATAGTTCCAAGTTTGATACCTGAAAATGCCACAGCAACAATGTTTTATTTTACTATTAATATTAAATGCATTAAATATGAATACATATAAATATATAATTAATCATTTCTCAAACCATATACTCTTACAGTCTATAAAACGTTTGTTTTAAGGCTTTTGCACGTTTAGGACTGAATTACGCAGACGCTCAAAGATGGGATTTTGCTTTTAACACTATTTGCCAACAGAGGGCGTTAATGTGACAACCAGATAAAGATTCCAAATAAGTACAGCAAACGGCAAGAAGAAGAACACCTGCGCGTAAACTGTCACTAGGAGACCGAAGACATCGAGCTGTCATCTCTGTCCGCTGGTGTCAGGTAAGTAAGCGACATATTTACGTGTTGTAACGTCACGCAACGTCACAGTACAGTCTTCATACACAACACTCGGCAATAACACGCGCTGAACAAAGAGTGTCATTGTTGCTGTGACGCGTGTCGGGCCAAAGTCCAGAGAGTACCGGAGGTTTAACGTCGGCTAACAGGCTAATGCTAACTAGAAACGTTATATAGGCTTAAACAAATCATAACATAAACATGTTAAATAAGTCATAATATTAATAAAACAGTACAATGAGGTTCCGCTGCGCTGCAGTCAATTACGTTTATAAATGAGGGCTTAAATGATAAATATATATATATTTGAGCTGCTGTACGTTTGGTTTAAGAATGATAATAAAACAGTGTTTGATTTATGACTTGTGGTACAAAAGTACATCAATAAGGTTTCGTGCCATTGTAAACCGAACGGAAATTATCATCTTATTCTGTACATTTTCATTCATGTCGTATTCAGTATCTTATACGAGCTGATGCCCTATTACAATGTTATTATTATGTGATTATCTGAAGTCATTGAACGTCTCTCAGGTTTTAGCTAATATTTATGATTGCTTAAGTTATTCTAAGATGAATATAAGCTGAAATTATAATTTATCTTTTAAGAATTTTATTTTTTATGGATCTTTTGTGTATTTCTCCGTACGAGTTGTCATGATCACAAACTCCTTCTTTTACAGGCAGAAAAACAAAGACATGTCGTTCTTATTAGACTGGATCTACAGGGGGTTTAGCAGTGTTTTGCACTTCTTGGGTGAGCACTGTTGAGGATAGGATTTCTGATAAAGCCATGTTGATTAACTAATTCATAAAAATGTACTATCTGCAACACTTTCCAGGTCTGTACAAAAAGAGTGGGAAGCTGGTTTTCCTGGGCCTGGACAATGCAGGCAAAACAACACTGCTACACATGCTAAAGGATGACCGACTTGGCCAACATGTACCCACACTGCATCCTAGTAAATACACCAACAGTATATACAGTAGCCAGTGATGTACTTGTAAAGTTTTGGTCTTTGTTAATCAATGTATTATCATCATTTTTTCAAGCAATTCATTTTTTGGTGCTAGAATTATGTAGTTGATTTACTTTAGGCTGGACATAATGAGTGAAAATAAAAACGTAACTAGTAATTATTTACTACCGTGTATAACAAGCACCAATATCAGAAATATTAAAACCATTTTTCCCCCCCACAAAGCGTCCGAGGAGTTAACAATCGGAGGGATGACATTTACCACATTTGATCTGGGAGGACACGTACAAGGTGATGTGTTCTCAGTTTTAGAGGAATGAGAATTATTACTTGGCCCTGAAAATGATTAAGCTGTAGAAGATTCATGAGTGAATAATAAAGTCAGTCGTCATTCTTTAAAGGTATATTTTATATGGTGCCACTAGATGTCACCCTAGCATCGTTATTTTAAACTTTAGCAAAGGTTCATAAAGCTCCACATTGGCATCATAAAACATTGTAACTGTCTTTGCAACCTCCTTATGTATATATGTTTTTGCCATTTCACACACACATTTAATTACCAGTGGTGTAACTACACACACAATAATTATGCAATGGAATTTCTACCATACTCTGATAACACATTTCTGTGGCTGCAGCTCGGAGAGTTTGGAAGAACTACCTGCCTGCTGTCAATGGAGTGGTCTTTCTTGTAGACTGTGCAGATCATGACAGACTGGCAGAGTCAAAAACGGAGCTAGACGTGAGTTTAACTATCACCGTTCCACTGTGATGTTTCAGTCAGAGTGCTGACTGATGTCTGGAAACAGACGGCTCATGGCGACGGTGCTCGTGTTGTCTGATTTTTCACAGGCTCTATTATCAGATGAAACCATAGGTAATGCTCCCGTGCTGGTGCTGGGTAATAAAATTGACCGCCCTGAGGCCATCAGTGAGGAAGCACTACGAGGAGCCTTTGTTCTTGATGGTCAAGTTACTGGGAAGGTGGGCTAAATTTAATCTACAATCCCCTCCAAAAGTATTTCTGTCCACGGAAGACATTTTTCTGTTTAAGATGATTAAGACACAAAAGTTCACAATGTTTGCTTTTATTTCCTGGTATTAACATTTAGATGTATTAAACAACTCAGGACACATCATCGTTTGTGTTGCACCACAGCAGTTTTAGGCGACATACCCCTTCCTTGTGATAACTGCCTTGCTTCACAGATGAGTTTGTTTGCTTCAGATCATAAGCAGTTCCTTTCTTTCTCCACAATTTGGCCTTCCCATGTCTTTGGTAGAGATTAATCCTGGTCTCATCAGTCCATAAGATTGTGTTGCTGAACTTTTGCAGCTCATTCTTGTACTTTCCAGTCTGGTCTTCCAGTTTTTACTGCTGTTGAGTGGTTTGCATCTTGCAGTACGGCCTCTGTGTTTCTGCTCTCGGAGTCTTCTTGGAGCAGTTGATTTTGATCCCTTGGTGATGTCACTTACTGATGTTTTTCAGTTTTTTCAGCTCTCACAATATTTCTGTCATCAACTGCACACCCGTTTGACGCCTGTTGCTCAGCACACCAGCAGTTCCTTTCTTTTTCAGTTCAGTGTTTGTCCAGAGGCTCTGATTGACTTTCCTTTTTTTCCTCAAGTTCAAAATGTCTTTCCTTTCTCCAATAAACAGTAAAAGCCAAGGCTTAAGTAGAATAGTCATGCAGAGCTGTTGAGTGTTTGAACAATTAACCTAATAGGCTACACCTGGGCAACAAGGTACACCTGTCAGTCACATGTTCATATAAAATGGGTGTGGTCTAACAAAGTGTGGTGTGTCCTGAGTTGTTCACATCTAGATGTAAATACCAGGAAATAAAAGCTGCCGTTCTGAACGTTTGTCTCATATTCATATTTGGATCTTAAACCCAAATGTCATCAGTGAACAACAAAACAAATGAATTTACCTTGTTTTTCTAAGACTGTTCTTAATGCCTGTGATTATCATGGATGGGTTTTTTTTTCATACCAACAGGGAAACGTGTCTTTGAAGGAGCTGAACGTTCGACCGCTGGAGGTCTTTATGTGCAGCGTGTTGAGAAAACAAGGCTACGGCGAAGGTTTCAGATGGTTAGCGCAGTACATCGACTGACACGCTGGACAGAAGCACAAAATCAGGAGAGATTTTCTGGACACATTTTTATGAAATGTGTTGAAGAATTTGTCTTCCCACCAAAACAAATGATCAGTCCAAATACAAAATCAAATCAAATTTTAACAAATGACCAATGTATTCAGGGTTAAGATGTTTCTATGCAGACCTTTAAAAGAGCTTAAGTGTTAATTTGATAACGTCATTCTGTGCAGCCATACATGAATGCAGTGTTATTTCTTTCCTTCATTAACTACTGCAGATGTGAACATTACTACGTTACAGTTATGTAGAAAAAGAAAAGAGTTACGAGGGACAGCCTGTGTTTGTGTCTCTTTATTATTGTTCATTGACGAATTGTGTAAATGATGTAAAATGTAAATGTCTGTACAGCAAACAGCTTGTGAAAATTTAAACTGATTATATCTGTATTAATACTTGTACTCAATATTGTTCTGTTATTATGTGCATACTTAAAACTTAATAATTGACTTGAATGAGAACATCCTAATGTGAACTTGATGTCTAGTTTGAATAAGACAGGGACCTCCAATCGTTTTTGCTCTGAGAGCTTCTTTTACAGAATAAAAATGGCAGAGAATTACTCATGTTGTGTAACATTTATTTTCACAGCAAATAAACTCAATAATATTTAATATTTCACTGTCCACATATCACATTTTGTATTAAAACAAAACATCATCATTATTATTATTACTATTATTGTTGTTGTTGTTATTATTATTATTATTATTTGGCAACGTGGTCCAAAGAGAACATCCAAGTAATTAAGGTCCAGTATTGTTCCGCCATTTTATATTTATTTATTTACAAATAAGCTGTTTTTATTTTTAACCTTCCTTTTCTGCATATTGTCGCCACCTACTGAGGTTGAGAGGCTGAGATATAAACTTCTTTTAAATCAGTATTATCCTTATTTTATTATATTTTAATTTGGCTTTCTCCTATCAAACGATAACTATTTTATTTGTGTTCCACAAGGGCAGTTTAGCGTAGGGACACATTTTATGAAGAAATCTTGTTGGGAAATGCGGTCGGTTGTTCGGTTTTGCTCCGCCAACAACAAGGTCCGGCCAAATGGTTGTGTGCAAGAGTCGCCCTCCGGTGGTTCA